>NC_047088.1:83207354-83510384 GCF_902459505.1 Geotrypetes seraphini | reverse complement strand
GTTTGAGACTGCTGATCTAAAACATTCCCCAGACCAACCTACCACCTAAAACATTCCGATTCAACAAACAAACAAGATGGCTCCTCTCTAATGGCCCATGAGCACCATGCTAATCACACCCATAGAATCAATGTGTAACTTATTCCCTCTTTTTACCAATTTTATTTTATTAATGCTTTTGTTGATATAAAATGACATTATAAGAGCTTAATATTTCTGGTCTATTAGATCCAGCTCTAGCTTTAAGTAACTCTATATCACATCAATTTTCCAACCTTTACAATATGTAATGTTTAAGTTACCAGAAGGTCCAAAGTTATATTAATGTCAATGACATAGCCCATTTTTATATGCCTCCATCTTCACAATTTCTTAACTGAAAGAAAAATACAGAAAGTGAGGCAAGCTCGCAAGGAGGAGAAATATTGGTACCGGATTCTGAAAGGGTTCTTCATCCCTTCTCCCTTAACACTTCAGACCTACTCATAAAAATCACATAACTACTGTAACCCCTTATTTCCCAATTTTAGCATCTGCATAGGTGCAATTTATGGGAACCACAAGTGTATTCTGAACTGCCTGGCAAATTACAGTGTGGCACACAGAGAGCTTCTCTAATGATGAAAATTACAGCATGTTTAACACTACCGATGACTATTTTAGATAAGTCGTGCAGATTCTTTCCACAGAACAAGAACAAGCCCAAGCAGGGCTGGCTGCTGAGGAGGAGAAGCGACCAAAGTCACTGTTTAACGCCCAATAATCTTTTCACATCAGTGCTCAGACTACACAGCCACAATTGGCATTATTTACTAGACAGTTTCCCTGTTCCAAGCATATGGTAAAAAGCATATGGAAAAAAAAAGAATGAAACCTTGTCAGTTCTCCAAGTACTCTCCAGCTATGCTTGACTGTAGAATTCACATATTTTGATCTCTGTTTCCCTTGATTAGTCATCTGCATTAACTAGCCCTCCTCTTTCCATAAAGCCCCCTTCCCTGCCACAAAAATGCTGGAACAGAGCAGTACTCCACCAGGATTCTGTTCTAACTCAAATGCATTACCATGAAAAGCAACTGCTTTTCAGGATCTGTTTATCTTGAGAACATAAGAATAGTTTTACTGGGTCACAACAAAGGTCCATCAAGCCCAGTAGCCCATTCTCACAGTGGCCAATCAAGGTCACTAGTACCTGGCTCAAACCCAAGGAATAGCAGCATTCCATGCTACAGATCCAGGGCATCCATGTCTTTCTCAATAAAAGACTATGGACTTTTCCTCCAGGAAATTGTCCAAACCCTTCTTAAAACCAATACGATGTCAACCTCCCCTTTTACTAAGCCGTGGTAGAGGTTTCCACCGCGTCCTGGAGCGCTAAATGCTTCAATGCTGCTCCAACGCTCATAGAATTCCTATGCGCATTGGAGCATTTAGCGCCCCGGGCCGCAGTAGAAACCACTACCATGGCTTAGTAAAAGAGGGTCCAAGTTTGGATATGGAAGATCTGCTTTACCTTGCTATTGGATCCGACACTTGCAGCATATTTCCCCTCAATGTAGCCAGACATGTTTACAATCAGGCTGAAATATCATTTTGCTTAGTGAATCCATAATTCAACGTGTGACCTTGATCAAGTCACTTCAGACTGAGTTACAAGGGATAGTTGCTTGAAAAAAGTAATGCGAGTTGCTCTGTCTTGGCTTGGGAGCTTTTTCTTTTTTTGTCTGAAAGAGGTTCCTCCCAGCTCCTCTCAAGGACTTTACCAGCAGACCAGCGCAATTGAGAACCTCACTCCGACCTTCGTCAATGAAGTCAGGAGTTGAAGCACTTGCTGTTCGAAAAGGTGAAAGAAGTCCCTCCTGGTTGAGAACAATGTTTCTCTCAGCCCTGATAAGTGGATTAAGCTGTAGTAGTTAGGCATCAGGTACTTCTGCCAGGACCTAGCTGTGCTGGTTGACCAAGAAGTGCGTTGTTGGACAAATGGTGGAATACTGACAGCTTCGCCTTAATCTCAATGGGTGCTGCTGTAGCCAATGGGGCTGACTTCTGGAGGCAGCTGGGACTCAAGCCTTTTTGGATGTTGGAATAAGTACCCCTGGGTTCATCTATTATTCATGAACATTTTCGATAACATTCAGCACAGGCCCTCTCCACAGCGGCATGCCCTTATCACATTAGTCTTTATTTGTGGTGCCCTTTCTGGAGAAGGCAGTTTCTGCTCATCTTACTGTGTGCTTGGAAAACCAAAATGCTCTATGGTCTCAAACACTTACCCTGGGAGAAAGCAGGACTCAAGTCAGACTCTGGAATCTAGAGAGCAGTCTTTGTCATCTGTTCAAGCATATTTGATCCAAAATAAGTTCTCAGTTAATTGGAAATTAGAAAATCAGATGAGTGCTTTATACTTTCTTAATGTCAAGTACCTACATGAGAACTCCAAGCGGAAGCTGCTGCACTTGAACCTATTTAAAAGACTTTTTTCTTACCACCTGGCAATGTATCTACAGATACTGTAGTTAGGAAGTTACTGGAATTCTGAAGGAATTTGGAGCTAGAACTACAGCCATTAGGATAGCAACTTACCTAGTCTCCTTTATATTCCCCATGTATGGAGATCAGGTATTTTCTTTTTTCAAGGGAAGGGGTAAAACGCAGACCTCACGGACCTGACGGACCTCGTGGATCTAAACCCGCACGTCCTTAAAAATCTGAGGTCCGTGCCACTTGTAGTTAGTTTCTGGCTATGACAGACATCGATAACAATTTAGCGCTGACGGAACCGTCTCAGCATAGGGAGGGAAAAGTATTAGGATCTGTCAGCGCTAAAATGTTACTGAGGTCTGTGAGAGCCAGAAACTAGTGCTGGAGTGGCTCTAAAACGAATCCTTTAAACCAGTTTCCTGCAGCCCCAGTAAATTTAAAAATCTGAGGTCCTGCGGCTCTGACAGACCTCAATGACATTTTAGCGCTGATGGATCCTAATACTTTTCCCTCCCTATGCTGAGACGGATCCGTCAGCGCTAAATTGTCATTGAGGTCTGTCAGAGCCAGAAACTACAAGTAGCACGGACCTCAGATTTTTAAGGATGTACGGGTTTAGATCCGCGAGGTCCGTCAGATCCGTGAGGTCCGCGTTTTACCCCTTCTCTTTTTTCAATGAAGACATGAAATTTCTGAGAGAGAAAGTTTGGATATTTTCCAAACTCTGCAGATCCTCACAGGAACCAGAGGGAGAGACTTATTGCTATGTGCCAGGAGGTCTTTCAATTAATGCCTCTTTTTCCCGTCTAATTTAAACAATGGGGTCTTTTTACTAAGACGCGCTAAACGCTAACGTGTCCATTATATCCTATGGACACGTTAGCGTGCGCTAAACAGCTAGCGCGCCTTAGTAAAAGGACCCCTATGCTTTAGTTTTATATATTTGTGTTTTTATAGTGATTTTTATAGTAATTTCTTTTTCATCAAGTCACTAGGATTCAAACACGAGTCGATGGCACCTAACCACAACATATGATGTTGCCGTTCACTTTAGTATGTTTCCATAGTGGGATTTTTAAAAATTATATTTGTATTTTTGTCTTTTGTTTTTAATGTGTATTTATAATGTGAATGTTTTTTGTTTGTTACAGACTCCTGAAGAAGGTATTGTTATAGTACCAAAACGCCTGCAACATCGAGTCTTTACTTATAATAAAGATTCGCTGTGGAAAACATCTCATCACTCCCACTTGTTTTCTCTTTACTTCATATTTATGTGGGATGTTTGTGCCACTTTTTGTGGTACTGTCTTTTTTTTTTTTTAACTACCTATTCCTTGGAAATGTGTGGTGGCATTTCTAATAGCTAAATATGTCTGAAACTAACCCCCTCTTCTATGGTTTTTAGCGCAGAGAGCCGCGCTGAATGGCCCACGCTGCTCCCGACGCTTATTGACTTCCTATGAGTGTCTGGAGCAGCGTGGGCCATTCAACATGGCTCTCTGCGCTAAAAATCACTAGCGCGGTTTCATAGAAGAGGAGGTTAGGACTATTTTGGATGGCATTTTGCGCAGATGTTTAATTAATTCTCTCCTAACCTGTGCTATGGTTTTAGGGCCCTTCTTCAAATACTAGTTTTCATTTTTATATTTTGCTTCCCATTTCTTCCTGCTCCTGAAGGCTTTCCCTTGGTCCTCCTTTTGTTTTTGATCTCTGTTCTTTGGTATTCCGATTTATTGAGGTTTCCCTTATTTGTATACTAGTATTTAAGCCCATTACATTAACGGGTACTAGAATATATGTCTGTCTTTCTTTCTTTCTCTCTCCCTCTCACTGTCTTTCTGTCTGTCTGTCTCTCTTTCTATGTCTCTCCCTGCCCTTGTGTCTTTCTTCTTTTCTTTCTATCTCCCTCCCTCCCACTGTCTGTCTTTCCTTCTCTCCCTCCCCCTCCATTTTTCTGTGCAGCAGCAGCAGCAGCATTTCTCTCCCCCCACCCCACTTCTCTGTGCAGCAGCAAAAGCATTTCGCTCCCCCCTCCACTTCCCTGTGCAGCAGCATTCCCTCCCCCTCCATTTCCATCCTCCCACACCACTTCCCTGTGCAGCAGCAGCGTTTTACCCTACCCCCCTTTCCCTTCCCCGCGGTCTGGCCGGCTCTCTTAGTCCCTTGCCGCCCTCCCCCCCACTTCCCTTCCCACGTTCCCAACAAACCTGCCGACTCCAGCAGCACTCTACAAACGCTGCTTCGGGGTCTTCTACTGCCCTGATTTACTCTGACACATCCTTGATGACATCATCAGACGCAGCAGAGAAAATCAGGGCAGTAGAAGGCCCCAAAGCAGCATGTGTAGAGTGCTGCGGACGCTGCTGGAGTTGGCAGGTTTGTCGGGACCGCGGGAAGGGAAGGGGGGCAGCAAGGGACTAAGTGAGCCGGTCAGACGGCGGGTAGGGATGTGAGGGTCAGACCGCGATGGGAGGGTCAACGGGGGTTTGGGTGCTTCGAGGAGGAGTGCGAGGGGGGGTTGCCGATGAAGAAATTACCTACTGTGAGTGAGGGGGGAGCCGACAAGACCGCAGGGACCGTTTTATGCACGCATGCGCACTCCTGCCTGCCATGAACATACGGATCACGGAACACACAGGTAGGAGTGCACCTGCACGCTTATCGTTTTATTATAGTAGACTGCCTTATTTCTAGTCAAGTTTATACTTGATTGTACACTAAAATTGATAAATAAAAAGATTTATTTAAAAACGCGCACACATGAAATCATAAGCGCTTGCTCTGCATTGGAGACATTATGAACACTGCATCCAGTGACGTCAAAATACAAAAATTAGCTCTTTATCTTCGGCACTTAGAGACCTCCATTTGCAAGAAAGGGGGTAATTTATATGCTGCCAGTACCATGATGTAGGCAAGTTCAGAAACACAGAGCTAAAAAGCTGATATCAAGGCTCAGCCCAGTTGCTAGATAACAAAACTAAGGCCCTCTTTTACTAAGGTACGCTAACCAATTAGTGTGCGTTAAACGCTAACATGTTAGTCTATGGACGCATTAGCGTTTAGCGCACACTAATCCGATTAGTTAGCACACCTTAGTAAAAAAGGGGGTAAGTATCTTGGAGAGCAAGGTATGCACATGAGAATCATCTTGTTACTGGGTCAGAATAGCCATAAACCCAAATCGTGCAAAGTGATGAACACAAATTTTCAGTTTCCATTCCATTAAGGTCTATAGATCTTTCATCTAAACAAATCTGCATGGCCCAGCAGACTGACAATAAAAATGCAAAGCTTGTTAGTTTTAATCCCACTCAAACCAGGAGACACTTTTACAAAACCGTAGCACGGTTTTTAGCGCTGGCTGTGGCAGTAACAGCTCTGATGCTCATAGGAATTCTCCCCCCTTTTAGAAAACCATAACACGTTTTTAGTGCCGGCTGCGGCGATAATAGCTCTGACGCTCATAGAAATTCTACGAGCATCGGAATTGTTACCACCGCGGCCGGTGCTAAAAAAACACGCTACAGTTTTGTAAAGGGGGGGAGTCTATGAGCGTCAGACGCTGTTACTGCAACGGCCAGCGCTAAACACCACGCTACGGTTTTGTTAAGGGGAGATGAGGGGTTAAAGCAGGGGTAGGGAACTCCGGTCCTCGAGAGCCGTATTCCAGTCGAGTTTTCAGGATTTCCCCAATGAATATGCATTGAAAGCAGTGCATGCAAATAGATCTCATGCATATTCATTGGGGAAATCCTGAAAACCCGACTGGAATTCGGCTCTCGAGGAGCGGAGTTCCCTACCCCTGGGTTAAAGCAGGTCTAGTGCAGGGGTAGGCAATTCCGGTCCTCGAGTGCCGGAACCAGGTCAGGTTTTCAGGATATCCACAATAAATATGCATGAGATAGATTTGCATCTCAAGGAGGCAGTGCATGCAAATCCATCTTGTATATATTCATGGTGGCGATCCTGAAAACCTGACCTGGCTCCGGCTCTCGAGGACCAGAATTGCCTACCCTTGGAGTGGATCTGAAAGTATATCTCTCACAGTACTACTAAACCACTGCGAAGTGCTTTAAAAAATAAACTTTTACTTTTAAAGCTATATTCCTCCATAAAGCATGTGCCAGACTTATGGTTCCTACTGGGAATTATCAGAAGGCAAAAGCTCTGTGAGCAGTTCCCTGGGAGGATCCAGCAAGAAGCATGGAGGGTACCCGAGACACTCTAAACTTGCAGCACAACAATAATAATGATTGCATTTAAGAGGCAGCTCCAGCTATACTGTATATCTTTGCAAAACATTACAACATAACCGACAGCAGGGCTGCCTACACCATAGCATGAGCATTATTCACTTCATTTAAAGTCCAAGGGAGGATAGCCCACACCACTATAACAAGAATCAACATAATTAGCCTTGGAAAGGAGGGGGCAGGGGGAGGGGTTCACTCTCAAGCAGCAGTGAAAACCTGCAAGGAAACAAAAATCCACTTTTCTCCAGAGCAGATTTCTATTCCTCTAGCAGTAGAGTGGAGACATCCTCGCTGTCCCACCGCACACGTTCAACGCACACCCGGAACCCATTTTCCAGTGCGCTGCATCCATCACTACATTCAGCCCACGAAAATGAGACTATAAAGCCTATCCAAATGATTCATTTTCTGTGACATAAAAGAGGCGCGGCACGCATTGAGGAGATAAGTTTCCCATTACAACAATGCTAGGCAATCATGAATGAATCTTAATTTGTCAAACGCAAAACTCGTGTGCCTTTTAAAACATCTATCTCATTCAGAAATGATTAAAAATGAATTCAGTTGATCTATTTTACACAAAAAAACAAAATTCCAAGTATCAAACATCCTTTTTTTTTTTAAAAAAAAAAAAAAAGCAATTTGTTCTGAGAGATTCAGTGGTAGAAGTTAAGGTTCTCATTTTAAAGGTGATATGTAGGTCAGCATATATTCCTGAGTAAATTATTTGAGAGGATTCATTTAATGTGTTGAAATTTCAAGGAAGCCCTGAAATTGCAGTACTGGGATTCTCAGTGCGGGTATTAACTCAATTTTGTGTTTGTAGAAAAAAGGAAAATGCAACACTGAACAAACTATTAAATGTATAGTAATTTTTAAAAAAATTTAAAAGTAAAAAAATAATGTTAAACCGCTCTCTGCAAACAAAAGAGTGATTTCAGACAAGCAAAAAGCAGATAGAATCACAAAAGCCCTATTGTTTTCTGACGGCTTCGCTTCACGGGACTTTTCCAAGGAACCTGAATAACGCTTAATAAAATCTTCATTCATTTGTCACGCTATATTCTGACTGTGCAAAATCCTTCCCTTCTTGCCCACTGAATCCCACAGACAACTATAACACAGGTAGCAAACGCAGGGACGGCGCATGACGGCGTCGCCCCTTGTCAACCCTCCCCTCCCCCACCCCCACACACAGTAAACAAAACAAGAAAGGAACTGCATGTGCAGTACAGAAACTATAGCAAAAATAATTTCGGTTTAAACATACTACGCCTGTATATTTTTTACCTGACAGCTTGGTACAAATACTTATTTTTTTTTTGGGGGGGGGTATGTTAACCTGTCTGGACGGCTAAGCATGTACTAGAAAATTACAATAGGTCATTAACCCTGCTCTGAAAGATGGTACAGTGAATCTGCAGGTTGCTAAGCACATGGTTAACCCGGTCACATTAAAAGAGAAACTAGGCTTTGCAACAGATGTGCATTAAACTGACTTGGATTTCGCTAAAAGGGAGAAACTGGATGCACACCAGCAAACACTCTCTTCCTTGCTATTCAGGCTCAGGTCGAGCCGGATTCCAAGCACGTTGTGCAGCGTACACTCATTCTTAGCAATGGCAGCAACTTCACGTGAAAGGAAACCATATTCACTTTAAGGAAAGGCAACCTGTCAGGATTCCTGTGGAGGGCTGGCCATTTCTGCACATGAAGTTCTCCTAACCCTGCCTGAAACCGATTCCCTCCTCGTTCAAAATAGTAGAAACAAATTCCGTCAACACTTCTGGGCCGGCTTTTTTTTTTTACTTTTAACAGCATGGGAAACGGACTCGATCCAGCCAGGGAGAGCATCCAGAATGAAATCGTACACACGCAGCAACGGCCGGGGCCAGCGGGACACAAGTTCCAGAAGTGCGGGCAGATGGGTTTAAGCAGGAAGGAACGGAATCAAGATTCGTCTTTACCCAGAACTTTCCCATCCGGTCGCGTCCACAGCGGGGGGGGGGGGGAACCTCCTCACGCCTCCGAGCCACAGCCCGATCCCAGATTCTGGCTCGCCTCCTCCTACTCGCCGAGCCCGGACAAAGCCCCGATGCCCGGCTCAGCGCACATGCACAGCGAAAGCAGCCCGCGCTGCGCCCCCTGAGGAGCTGGGAGCACGCGCCGCCTCGAGCCCAGCTCCGGCTGCTCTAGTACCAGCCGCGCGCCTCCCCCCCTGTCGGCTGGATAGGTGGGTGGGGTTAGCAGCCCTGCCTCCTCTCCTGTTGTACCTACCAGCTGATTCCTGCAGCCAGCCTTCCGCCGTCCTGTCATCTTGGAGCAACCGCGGGGGGGGGGGGGCTGAAGGAGGAGGGAGAACCCATGCACAAACTCCTTCCTACCCCCCCTTTCTCTTCACGCGCAGGTGAGAGAAGCAACAAAGAGATTCGAGAGCTGCTCCTTCATTCCCGCTCCGTAGCGCTGAACTGGACGCTACTCCCCAAACAGCCAGGGAGATAGAGGGAAAAGAAGGCAGACAATTGCAGGAAACCCAGCCCCCGTCCTTTCACAAAGAGGAGGGGTCGCTTTCGGAAATAGAAAACAGAATCTGCACGGCCCAGGGTGTAAATGCCACGGGAAAGCCGTATGGAAACCGGAGCAAGGAACTGCCTTCATCTGACCTGAAGATACTGCTGGCTGACCCCACACACCCCTTCCTCTCCTTGCAAAGCAAACTGTGAACATAAATAAAAGCAAAATCACTTCTTCTTTTTTTTCCCCCATTCTCTTGGCTTAACTAGTCTTGTAGGTTCAACTGCTACAGGCTTTGGTTACAAACAAATCGGGCTTTGGTCAAGCTGAAGAAGCTCAGTTACATTGCAAATGTCATGGCTGCAGGTTTCCTGTAATGGCCACTTTCTGCTAAAAGCAAGAGAAAAAAGAAATATCTGGTGCTCTCAGTGGAATTTTAAAGGCTGTATTTTAAATGAGATTGAAATTAAATATTCTTTCCTTGTGACCATGCTAAATCTTTTAGGAATAGAACTAAATTCCTCTGTTCAGACAAATAGCTATCTTAGATTATTGCAAGATTGAGTTGTGCAGTGCATTTGTCCTCTTTATGTTAAAGACATTTTTGCATGTTGTGTACATTAACCTACCCCCCACAAACTTGAGACAAATTAATCTCTTAGCATTATCCACCTTAGAAGTGAGAATTACTGCCAGTGGTGCTGGTGTAGCAGGAGAGTCAGTGGGATTGGTTTTCACATTCTCCATGTAGCTTTGTGGGATAAGTTCTTGAGGGCTGAAGCAGTGGTGTACCAGGGGTGGGGTGGGGTGGGAGGGGTGGTACACCCCGGATGAATGCATTAAAGGGGTGCACAGCCGGCACACCGAGTCCAGAGCCTCCCACCCTACTCTTCCACTGCTGCTTTCCTAAACCAGCAGCAGCGGCAGTAAACTTCAAAATCAGTAATCACGTGACCTTCCTGCACCTCCACATGGCTGCCAGTCCATCCCCTCTAACGTCACTTATATGTTCCAGAGTAGAGCCGGCAGCCGCAGGAAGGTCCTGCAATGACTGAATTTAAGTTTACAGCTGCTGCTGCTGCTGGGGTGCACAGTCAGCACACTGGATCTGGACCCTTCCGCCCTATTCTGCCACTGCTGCTTTCCTGAACCAGCAGTTAACTTTAAATTCAGTCATTGCGGGACCTTCCTGCACCTCCCCGTGGCTGCTGGACCATCCCCCTCCAACATCACTTCCTTGTTCCACAGCAGAGTCAGCAGCCGCGAGAAGATGCAGGAAGATCATAGAAACATAGAAAGATGACGGCAGAAAAGGGCTATAGCCCATCAAGTCTGCCCACTCTACTGATCCCACGAAGACTATGCCTTTCAGCGCTATAGAAATAATAAATAGTAGTAGTAGACCAGTGGTCTCAAACTCGCGGCCCGGGGGCCACATGCGGCCTGCCAGGTACTATTTTGAGGCCCTCGGTATGTTTATCATAATCACACAAGTAAAATAAAACAGTTTCTTGATCATATGTCTCTTTAGCCATAAATTACAATATTATTTGAAAGATTTAGCCAAAAGGAAAGATTTATAAACTATAAAAGAGTTTTACCTCGTTAAAAATTGTCATTTCTTTAATAAGACATTAACTATTTTTTTCTGAGGCCCTCCAAGTACCTACAAATCCAAAATGTGGCCCTGCAAAGGGTTTGAGTTTGAGACCACTGTAGTAGACTAATTCAGAGACCAAAACCCCCTTCTTCAGGTCAGGACAGGATACCATAACAGCAGTTTTGGCCTCTGAAAGCTAACTGAAAAATGTATTAGCCCAATAAAATAGTATTATCTTATTTTCCATTTTTGTTTTATTTCCCCCCTTTTGGCCCTCTTTTTTATGAAGCCATGACAATATTAGCTCGGATGCTCATAGGAATTCTATGAGTGCTGGAGCTTTTAGTGCCAAGGCCAGTGGTAAAAAAGGCTAATGCGGCTTCATAAAAGGGGGGGGGGGAGTTATGATTCTATAAACTGCACCTAGTGGATTATTGACAATCACGCTCAATGATTTATAGAATCAGGGCCTAAGTGTGAATTCTGTAATGAAGTTGTGTGTGAAACTGCCTATAGAGAATACTAGGATACAGTGGCGTACCAAGGGAGAGTGGAGGGGGGGAGGGCGGACCGCCCCGGGTGCACACCCTAGGGGAGGTGCACAGCCGTCCGTGTCTGGAACATCCTGCCCTACTTTGCAACAGGACCTGCACCTCAGCGCGGCTGCAAGTGCACCCCCTCCGAAGTACTTGCTTTGGAGCAGTCGGCAGCCGCGCTGAGGTGCAGAAGGTCTGCCGGCTCTGTTCCAGAAGAAGTAAGTTATGTCGGAGGGGGTGGACTCGGCAGATGCAGTCGTTGCGGGACCTTGCCACAACTCCCTGCGTCTGCCGGGTCCACCCCCTCCAACGTAACATACTTCTTCCGGAGCAAAGCCTGCAGACGTAGTCATCATGGGACCTTCCTGCACCTCACGCAGCTGCCGACTCTGCTCCAGAGCAACTACATCGGAGTGTGTGGACCGACAGCTACAGTCATCGCGGAACCTTGCTTCAAGAAGGGAGAGAAGGGAGCAGGACTTCTGGTATGGAAGAGTGGTGGAGGGAGAAAAAATGGACAGGGTGGTATGGAAGGGTGGTACTGATAGAATTGGTGTGCAGGAAAAGGGGAGAGAGACATAAGGGGAAGGATACTGGATGGAATTGGATTGGAGGGAAAGAAAGGGGACAGATGCTGATGGAAGTGGGGGGAAGGGAGAGACAAGGGGTATATGCTAATTGAAGAGAGAGAGAAAGGGCAGACATTGGATGCTAATTGATGGAGAGACATTGGATGCTAATTGATGGAGAGAGAAAGGGCAAACATTGGATGGTAGTGGGGAGGGTAGAGGGGGAGCCTATGATGGATAGAAGTGTGGATGGGAGAGATAAGGGAGCAGATGCAGGCAAGAAATGGGGAGGAGAAAAGATGGGAGCAGATGCTGGATGGAAGTGGACAGAGAGAGGAGAAGGTACTTGACGGAAGGGGTAGAGAAAGAGAGCACATGATGGAAGAAGGGAATAAATAAAAGGAGGGCACATGGTGGGGGGAAAAGGACTGAGTTAGGGAAATACGTGAGGGAAAGAGGTGGCAAGCTGTAGGTAGACAGTAAAAAAAAATTGATGACAGGGTAGTAAGAATGTAATCTAGACATGCAAAAAATAAATTGAAAAGGAAAATTAGAGGGGAAAGGGATAGCAGAGAATAGGTGTGGAAGAGGGAAGGAGAGGAGAGAGATGCCAGACCAATGGGGGTGAAAGGAGAGATGGAAGGGGGAGGCATACAGTTTCTGGAAGGGGCATAAAAGGAGAGAAGATGCCATATAGGGGCAGAGAGACGGCAGACAGTGGATGGAAGGAAGAGAGTAACAAGAAGATGAGAAAAGCAGAAACCAGAGAAGACAAAGGTAGAAAAAAATTTCTGTTTATTTATTTATTGCTTTAGGAGACATGTGTCACTGTTTCTGTGGTGTTGCATTGTATGCAGAGTTCAGCTTCTTGCTGGTTCAATTTAATCTTTGTCTATGTATTTCTATTATATCCCCCCTTTTACAAAACTGGAGCATTTTTTAGCACCAACCGTGGTAGTAGCAGCTCTGATGCTCAGAATTCTATGAACCTCAGAGCTGTTACCACAGTGGCTAAAAACCACACTACAGTTTTGTAAAAGGGGGAGGGGTTAATTTGTGATGACATTCCATACTAGGCAAAGGTGTTTTCTGTATTCTATATGTTCGAAAGACACGGTTTTCTGTTAGGATTGACTGCAGGATAGATCTGTACTAGTCTGGCTTGTTTAGTTTTACAATGGGTGTATTGATGTTGTACTGCTCACTGTAGTATGCTGCCTTTTCCTATGTATACTCGTGTGTAACGTTTGGATTGTTACTAAAAATCATGTTTTTCATACAGATGGGGGGAGGTGTCAAAAAATAATGGGCCCCGGGTTTCACATATGCTAGGTACGCCACTGCTAGTATAAGTCTGCATTAATACACCTAACCTTAGGCACAAGCACTTAAATTAGCTCAGTGGCAGGCGTAAATGCTTGCACCTACAGGAATTGTAGACTTAGGCACATAAATGCTAGTATTCTATAAACCACACATGTAAACAGGATTGGTGTTGGGGAGAGGGGGGAGGTAACAGGGCAGCTGCCTTGAGCCCCACAGCTCCAGGGACCCCCGCAGTCTGGACATCTCTTCCCCTTCTCCCCACCACAGTCCATCTCCCTCCCTTCCCCTTACCTTCCTGATTTTCTTTCAAATTCAATTTCCCTTTTCAGAGGGGCCCCAGCATGGCAGCCATTCTTGCAAGTTGCCGGTGGCTGCCCCAATCCTGGCAATAATGAAAGCAGAAGCCACAGGGCCTTTCCTTCTTCCTGTGTCTCTAGGCTTTGCTAGTCCCAATTCTGCTCCTCAGAAACAGGAAGTGACTTCAGAGGGGGGACAGGATTGAGACCGGAAGAGCCTAGAGCAACACAGACAGGAGGGAATGCCCTGCAGCTTCTGCCTTCGTTATTGCCATCTGGTTTAGCAGAACTGGGGCTGAAGGCAGGGCTGATGGCAGCTGAGTGCTGGAGGAGGTAAAGGATAAGAGCATCTAATCAGGGCCAACCAACCAAGGGATTGTGGATTGGGGCTGGTCAGTCAAGGGAGGAAAATAGAGAAGTGGATTGTAGGGAGAGGGGGTACATAAGAATTGCCACTGCTGGGTCAGACCAGTGGTCCATTATGCCCAGCAGTTTGCTCACGCGGCGGCCCTTAGGTCAAAGACCAGTGCCCTAACTGTGACTAGCCTTACCTGCATACATTCTGGTTCAGCAGGAACTTGTCTAACTTTGTCTTGAATCTCTGGAGGGTATTTTCCCCTATAGCACACTCCAGAAGAGTGTTCCAGTTTTCTACCACTCTGGGTGAAGAAGAACTTCCTTACGTTTGTATGGAATCTATCCACTTTTAACTTTAGAGAGTGCCCTCTTGTTCTCTGTAACTTGGAGAGGGTGAACAACCTGTCTTTATCTACTAAGTCTATTTCCTTCATTATCTTGAATGTTTCGATCATGTCCCCTCTCAGTCTCCTCTTTTCAAGGGAGAAGAGGCCCAGTTTCTCTAATCTTTCACTGTACGGTAACTCCTCCAGCTCCTTAATCCTTATAGTCATTCTTCTCTGAATCCTTTTGAGTAGTACTGTGTCCTTCATATACGATGACCAGTGCTGGACGCAGTATTCCAGGTACAGCGGCATGATAACCTACTCCAATCTGTTTGTGATCCTCTTCTTAATCATTCCTACCATTCTGTTCACCCTTTTTGCCGCCACCACACATTGCGCGGATGGCTTCATTGACTTGTCAACCAGTACTCCCAAGTCTCTTTTCTGGGGGGTCTCTCCAAGTACTGTACCGGAAAATGGATATGCTTGTTATGGGGGGGGGGGGGGGGGGGGTGAACTGGAATGGTAGATACAGGGGGGATTGGTATAACAGAAGGGAAATGATAGATCTTGCTTGGGGGAGAACAGTTATTGGAACTGAGTCGGATTGGGAAGACTAGGGACACTCTGGACCCTGCAGGGAGCAGAGTGAGATAGGAAATACTGGATACAAGAGAGTGAAGTTTGAGGGCAGAAGTGATATGCTGGACATGAGTAGTGGGAGTGGGGAGACAGAGGGGATATGCTGGACATGGTGAAAGAGGAGTAGGGAGCCAAGGGAAAGATACTGGATGGAGGTGGAAATGAGATGCTGAATAAGGGATGGAAAGAAAGAGAAAATGCATGCTTGTGGGTAGAGGGAAGATAATGAATACAGAGGGAGTACGGTGATAGAAGGGAGATACTGGATTAAGATGGGGAAGAGAGGGGAGGTACATGGGGTGGAGGCAATAAGAAGACAGAGGGTTCTGGACGCTGGAGGAATTGGCAGGAAGGAGAGATGCTGACACAGAAGGGGGAAAGTTGAACACTGAGGGATGCTGGATATGGCAAAGGAGTAGAATGATTGAGAGAGATCTTGGATGGAGGTGGAGAGAGTTGGGATGTTGGAAGAAAGAGGGGAGAGGATATGCTAGATAGAGGGGGCAAAATAGGAGATACTGGTTAGAAGAGTGAAAATAGAAAAGGGATGTGTATGGGGGAAAGAGAGAAAGGAAATATGCTTGAAAGGAGAAAATTTGCAAAACAAAAACAAACAAACCTAGAGAATAACAGAATTAGGGAGATGGAAAACTGTAAGTAGAAGCAGATAGAAATGCAGAAAAATAAATGGAGGAAAACTGAAAAGAAAAGGTTAAAGTCAGAGATAGATGTAGGAGAGAAGTGGCAGATGGACTTGAGACCCTAGAAAGAAAATTAAGAAAAGACAGAGGAAAGCAGAAATTAGAAACTGGGTAAACATGGATAAAATGGTCAGACAACAAAGGTAGAAAAAATAATTTTATTTTTAATTTCATGAACAGAAAATGCAGTTTTGCAGTAAATGTACACTTCTTTCTTCATATTTTCCAAAGTGCAGGGTGTTGTTTCTATTTCTCTTTCTCTAATATTGCACTTTATACAGTGTATGGCTTCTTGAAGTTTAAGCTTTGTCTAAATATTTTAAGTTTGTGGCTGCTTATTCTGTACTTGGTAAGGATCTGTCTGTGTTTAGTGTTTATGGCCAAGGCTAGCTACTCTACATAGTGTTTGTATGATTTGATTTGAAGTAATTCAACGTGTTCAGTTTTCCAATAGACATACAGTACTGTATTGGTGTTCTAGGTCCTACTGAAGTATTTATGTAGCTGCATTTTCCAATGTAGGGGCCTTGTGAATATAATAGCGTTCAGATATGTGCATCACAGATCTTTTTTATTGTGTTAATTGGTTTACCAGATAGTTGAGGGGGGAAGGAGGGCAGTGACCCTCAGCCCAACATAGGGGGACAGTGGCCCTGAGCCATGTCTCCTGCCCAAATGCAAAATATAAATACCTAAGCTCATGAGAATTTTAAAGCCCTGCCAGCTGAAGACATTTTCTTCCAGTCCAGCAGCCAGAACTCTTCACGCTCTGCAGCTAGTGGCAGCTCAGTCTTTAGCTGCAGAGCTTGGAAATTTCTGGCTGCCAGACTGGAGGAGGTCTTTTTCAGCTGGTAGGGCTTTGGGATCCCCACAGCCATAGCAAGGGAAGTGGCTAATTCAGGGGGAAAACTGGGCCCAGAACCCTTTTGTGTTCAGTATAAAAATAAGTGTATATCCAGTGGCGTAGTGAGGATGAGAGGTATTCGGGACAGTAGTGCTTCTCCCCGCCCTCTTCTCTGACCCCACCCCTACATGCTCCTTCCCTGCCATCCTCCCATTGTCGCGCACATGTACCATTTCCCTTCCCCCGTACCTCTGTAACGTTCCTGGCATGAGCAGCAGCCCCCAGCCTGCTATTGGGCCCTGTGTGGGCTCTCCCTCTCATGTCACTTCCTAGGCATGGGTCCAGGAAGTGTCATCAGAAGAAGAGCTGAAGCAAACGCAACAGCAGGTTAGAGGTTGCTGCTTGCCACTAGGAACATTACAGAGGTACGTGGAAGGGAAGCGGTGCATGCACACGGCAGTGTGGGGGGAGGCAGGGAAGGAGCAGGGGGGGCGGAGGGGAGAATGGGTGCTGGGTCCCTATCAAGACAGTGCCCGTGGAGGATCCCTCCCTCGCCCCCCCCTTATTACATCACTGTGTATATCTGTTTTTATTTCTCCAGTTTTGTAGTACAGTATTCCCCCAAAATTTGCAGGGGTTATGTTCCTGGTGCAGCTCCAGCCCCTAAATAAAGAGGATGCCGAAATAAGTGTTCCTTGTTTGAACCCTTGAGAAAGCCTGTTTGGGCGACACGGGGGTCCTATCGAGGCATGCAAATGATGGGGCAAGCATATGATACTGCAATAAAGGATAAGTAAAAAGATTCTTTATTATTTTATTAATAGTTGAATTTAAAGTAATATATCAACGTATAGAGTGAGCACGTTTTGCTACCACCTTACTTTATAATTAAACCCTGATGAGTGAGGTTGATTTTTTGCTGTGGTTATATTCCTGGTGCACCTGCGAATTTTAAAAAACCGTGAACACTGTACTGTATTGGATGTTGGGATCGGTGGTGGGGGAGGGCTGCAGAACCTTGCTGGGGAGGTTGGCATTTCTCACTTCCTCATCCTTCTAAGCACAGGAAACCGAGCCAGAAAGAATTTTGGCACACTTTTCGGTCTGTCATTGGCTGTTAGTCTGTGTCTCCTGTTAGCCCCGAGACTTTCTCTGGTGTCATTGTAGTTTAAAAACATGCACGGAAAACTCCGCAAATGACGGAGTCCGTGAAGTTGGAACCGCAAATTTGCTTGCTGAGTTTAATTCTTGGGGTTCCCAGTTCAATTTGTGATCCCTTGTTTTTTATTTGGAAAAGGTCTGTATGTGTTTTGTGTGTGAAGAAGTCATTTAAAGTTGTTTTATGTGTGGTAATAATGGCAGTTGGAGGAGAGAGGATCAGGGACCCCCCTTCTTGTAATTTCTGCCCTGGGCCCCAGCATATCTAAAACCAGCCCTGCATGTAAAGTGCCTGTCCTGATTGTCCTTGCCACTCCTAAATCCATGCACCCATTGGAGTTTTCACTCTGCAGCTTGACAGCACAATTTGTAGAATACCTACAAAAGGGGCAAGTACCCTTGAAACTGCTAATTAGGGTATGACATTAGCCAATTATCACGTTAAGGCAAATTATAGCCCATTATTGTTAATTAACACCAATTAGCAATTCATTTTAAAACTAAGTCATGGATAGGAAGTAATGTCCTATTATGGATTAAGAACTGATTAAAAGATAGAAAATAGAGAGTAAAGTTAAATGGTCAATATTCTCAATGGAGATAGGTAAATAATGGGGTTTCTTAGGGATCTGTGCTGGGGCTGCTGTTTTTTAACATATTTATTAATGATTTAGAGATAGGAATGACTAGTGAGATAATTAACCCCCCTTTTACTAAGCCACGGAAGGGGTTTCTACTTTAGTCCGGAATGCTAAATGCTCCAAAGCTCATAGAATTCCTATGAGAGTCGGAGCAGCATTGGAGCATTCAACGCCCCGGAGCTTAGCAAGAGGGCCTAAATTTGCTAATGACACAAAGTTGTCCAAAGTTGTCAAATTGCAAGAGGACAATTTGAGACTGCATATGGGAAAGAAAAGCTTGAACTATAGCTATGTGATGCAAGATTCCATGTTAGGAGTCATCGCCCAGGAAAAGGATCTTGGCAACATCGTTGAGTTGAAACTCTCAGCTCAGTGTGCGGCGGCAATGGCTAAAGAAAGCAAATAAGTTAGGAATTATCAGAAAAGGAATAGAAAACAAAGATGGGAATATTATAATGCCCTTGTATCACTCCATGGTGTGGCTGCACTTCAAATACTTTGTGCAATTCTGATTGCCGCATCTCAATAAAGATATAGCAGAATGACAAAAGATACAGAGAAGGGCAACAAAAATCATAAAAGGGATGAGATGACTCCCCTCTGAGGAAAGGCTAAAGCGGCTAGCAAGGGCATAATCAAAACATCAAAATATCCAAAATACCGCCTAAGTCAGCATTTGGACGTCCTAGTCGTCAGGACATCCAAATACCAATTTTCAAAACCGGCTTCCTGGATGTCTAGTGGGACATTTTTCCTGCTGTGTCCAGAGTTCTCGGGAACATGTTGAGGGACGTGTTATGAGCGGGCTTTGGGTGTGTTTAGACTTGGACATCGTGAGGCGATAATCGAACCTTTTCCAAGATGTCCTGTACAAAACTTGAATGTTTTCAGCTAGACCTATTTGGAAGTATCTAAGTGCCACAAAGGTACTCAAACTGACTAGATGACCACTGGAGGTAAGTAAGCATGACCCTCCCCCCCATACACACACTCCCTCAGTGGTCACTGACCCCCTCTCAGTCCTTAAATTTCTGAATAAAGCAGTACATACCTACAACAATCACAATTTATTATTTCTATAGTGCTACTAGGTGCACGCAGCGCTGTACATTGTACATGCAAGAGATAGTCCCTGCTCAGAAGAGCTTATAATCTAATTATGACAGACACACAGAGGGGGCTAAAAGGTGGTAGGGGACTATTAAGGGAATGACAGACAGATATGTTGGTTGGGTTAGTATTTAAATGCAGCTTCAAATAAGTGGGCTTTCAGTCTGGCTTTGAATATTGCCAGGCAGGTTGCTCCAAGCCTGCGGCGCAGCAAGGTAGAAGGGACGGAAACAGGAGTTGGTGGTAGAGGAGTAGGGTACCGACAAGAGGGACCTGTCTGATGAGCGGAGTTCCTGGAGGGGAGTATAGGAAGTAACAAGAGAGGATAGATACTGAGGAGCTGCAGAGTGAGTACACTTCAATGTCAATAAGAGGAGTTTAAATTGTATGCAGAGACAGACAGGGAGCCAGTGAAATTACCTGAGGAGAGGAGTAATGTGGGTATAATGACCCTAGTGAAATATGAGGTGCGCAGTAGTGTTATGAACAGATTGAAGGGGAGAAATATGGCTTAATGGTAGACAGGTGAGAAGCACATTGCAGTAATCCAGATGAGAGGTGATGAGGGCATGGATGAGCAGTGGCGTACCTAGGGTATGTGGCACCCGGGGCCCATCATTTTTTGACACCCCCCCCCCCATGTAAAAAAATATTTTTTGTAATGACCATGAAACGGAATAAATGGTCAGAATAGAAACAGGCAGTGAAAATTTTCTTATATTCCAAACATAACATAACATAAATTATGTCTGAATTGTCATGACATCAGAACTACATATGGAGTAGTTGCAGGTGATGCTTGGGACAGTTCTGATTGTGTTAGTTCGGTTTTATGTGTTTTTTGAATAGAAGGGTTTTTATTTCTTTTTGAAGGTTTTGCAGTATGTGGTCGATGTCAATTGGTTGTAGGGTTGGGGGTCGAGTGTTGCAGCTCGAATGGCTAGGAGGTTGTCGAACAGTTTTTTTTCTTTTGACGTTTTTAGTTGGAGGGTGTGTGAATGGTGCATGAGTTCTCCTATGTCTGTTTGAAGTGGATTGAATTATTTAGCTGAAGAAATTAGTTACCCCCTCATCCCATACACATTAATTCTCTTCCATTTTTGTTCCCATTATAAAAAACACTGATAAGTTCCCAGAAAAAAAATACATTAAAATAAGAAGTGAAAACAAAGGCCCCTACAGATGAGAACATAACATAAGAATAGCCTAACTGGATCAGACCAATGGTCCATCATGCCCAGTAGCCCATTCTCATGGTAGCCAATCCAGGATACTAATACCTGGTCAAAACCCAAAGAGTAGCAACATTCCATGCTATCGATCCAGGGCAAGCAGACACTTCCCCCATGTCTTAATAACAGATTATGGACTTTTCCTCCAGGAATTTGTCCAAATCTTTCTTAAAACCAGCTACACTATCTGCTTTTACCATAACTTCTGGCCACTTCATTTTTAAGTTTAGATCTTTCCTTTCAAACAGAGACCTTGCTAGATGTCAAATACAGCACAAGGTAACTTCACATGGACTTAGCTGTGCAGGAAATGTGAATCTCCTCATACACCCACCATATAGTGCAAAAATGTGCAAAGGTCTGTTTTTTTCTTTCGATCACTACATAGCCTAATGCCACACAAGCAGCGCTGTTACAAACATATTCTGTAGGTCAATGCTAAGGATAACAAAGTTTCCTTCCTTGGACCAGAAGGAGATACTGATAAACCACTGGAAGAGATCCCAACACAACACCCAAAGACCCACTCAGTGTGTGAACCAGTTGAGTGGAGTGGACTAACTGGGGGGGTGGAAATGGGCCCGAAGTTTGCTCAGCAGAATTTCCCAGACCACCTCTTCCTCTCAACACATTGACACGCTGCCACCACCACCACTAGAAACACCTCACTGGGTAGGCCAGCTATGCTATAAACTTTATAAAACACATTATTATATTTTCTTATAAAGCACATATTTTAACTGAACTCTCTGACATCCTCAGCCTTTCCATTCACAAAAATAGAAGGAAGAAAAGTTCCCATTTCCTGCTGTTTCATGTCCCCGGCCTATACAATATTTTTTTTCTGCAGACCCTTCAAAAGTCTGACCAAATCCTCGTTTCACTTGCATTATAAAGTACTGAGGATGCCATCTCTCCCCAATCCCAGGTCCTAAAGTCTAAGACAGTAGCGCAAACTAATGCTGCCAGATTCAGGAAAAAAAATTTCGATTCGATTCATCCTATTGAATTGGTTTTTCAATTCGATTTTCCTGCCCAGTTGGGTGATTTTTTTCAAAACTCCTGGTGGGTTTTATAGCTTTTTCACCACCTTTGGCTTCTCCTAACCACACTGGCGCTGTGGTGTAAATAAAATAAAGAAACAAAAAGGACTTTTCCTCTCTCTGTTAAATCCTAGCTCACGTTTGCAGTCCAACACCAGCTCTGTCAGGATACACATTTCAAATCTGACATATTATAATCACAGAAAATAAAACTAATTTTTCTACCTTTTGTTGTCTGGTTATATTTCAAATCTTGTTGGTCCAAGGCTCTGGTTTTCTTCTGATAACTTGCTTGCCAGGGTCTCCTTCTTTCTTCTTTCTGCGTGCTAACCATCCATCTGCCAACTCTGTCCTCCCTTTCCATTTCCCTTCCCTCCCCAGGAAGTCTGGTATCTTTCCTTTTTTTCATCTCCCTCCACAGATCCACCTTTTCTTAACTACCCTTTCATCCGGCATCTCTCCCTCCTTCCCCACCACCCCAGAGTCCACCATCTCTCCCTTTCTTTTCCCAATTACCCTCCTATCCAGTATCTCTATCCCTCCTCCACACCATCCCTTGTGTCCAATTTCTCTCCCTTTCAGTTCCTTCCCTCCCTAAATCCCATGGTCCATCATTTCTCTCCCTCTCCTCTATTTTCAGACCCATTATTTCTTCATCCCCCCCCCAAAGTTTGCCATATCACGTCTCTTTGAACACCCCCTTCCCTCCGTGTACTTCTAAACCAGGGTCCCCCCCAAAGGCCTGTCCCCCCTTAAAGGTCTGCCTGTCCCCCCTTGAAGGCCTGTCCCACCCCCTTGTAGGCCTGTCCCCCCCTTGAAGGCCTGTCCCTCCCCCTTGTAGGGCTGTCCCCCCCACCTTGAAGACCTGCCTGCCTGTCTCCCCCTTGAAGGCTTGTCCCCCCCCTTGAAGGTCTGCACCCCCCTTGAAGGCCTGTCCCCCCCTTGAAGGCCTGTCCCACCCCCTTGTAGGCCTGTCCCCCCCTTGTAGGCCTGTCCCCCCCTTGAAGGCCTGTCCCCCCCCTTGAAGGCCTGTCCCCCCCTTGAAGGCCTGCACCCCCCCTGAAGGCCTGCACCCCCCTGAAGGCCTGTCCCACCCCCTTGTAGACCTGTCCCCCCTTGTAGACCTGTCCCCCCTTGAAGGCCTGCCTGCCCCCCCTTGAAGGCCTGTCCCTCCCCCTTGAAGGTCTGCACCCCCCGAAGGCCTGTCCCCCCCCCTTGAAGGCTTGCCTGCCTGTCACCCCCCCTCCCCCTTGAATGCCTGCCTGCCTGCCCACCCACCCCACCCCGAAGGACCGCTCGCCCCCCTGGCCTCCCCACACCACCTATGAAGCAGCACTACCTATGCTCCCGGCCTTGCCGTTCAGTCCCCACCACCACCACCACCACCACCCCCGAAGGACCGCTCGCCCCACTGACCTTCCTGCACCACCTATGAAGCAGCCGCAGCAGGATCGCGACGTCAGCTATCCCTGCGCTGCTTAGGCGCTGCTTCCTGCGCCGCGGTCCCGGCCCTCCTCTGACGTCTGAAGCTCAGGGATAGCTGACCTCTCGATCCTGCTGCTTGCTGCTTCACAGGTGGTGCAGGAAGGTCAGTTGGGCGAGCAGTCCTTCGGGGGTGTGGGGGGACTGAACGGCAAGGCCAGGAGCACCCCTTCAGGGCTGGCACCCGGGGCGGACCACCCCTCCCGCCCCCCCCTTGGTACGCCACTGTGGATGAGGGTCTTGGCAGTGTGCTCAGAAAGGAAAGGATGGATTTTACCTGTTTGTAGAACATGAGAGTGGTTTTAGGTATCTGACCCATCGGAGTTTTATCCACACCCAGTGCATCCCAGGATGCACTGGGAAGGAGTCCTAAGTCTCTGGTTGGCCCAGGTGCCTAAGGCCCCACTATGGGAGGGTCCTTAGGCATCTGAGCCAATCAGGGCCTTAGGTTCCTCCCCTGTATATCCCAGAATGCACCGGGAAGGGGAAGACCCGCCATTGTACAGTGGTGGGCCTGCCAGATGGAGGGTGTATGCCTCTCTCCAGCTGGACCTTCATTTTAAAAAGGTACAGGGGGAGTGGGGGGTGGTCTTCTTCTAAGAGGAGATGCTGGGTAGGGTCTCCAGGTTGGTGGGGGGCCCTGGATGGAAAGGTTGCTGGGTGGCTGGAGGATGCTTCGGGAGGCGATGCTTTGGAGGGTAGCAGCAGGAGGAATTGAGAGGTCGTGGGTTCTGACAAGAAGGTGTGAACATCCCTCTTGCTTGCCAACTTGTGTGTGGGGTGGGGGGTTCCATGCCACTGCCACTCAGCTGATCACGGCAAGGAAATTCATTCCCTTGATGCGATCAGCTCAGCGGCAATATGATTCTCTAAATGGCATCTGTGACATGGACGCCAGTTAGAGAATCAGGGTGGGTATCTGTCCATTAGGACAGACACAATTCTGTATAGGACGTTTTCTGCACTGACATACCCTAAGGTCAGATATGAATGATATGATCTCCCGTAGGCCTTTGTTGACATTGGTAAGGCCAACCGAAAATGCTGAGGCTGACAGATTCTCAAAAGTTGCATAGGCGGCTGCATAGGGCATCGTATACAGAATCAGGCCCATATTCAGGGCAGGATTAACCAATAGGCCAAGTAGGCACGTGCCTAGGGCCGGAAATGGTCAGGGGGACCTGATGAAGGAGGGCATCAACATTGTTTTTTCCAAATGGTGATGGGCCCCTCCAGCATCGATCGGCAACGCGTGCCCACCCCCATCAACGGAAAGTAAGACAAGCAAGCAACGCGGGTAAGAAAGGCAACAAGAACTGTAATTGTGCAAGCAGTGCTGCTTGCCCAAAGCTTCCCTCTGACACAGCTTCCTGTTTCCGCCTGGGCGCATGGTGGGGTGGGGCGGGGCAGGGGGGCCCAGTGTACTTGTGTGCCTAGGGGTCCTCGACGAATTAATCCTGCCCTGCCCATATTGTTTAGTATTTTATGTTATGGATTTTATTTTGTGTTTTTAAATTTGTATGTATTTTTGGAACCCGCTTAGGTTTAGGTGGGCTATAAGCTTTTTAAATAAATAAATAAATAAATTAAATAAATAAATATTGAAGTATGCCAAATTTCTTAGGAAAGTTCATTCCACACCTTGCTGATAATCTGTGAACCCTGAGAGCCCTTCTAAAGAAAAACTCAGATTTTCAATGGGAGGTCCCCCTTCCCTTGTTGAAAAGTAGGTTGAAAACCCACCTTTTTGAAGTAGCTTTTAACTCGTATCCGTACTCCCTGCTGCCCTCTGCTTACCGCCCTAGCCAGTAGTTTAACCATCCCTGCTAACTGTAACCCCTACCCTGGCATCCTGTTGTTCTGTCTTGATTGATTAGATTGTGAGCTCATTTCGTTCAAGCAGGAAATGATTAGATTGTGAGCTCATTTGAGCAGGGACTGTCTCCTATGTGACGCTGTTCATCGTTGCATACGTCTGGTAGCGTTCTAGAAATAATAGTAGTAGTAGGCACAGCAGAATGACACATTTGACAAAAAGTAGAAAAAACCCATTTCAAACACTGGTATGTAAACATATTATAACATAAGAAAAGAAGTGGCTATTGAGGTTGACGCATCTAAACAAGGATTTGGAACAGCATTACTGTAAGAAGAGAAGCAGTCATTTATGTATGTAAGACACCGACAAATACTGAAATCAGCTATAACCCAATTGAAAAAGAAATGAATGTCATTGTCTTTGGCTGTAAACATGTTCCTCAATGTTTCTGTGGATGAAAAGTGTCTATGGATTCAGCTCACTAGCCTTTGGAAATCAGTATGAAGAAGAGTCTGACAGCAACATCAGCCAGGCCATAGCAAATAATGGTGCAACTGCAGAAATATGACATGTTGGTAAAAGCCAGGTTGCATCATTCCAGTTGCTAGTACACCAAGCAGATTATGACAGGAAGACAAGGACAACACCAGAGGCGAGGGAAGGACAGGTGCACTAGTCACGTCTACCTTACTCAATTCAGACAAGAAAATAAACCAACTAAAAGATTCAGCTGAAACAGACCCTCAGTTGTCAGCGTTACATACTGTAAAGCTATACTGAAAGGTTGGCCAAAATCACAACAGTCATGTGCACCGCATGTAGGAAGATTGGTAATGCCTAAATCCATAAGTACCAAAAAGACAGACCACAGCATGCTGATTCCCAATGTCTCTATGGCTCATTGGGAGTTCACTCATGAGAGTGTCTTTTGAGCGTATTCCCAATTTGTAGAATCGCTTCTCCGTGCAATTAGAGGCTGAAGTATCTTTAACATTTAAAACTCCATTAAAAACATACCGGTCAACATTTTGAAATTAATTTAACTGGCCGCTGACCAGTTAAATTGCTTGTTCAGGGTTATCTGCTCATTTTTAGCGGCACTTAACTGGCTATCGCTGCTGAAAATGAGCAGTTAGCATCTGAGTGAAAACTGGTTATTTTGGGAGCAGAGTCAGCAGTGGCTGGTTAAGTGCCAATATTCAGCACTTAACCAGCCAGGGTTATATATCCCAGAGTGCCGATAGAATTGAAAAATGAACTTGCAGAGCTATTGTTAGTAATTTGTCATTTTTCTTTAAATCTAGCATAGTACCTGAAGACTGGAAGGTGGCCAACGTGACACTGATTTTTTTTAAAAGGGTTTCAGAAGTGATCTGGGAAATTATAGACCTATGAGTCTGACGTCGGTGCTGGGCAAAATGGTAAATGCTATTTTAAAGAACAAAATGACAGAAAATATACATAAGCATGGATTAATGAGAGAAAGCCAACATGGTTTTAGTCAAGGGAAATCTTGCCTCACCAATCTACTATATTTCTTAGAAGGGGTGAATGAACATGTGGATATAGGTGAGACAGTTTATATTGTGTATTTGCATTTTCAAAAGGCATTTGACAAAGTACCTCATGAAAGACTTCTGAGGGAATTAGAAAGTCATGGGATAGGAGGTACAGTCCTATTATGGATTAAGAACTGGTTGAAAGACAGAAAACAGAGAGTAGGTTTAAATGGTCAATACTCTCAATGGAGAAGGGTAAATAGTGGGGTACCCCAGGGGTCTGTGCTGGGGCTGCTGCTTTTTAACATTTATCAATGATCTAGAGATGGGAATAACTACTGTGAGATAATTAAATTTGCTGATGACACAAAGTTGTTAAATCGCAAGAGGATTGAGAAAAATTGCAAGAGGACCTTGTGAGACTGGGCATCAAAATGGCAGATGATGTTTAATGTGAGGAAGTGCAAAGTGATGCATGTGGGAAAGAGGAACCCGAATTGTTATTTGATACAAAGTTCCACGATAGGAGCCACTGTCCAAGAAAAGGATCTAGGTGTCATTATTGAGGATACATTGACACCCTCAGCTCAATCTGCAGCGGCAGCAGCTAAGAAAGAAAATAGAATGTTAGGAATTATCAGGAAAGGAATGGAAAACAAAGATGAAAATGTCATAATGCCCTTGTGTCACTCTATGATACGGCCACACCTCGAATAATGTATGTAATTCTGGTCGCCGTATCTCATAAAAGATAGAAAAGGTACAGAGAAAAGTGGCAAAAATGAGGAAAGGCTAAAGCGGCTAGGGCTCTTCAGCTTGGAGAAGAGACAACTCAAGGGTGATATGATGAGGTCTATAAACTACTGAGTGGAGCGAAAAGGGTAGATGTGAATCGCTTGTTTACTCTTTCAAAAAAATACTAGAACTAGGTGGCATGCGATGAAGCTACAAAGTAGTAGATTTAAACAAACCAGAGAAAATATTTCTTCACACAATATGTAATGAAACTCTGGAATTTGTTGCTGGAGAATGTGGGGAAATCAGTTCACTCAGCAGGGTTTAAAAAAAGGTTTGGATAATTTCCTAAAAGAGAAGTCCATAGGCCCTTTATTGAGATGGCTTGGTGAAATCCAAGTTCAAGTTCAAGTTTATTATTTGATGAATCGCCTATATAAAACATTCTAAGCGATGAACAATTTTTAAAACATCTTATGAGGTAACAGACAATTTTAAAACAGTTTTAAAAACAACATTTTAGACAACAAATGTTATTAAGACACAAGTCAAAAGTCAAAATATTTATAAATTTTCTTTGCACATATGGTTTAGTGACAAACATGGTATAAAAGGGAAGGGGGGAAAAAGTTACAATTTTTTATCAATCAGAAAAACATAAAAGAGGTAAGAACACGAGGATGGGGGGAATAAGGGAAAAAAAAAAAAAGTCCACTGCATATTCCTAGGATAAGCAGCATAAAATCTGCTTGGCATCTAGCTAGGTACATAGGACATGGGTTGGCCACTATTGGAAATAGGATACTAGGCTTGATGGACCTTCGGTCTGGCCCAGTATGGCAATACTTATGTTCACTATTGTTTATATCTAATACCAAAATTAAGAAAAATAAAAATTGCAGCCTCAGCTCTTAATGTGTGACATTTGCACATACAGGTTTGTACAATGGGACAGCTGTGGGTAGATTTACCAGTTCCAGGTGGATGCACTGGCATTTCTACGTGGAAATTGTCAGGTTTGTGCTGATTATTTTATCCACATATATGATTGTAGTATGCTTCTCCTGCTGTGTGTGCAATCCTGAATCTCTATTGTCCTTTGAGGAGCAGGCAAACGAAGTCCACCATTTGTTTGTAAAAATATTGCTGGAACAGAGCACATCCCGACCTGAAGTCCCAGTTGTAGTCTCAATGTTCTTTGTAAAATGGGCCTTTGCTTGTGCATCTGGAACATGGGGCATTAAATAGTTTATCCACTGAATGCAAAACATCAGTGAATAAGAAGCATTTATATCCTATGGAAGGTTACTTGTTATTTCTGTGAATAATGCCTCAACCGGTCAACCAAACTTTTACGAGGCTTTGATAGAGGTTGTATCCCTGAGCTGGATTAGTGTCTGTGACTAGTAGATGTAGGCAAAGTCTGATTTAATTATTGGTTTCTAGGCAAACAGAGAAAATGTTGATCTGAAAATCCTTTATGAATTGATATTCTATTAAGAAACAAATATTGGGCCCGATATTCAAAACTATTTAAACAGCCAAGGAGAGGCTCCTGGATATTTAAATTGCCTGTCTGGGGCTAACCAGACATGTTTAGTGGCAGTTAACCGGATAGTACGGCTGAAAATGTCCGGTTAGTGCCCAAGCGGTTTTGTAGGCATTCTAGGAGCAGTCAGCACGTAGCTGGTTAAGTGTGATATTTAGCATTGAACTGGATAATATAACTACATAAACAGGGCCACATAAAATGCAGCCCTATCTTTATGCGGTTCTTCATAGCCGGTTGAATTCTGAATATATCACGCTTAACTGGCTATGTTTTGCCAGCTCCCTATACCTGGAAATTCAGTGCCAGATCCTGGATATGACCCAGTATTGAATATCCGGGTACAATGCCGCCATTGGCCAGCAAAACGCTGATCACCACCAGCTGAATATCAAGTCCATTATACTTTTTCTGAAGTAGAAACTTTATTTCAGGATTTGTTTGATGGTGAGGAATGTGGCGATTCTTAGGCCCTTTTTACTAAGCCATGATAGAGGTTTCTACTGCAGCCCAGGGCACTAAGGGCCTGATTCTCTAAAAGTGCGTCCCGATTTTAGGCAGCTGTAGACGTCCTACAGCTGTCTAATCAGCCAATCGGGATGCACGTTTAAAAAAAAAAAAAAAAATGCTCCCCAGGCAGGCCACCTATATTGAAGGCGAGGCCCGCAAGACACCTAGGCCCTAATTCTATATAAAACGCCCGGGAGAGGCGTCCTATTCAGAATCGGCCTTAGATTAAGTGGGGATGGGCGGACCCGCTATGCCTAAGGCCTGATTGGTCCAGGCTTCTAGAGCCTGGGCCAATCAGGCCTTAGGCTTCAGCGGGATGGGCCGGGAAGGGGCGGGCCCGCCTCATTTCGACGAGGCGTGCCTGCTTGCTCGACGTGCAAGACCCATCTGTAAGAACAGGTTTGGTGGAGTGGGGGTTGTTAGCGCCGGGGGGGGGGTGCGTCTTCAGGCAGGAGGGATTGGGCACCCTCCTGCCAGCGACCGATATTGTCGGGGGGGGGAGATCGGTAATGTCGGGGGGGGGGCGGTCGGTAGTGTCGGGAGGGTGCGTCTTCGGGCAGGAGGGATTGGGCACCCTCCTGCCAGCGATCGGTAATGTCGGGGGTGGGGGTGGTGGTCGGTAATGTCGGGGGGCGGTCGGTAGTGTCGGGGAGGGGGGTGCGTCTTCGGGCAGGAGGTTTGGGCACCCTCCTGCCAGCGATCAGTCAGGGGGCCACGGCCCGCTATACTTATAGCGGCAGAGAGATCCCTTGCCGTGATAAGTATAGCGGCCGCGTCTACTTACAATGTAGACCAGCATTTTGCTGGCCTACATTTTTAAGCTTCTCATCTACTAGGGAGACGCGTAGGGCCGCCTAGGTTCAGCCTAAGGCCCACCTAAGGCCCTTAGATGAGCTTAGGCATCTTGCGGGTCTCCCTAGGCTCCCGGAAGCGCCTTCAGGCCTGCCTGGGGAGCATTTTTTTTTTTTAAAACGTGCATCCCGATTGGCTGATTAGACAGCTGTAGGACGCCTACAGCTGCCTAAAATCGGGACGCACTTTTAGAGAATCAGGCCCTAAATGTTCTGACACTCATAGGAATTCTACGAGCGTCAGAGCAGTGTTGGAGTATTTAGCGCTCTGGACCCCAGTAGAAACCTCTATCACGGTTTAGTAAAAGGGGGGGAGGGGGTTAGTTTGTTAACCTGAAAAAAGAACTGGAAAAGAATTACATTGTACAAATTCAGCTGAATTCATTGTGAAGTAATTTATTATTCTAAAGTAATTTATTCACTTTTGCACTTTATATAACTTATATTTATATTTAAGCTTTGGGGTTCAAATAAAGAGAATTGTGAATACGAACCCTGATTCTTTTAAAGTCTATGGCCTAGATTCACTAAACTTACCTTAGGGGTCTGATCCGTGGCTGAGTCTTCGCAGGTGACTGATTCACCAAGCCTCCTCATGCAAATTAATGCAAGCGGAGGCAGAGAGCAGGGCAGTTTGGGGGGAAGTTTTATTGGATTGCAGGGCTGGGATTTCGGGGTGGCATGAAGCAGGAGAGTCGGCAGGGACGTGAGCAATTGCTTCTGTTTGGATTGGCCAGCGCAATCGGTGTTCCTTCGTTGGTTTAGTGAATCGATGCCTTCCTATTTATACATGCATTTCCCCTCATTTGCATGTGCGGATCGGATCAGGTATGGTCAAGATGAGCCAGAAGGTTAGTGAATCGGGTCAGGGTCGTAAAGTGGTTGCAAACTGGTCAGGACACGATCGGTGGGTTTAGTGAATCTAGCCCTTTATCCTACATTAATTAAACTCTCCTTGAATCTGTTTTGAATATTTTGAATGGCGTTCATGTTTTGTATCTTCCTCCCTATTTTCAGCAGCTGTACTGAGGTACGGGTAATTGACTACAATTTTAGGTAACATTTTAGGACCGCTGCTAAGGTCAGTAAGGGGAAGTAATTAGAATATATTTAGGGTCCCTCTCAAGAACACCTATTTACTTCTTTACTCAATTCCCCTCCATCATATCAATTCCTTTCCTTTTCCCTCCTCCCTCAGGGATCTTTGTTCATGGTTTTCTCTCTACACTTCTTTTTAGAAGAAGGGAAAGCCTCAGGGCCTAGCTCTGGGTGTGGCAGCAGTAGCAGGGTGAGTGAGCATGGGACTTGTGCAAAAACTTGCTTCGAATAAAATAGCATAGTACCGGTAGTTAGAGCAATGGGCTGAGGGAGAGAGGGCAAATCATTTTCACCCTCCTCCATTCTCTGTGATACAACTAGAGATTCCAAGGTGAACTGCCCTAGAGAAAGACATTAAAGGCCGAAGAATGAGATTTATTAGTGATGTGTCTGAGGTATAAATCTAGAAAGATTTAATATCTAAAAGGCCTCACAAAGGGAAGATACATCAGAAAGTGATATACAGCCTTCTTCGGTGTCTCTGAAAGTATATAGACAGAGTGGGACGTTAAGGGAGTTTTGAATGGATTTTTGCCCAGGCTGAAAGCCTTCTTCCACTTAGGGCTCCTTTTACGATGGTGCGCTACCGTTATTAGCGCACGCATAAGATTAGCGCGTGCTAGCCAAAAAACTACCGCCTGCTTAAAATGAGGCGGTAGCGGCTAGCGCGCCCGGCATTTTAGCACGCGATAAGCGCACGCTAAAACCGCTAGCGCACCTTTGTAAAAGGAGCCCTAAGTGTGTAGCAGTGGACTTCTCTAGTCCAGATTTTCAAAGGGAAACTCTGTGTATACAAAACTGCCCTCACCGGAGATAGATATAGAAATACTGACTGGAGCATGACAAATTTTCCTCCGTCCCTGTGGGAACTCATTTTCCCGTCCCGGAAAGTTCCTTTCCTGCATCTGCCCCATTCCTGCAAGCTCTGTCCTCATCTGCATATGCCTCAAACACTTTAAAATCATAAGTTAAAGTGTAGTTAAGGCAGAACTTACAGGATTGGGACAGGGACAGCGACAAAACTCGCAGGGACGGAACGGGGAAATTCAGATCCTGCAGGGACGGGGAAAAATTTGTCCCTGTGTCATTCTCTAATACCGACACAGGGAGAGAGACAAACAGATATACACATTCACTCTCTAATACACATAGAAGGACTCTCTCATTTCTGACATCATATTGTTGCCACCTGCCAATGTGAGTGTCCCCTTCCCCCAAACAGTTGTGCCTATCATCATATAAAGTTTCTGCAGTTGCTTCCAACTCTATTCCTCTGCTTGTTGCAACAGCTTCCTCACCCCATCCTTCTTCTGTTTTTACCCCTTCTCAGCAACCCCCTCCCCCCAGGAAGCCCACTGGTTGCCTCCAAGGTCATCCAGGTGTCCCTTGCAGAGCTCTGGCCCTGAACCTTATGCAGAAGCCTCAAATGTTTCCTTCTGTTTGCCTCCACTGCTTTCCTATCTGGAACCTCCTACCTACTGTCGCTGTGATTTCTGTCCTGGGCCCTTCCCGCAGGAGCTTAGTGAAATTGGAAACATCAGCAGGAAGTCTTGAGTCTACAACAGGAACTCATGGCAGCCATTTTTATGACGGCTCTGCATGGGGCAGGAGCATAGGAAGGTCGCTCCTGCCCCACGTTACCACTAGACCACCAGGTAAGGTCCGGGGAGGTTTGGGCAGCCTGCAAAAAAGAAAAAAATCGCGAATAATTAAATTCGCAAATAGGGAAACTGCAAATCCAAAGGGAGAGCTGTAATTCTATAACAGGGCACCTGAGAAATACATATTCTTTAAAGGATAATAGAAGCCTTCTTTACTTTACAGAATACTAGCATAACTGGTATGTATGTGCATATGCGATTAAGCAAGTGCACGTCTGCCAGCAATACAGTAGAGTTGATGGAAGTACTCACACCTAGGTTTCAAAGATATGCAGGTAACTTATAGTATTCGATGGCGCTTAGTTACAAAAGCATATGCACATTCCAAAATGCTGAAATAGATGTCCATAGGCTTGAAATGTCCAAATCCTGATTTTGCAAATGCAGAATTTGACTGTGTTTCGACGATGATGTTTTCCTCAGGGGTCCCTAAAGATCCAGATATAAAAGCTCGTGGATTAATAACTAAAAACAAACTGAATCGTGACTCTGCGCGGATGAGAAATTCTCAAGAGGGGGAGCTTTTCAAGATGCCGGCTTGAGAATTTCTCATCAACGCAGAGTCACGATTCAGTTTGTTTTCAGTTATTAATCCACGAGCTTCTATATCTGGATTTTTAGGGACCCCTGAGGAAGACATCGTCGTCGAAACACAGACCGTGTTGGGTCCATAGCTCCCATATTTTGGGTCCTAGATATATTTTATGTGGCTTGTTAAATTGTATTTTTAATAAAGCCTGCATCTTGATCATCACCATATTGCACCCATATGTCATATTTACCAGCATGCTAAACATTTTTGCATGTAATTGGTGCATACAACTATTACTTACTTTACAGAAGTATTCTGTGAGTGGAGATCTGCTCTGAGAAGTGAATTGTGTGTAGTCAGTCATATGTGATCTGCAACACTAGAATCAGCTTCTTGAAACCTTGCTGAGCCCTCCTGGGCTCAACACAAGCGGTGCAGAAATCTCTAAATTCACTTTGCAGCGATGAGCCACAAAGCCCAGCTTTTGTTCTCAAAAAGTCAAGCTGCTCGGTGCACAGGCATTGTATAAAATTTAAGCAATTTTATGTTCTCTCTCATCCATTCTTACAATAAGTGACATTCCTGTGTTATGTTGTTTAGACATTTATAAAAAAAAATTGTAAGGCATAGCTGTTAAAAAAGGAAACATAAAGGAAATTGAAATACACCGATTCAGGTTGTCACATCAGAAGGTCAAATCAATTTGAAATCTAATTTTCCCTTTCTTTTCTGGAAAAAAAATAGCCTGTTATTATAAGAATAACTCTTGAAAATGACAGATCTTAAAATAATGCTTATTATTTCAGTATAAACTAAGCCAAGAAAAGGCTTTTCCTACGTATGAGCAATATGTTTTCCTGTATCTTTATTTCAGCCTATTTGGAGGATTTAAGACAATCCAGATTCAAAGGTTGAATACCAGGGGTGGACAGATCTTTTGACACATGATTGGGGTGGGTTGGGGTCTGAGGAGTAGGGGAGGTGTTCCTCAACCTTCATCCTTTTTCAGCTAGAACCAAGCATCCCCCCTCCCTTTCTCCAGGCTCCATCCTGGCCTATCCAGTATCATAACTCCTACAGCCCTCTCTCTAGTCATACCCGGTATCCTTCCCCCATCTACCAGCCCCATGAGTACAAACTTCTGGTAGCATCTAGCTTCCCTGTCTTCCCCCACATGATACCCGATTCCTTCTTTAGCCGCTGAGGAGCGATTCTTTGCCTTAGCTACTCTGACAATATCATCTGTCTTTGGTGACATGGTGTGTCATCTAAGGTGGACATCCATGTTGAGCCTTGTGTGATAATGTTACCAGAGCAGCTGGGAAACTAGTATTGACGTATCTGATCATATGTAAGTTTGAGACCAGAGTTCTGCGCTAGGTGGGTACTATTTGGCCATGAGATTTGTTGCCTCTCTTCTTCTATACCCTTTTCTCTACTACCTGATGTAATGTTACTAAATTTGGGAAGTCAAAAAAGAGGTCCTGTTCCCGTCCCACTTCCCATCAGTCTTGCCCCTACCCCACCCCTGCTTCCCACCAGTCTCGCTTCCCCACCCTTCAATCCATTGCCTTAGATCCCCTTCCCACCCTCTGTACCCTTTTAGTGCTGTCTCTCTCTCTCTCCCCCTCCCTCCCTCTCTCTAAACCCTTCCCCACGGGAGCTTCTCTCTCTCCCCCTCTTCCTCCCTCCAACCCCACCCCTCTCTCTCTTTCTCTTTCTCCCTCCAACCCTGCTCCCCCAGCAGGATCTGGGTCTCTCTCTTTTTCTACAGCTGTGGCTTTCCCCTACCCCCACCTACCTCCACTGCTGAAATTTTCAATCTTTGGGCAGGCTGGTGGCATCAGTGAAGTGAGCCTGCTGCCATTAGCCTGCCCCGGAAGCCTTCATTCTGCAGTTGTCCTGCCTATGCTGGGAGGTGAGAGGTGATAGGCACCGACGGAGAGAGGGACCTTGGGATGATTGTGTCTGAGAATCTAAAGGCAGATAACTAGTGTGATAAGGCAGTGGCTGTAGCCAGAAGGATACTAGGCTGTATAGAAAGATGAGTATTGTAACCAGCAGAAGAAGGGAGGTGTTGATATCCCTATATAGGTCATTGGTGAGGCCGCACTTGGAGTATTGTGTTCAGTTTTGGAGGTCGTATCTGGTGAAGGATACAAAAGCATAATGAAGCAGTCCAGAGGAAAGCGACGAAAATGGTAAGGGGTTTGAACAAAAAGAAGTATGAGAAGAGATTGGAAGACCTAAATATGTATATTTTGGAGGAGAGGATGGACAGGGGAGATATGATGCAGATGTTTAAATATTTGAAAGGTATTAATATAGGAACAAATCTTTTCCAAAGAAGAGAAAATGGTAAAACTAGAGGGCTTAATTTGAGGTTGCAGGGAGGAAGACTCAGGTGCAATGTTAGGAAATTCTTATTCACGGAGAGGGTGGTAGATGCCTGAAATGCCCTCCCGAGGGAAGTGGTAGAGAGGAAAATAGCGATTGAATTAGAAAAAAGTGGAATAAACATAGAGGACCTCTAATTAGAAAACAAAGGATGTAAATTAAAGAACTAAGGCCAGTACTGGACAGACTTGCACGGTCTATGTCCCTATGTGGTGATTTGGTGTAGGATGGGCTGGGGAGGGCATCAATGAGAACTCCACTAACTTGGAACATGAGGATAGGCTGGAGTGAGCTTCGACGGCAACTTCAGCATTTGGAACCTAAGACATTATCAGGTGGACTTTACAGTCTACGACACAGAAATATCAAAGAAGAGACAAGTTAATTTAATCAAGTATTTTTGATGGGCATAACTAATGGGCAGACTGGATGAACCATTTAGGTTTTTATCTGTCATCATTTACTATGTTACTGTATCCATGAGCAAATTCCTTAACCTCTACTTCTTTCCTACAAGTAAACACATGCATGTTGAGAATAACAAAAGCTTCACAGACATTGTTCTTAGTGATCCAGTGGCATAGCCAGCTACCCAATTTTGGGCGGGCCTCTTTCTCTTTCCCTCCCTTCTCATCCAGCCTGTGCTGCTGCCTCTTTCTTTCCCTCCCATCCTATCCCCCAGTCTGTGAAGCCTCTCTCTTTCTCTCGCTTCTCACACCAGCCCAAGCAGCATTTCTGTTTCAGGTCGCCGGCAGGAATCACTGCTGGCAGCCTGTGGCTGCTGGGTGAGCAGGCCTGAGCCGACACTGGGTGAGCCAGGCCCACCCAGGCCTGCTTTGTGGCTACACCTCTGCAGTGATATATCCACTGTGTAGGGAACTTAGAGGAGGGCCTCAGATTCGGAGCATACGCGTAGTCCTATCACAGACTCAACTGTCAGCGTATTTCTATAGCTCCATGCTCCAGTCATAGGCCCATACCCCAATTGAATTTTTGAAACTTTTTAATAAATAGACCTTAAGTGTAGTGACTAAAATTCAAGACTCTTAAAGGTGAAGTTAAGATATTAAAATTCAGTCCTATTCACAGTGTATCCTTATTTAATAGGCAGCTAAATCACTTATCTCAATCTGCTTTTTCTTTTTTTCTTTTTTAAAGGCTTCCACGTCAAGTTCTTTATTTAGTCTATTTAATGGCTAAGCCGACGCGGCCAGCGTTTCGTGGACACCGTTGCTAGTCCACTGCGTCAGGGCCAATAGCCAGCAAACATCTATAATAAAATATAGGCATTAATACCACATCAAAAATGTTATTTAAACAAGATATAGAACGGTACTTACTCAATACTTTATAACTGCCAGGTTTTACAAACAGTAGCAAAATGGCACCGGCATCCATTTTATACGTCTCCGACGTTATGCTTTGACACGTGTTACCATGGTACCATGTGCCCACGTATTAAAGTGACAGAATGTATATCAAATTAGAGGAAGAGGAGTAAACAGTTCCCTACCAGGGAAAAAGCCATCACTTTCAACTATTAACCCAAGCATCACTTCTATAATGTTAATAAAAATGTTGCCACTCTAAACTACCATTTAAACCCTCAGGATCCACAGTATTTAAACGGTTTATCCAGCGTTGTTCGTGCTGGGCTAAATAGCGTTTAAAATCACCCCCTCTATTGTTTTGAGTAACGACCTCTATTACAATTGCTTTAAGCGAGAAAAAATCATGGTTTTTCTCACAACAGTGACGAGCTAAAGGAGCTCCTATTCTTGAATTTTTTATGTTTTTTATGTTTTATATATGTTTTATTTTTTATATGATGCCAACATATATGTGTAACTTACAGAATATTGTAAGTTAAGCTAAAGTGTCACATTTAGGGACCAGTAGCATAGCCAGAGAGCAGTTTTTGGGTGGGAGAAGGGGAAATGGGTGGCACTAAAGGTGCCTAAAACGTAGGTGCCGAGTGGTGTGGAGCTTAAGCAAGATTCTATAGAATCATGACTAGCAGTGCTTAAAGTGGGCTTATGCAGTGATAGACATCTTAACTTTAGGCGCATCATATTTATGCCAGGGTTTTCTTGGCCTAAATGAGTGCAACTTAGTCACCTACATGAAAAACACACCAATGATCCACCCCCTAACAATGCCTACTTTCTGGTAGGTTCCTTGGACTACACACCTACCTCAAAGTGGTAGGCACCTACAAAGTTAGGTGTCTACTGTCCAAATAAGTGCAATTTATGTCAATTATGAGGTGCTAATTTTTTATTTTCAGTGCTGATTAAGCCTTTTAAATAATTAATTTATGCGCTTAGACTGAGTATGTGCAGAGTACTGGTGTCAGCGGCTAAGGAAACAACTGCTGACTGTTGAGCTGTGAACAGCAGTTTCTGGGCACCTTTTGGGAGATCTTCAGCTGTTAGGGCTTGGGGATCCCTGCCAGCTACCACAGCAGTGTGCCACTGTTGGTTAGGCCAGAGCCCAAATTGGGTGGGCCTGTGCTCACCAAGGTCCACCCATGGCTGTGCCACTGTTAGGCAGACACATCTACGCCTGCTACCGACATCACATGAGTGGGCACACCTAAATTTAGGTGCATTGCTGCCAACTTGCACTAGTATTCAATAAAAATATGCACGTTTTTATAGATTAGTGCTCAGCATGCATAAATCTGTGCTTAATTTCTAGCACCACAACGAAACAGGAGAAACTACCTTCTCAAAGGTAGAATATCAGGAGAAACAGTGAAGGTGACCTAAGGTGCTAAGATACCTTATTGCATCACATAAAACTTGACATGTATGTGTTTTGGCCCAATGACCGGCATCAGGAGTCTGGATATTGATGACTAAAGAAATGTGAATTGGGCCAAAACACATACGAGTTGAGTCTTGTTTGATGCAATAAAGTATCTTAACACCTTAGGTTGCCTTCACTGTTTTTCCTTAATTTCTAGCACCCAGTTCTAGAATTGTCCCCCATATGGCCTATCCAGTCTGACCAGCCATACCAGCTACTAAGCTCTACAATATTTTCCTCTTCCTTTGAGAGATTCTTAAGAATTTAAGAATATTTCCATACTGGGTCAGATCAAAGGTCCATCTAACTCAGTATCCTGTTTCCAACAGTGGCAAGTTCAGGTCACAAATATTTGGCAGAATCCCAAAAAGTTGCAAGATTTCATGCTGCTTACCTTAAAGCAGGGGTCTCAAAGTCCTTTCTTGAGGGCCGCAATCCAGTTGGGTTTTCAGGATTTCCCTAATGAATATGCATGAGATCTATGTGCACGCACTTCTTTCAATGCATATTCATTGGGGAAATCCTGAAAACCTGACTGGATTGCGGCCCTCAAGGAGGGACATTGAGATCCCTGCTTTAAAGGATAGGCAGTGGTTTTCCCTAGATCTACTTTAATAATTTATGGAATTCACCTTCAGGAATTTGTCCAAATATTTTTGAAACGCAGCTACATGGACTGCTTTTACCACATCCTCTGGCAATCCTCTTCTGCTTGATATTTATTCAGAACTCTCCTATGTTAAATTCCGCAGCTTGTTAAAGTCTTACTTGTTCAAGCTTGCGTTTGGCAAGGATGGCTGAGTATGTTATGCTTGTATGTTAATCCTTTCGGTGGTTAGCCCCTCCCTCTCTAGCTTCTTCTTCCCTTCCTTCCCTCTCCTTTTTCAGACTTTCCTTTGATAAATTTGTAATTCTTTTCAGTTTTCCAGTATGTTTGTAAACAGCTTTGGTTTTGGAGCAGCGGTATATAAAAACATTTTAAACATTAAGCATTATAAACGGTTGGGGTAGAATTTTCCTTTCTTGGTTATGATAATTTCAATGAAAATAGGAGTTTAAATAGTTAAATACCTCTATAAAAATTAAGGGTATGGTTATCCCTTATTGATTACCAAAATGTTATGTTGTTATGTAATGCAATTCTTTCTCCTCAATGATGTGGGCTTGATGGGATTTCTGATTTTCTATGACTTATTTAAGTTGTATTAAGAGAAATGATATTTCTATATTTTTTGTCTAAATTCCCATATCCTGTATACCTGTTTGGATACGTTTCAAAGTTCAATAAAAAACAACAACAAAAACCATTCAAACGGTGCTGAAAGTTAGGTGTTATTTATAAAATAGTGCTTGGCGCCAGGAACCACACCCAACTTTAGGGGATAAAGGGGGTGGGACTTAATATATTGCTTTTTCTGTGCGGTTACAATCAAAGCAGTTTACATATTTTAGACAAGTAATAATTTTGTACCTGGGGCCCAGGGTCACAAGGAGCTGCAATGGGAAATGAACTCAGAACCTCAACTAGGCCACTCCTCCAATTGGCGTGTAAATTATTATGCCTGAATTAAGCATGAATCATCCTTATTTTATTTATTTATTTTTAAAATTTCTATACCATCTCATTCCTAGGCAGTTTACAATATATCCACATACATACTACTTTAAAACAATACAAAAGAGAGAAAAATCATCAAAATTTGCATTACACAGTTCATCCTTGATCAGAACAAATCAGAGCCTATAGGAAAGCATTGACAAACAATTGTGTTTTGAGGAGTTTTCTGAAGGTTTCTCTACTGGCACATTTCCTTAACTGCCTTACCATCAAATTCTATCATTTCACCCCAGCTCAACAAAAGGTCATTGTACTAGTTTCAACATATTTCAGATTAACATTAGCCTTTAGCAGAGCAGAATTTTCAGAACGTAACAATCTTTTGGGCTGATCCATCCATGACCCTCCCTTGGTCACGACCCCTTTTGGAACCTCATGTAAAATGTATGTATGGATCCTGCACCTAAAAGTACATGCATACATTTTAATAAATTCCAATTAGTGTCAATAATTATTTGTTACAATCTAAATTATTGGCATTAATTGGCTCATTATTCAATTAAATTATTTGCACGAATTGGGCTTATATCCAAATTTGCACATTGCAATTTTTAATGCCTTTTATAGAATTAGGCTGTATACCTTATGCTTTGATTCACATTCTTAGATCTACCCATTATAATTTGTTGGGAGTTCCCAATTTTGTGCTGTGCTGTGTGTGCCTTTCAGTGCTATAGAAATGATGAATAGAAGTAGTAGGATTCTAAAGCAGCAGCTCTAACCACTAGGCCTCGCTTCCATTCCAGGAGGAGTGGCCTAGTGGTTAGGCCCTGATTCTATAAACCAACACCTAGAAATGCCTAACTCCTAGGCGCCATTCATCTCGGTTGTCAATCAACTGCTAGGCGTCATTTATAGAGTCACACATAGAATTGCCTAAGTCAACTTAGGTGCCAGTAGGCGTCATAGTAACATAGTAACATAATAACATAGTAACATAGTAGATGACGGCAGATAAAGACCCGAATAGTCCATCCAGTCTGCCCAACCTGATTCAATTTAAATTTTTTATTTTATTTTATTTTATTTTTTATTTTATTTTTTTTCTTCTTAGCTATTTCTGGGCGAGAATCCAAAGCTTTACCCGGTACTATGCTTGGGTTCCAACTGCCGAAATCTCTGTTAAGACTTACTCCAGCCCATCTACACCCTCCCAGCCATTGAAGCCCTCCCCTGCCCATCCTTCACCAAACGGCCATACACAGACACAGACCGTACAAGTCTGCCCAGTAACTGGCCTAGTTCAATATTTAATATTATTTTCTGATTCTAAATCTTCTGTGTTCATCCCACGCTTCTTTGAACTCAGTCACAGTTTTACTCTCCACCACCTCTCTCGGGAGCGCATTCCAGGCATCCACCACCCTCTCCGTAAAGTAGAATTTCCTAACATTGCCCCTGAATCTACCACCCCTCAACCTCAAATTATGTCCTCTGGTTTTACCATTTTCCTTTCTCTGGAAAAGATTTTGTTCTACATTAATACCCTTTAAGTATTTGAACGTCTGAATCATATCTCCCCTGTCTCTCCTTTCCTCTAGGGTATACATATTCAGGGCTTCCAGTCTCTCCTCATACATCTTCTGGTGCAAGCCTCCTATCATTTTCGTCGCCCTCCTCTGGACCGCCTCAAGTCTTCTTACGTCTTTCGCCAGATACGGTCTCCAAAACTGAACACAATACTCCAAGAGGGGCCTTACCAATGACCTGTACAGGGGCATCAACACCTTCTTCCTTCTACTGACTACGCCTCTCTTTATACAGCCCAGAATCCTTCTGGCAGCAGCCACTGCCTTGTCACACTGTTTTTTCGCCTTTAGATCTTCGGACATTATCACCCCAAGGTCCCTCTCCCCGTCCGTGCATATCAGCTTCTCTCCTCCCAGCATATACGGTTCCTTCCTATTATTAATCCCCAAATGCATTACTCTGCATTTCTTTGCATTGAATTTTAGTTGCCAGGCATTAGACCATTCCTCTAACTTTTGCAGATCCTTTTTCATATTTTCCACTCCCTCTTCGGTGTCTACTCTGTTACAAATCTTGGTATCATCTGCAAAAAGGCACACTTTTCCTTCTAACCCTTCAGCAATGTCACTCATAAGAACATAAGAACATAAGACTTGCCTCTGTCGGGTCAGACCGGAGGTCCATCGTGCCCGGCAGTCCGCTCACGCGGCGGCCCCTCAGGTCCAGGACCTGATAGTGCTCCTACCCTAAAACTCACATATGCTTTTCGCTTTTGTCCTGTAGTGTAACCTTCTATCTATACCCTGTAATCCCCTTCTCTTTCAGGAAGTCATCCAGTCCCTTTTTGAAACCCAGTATTGTACTCTGTCCTATTACCTCCTTTGGAAGCGTGTTCCAGGTGTCCACCACCCTCTGAGTGAAGAAAAACTTCCTTGCATTCGTTTTGAATCTGTCCCCTCTCAGTTTTTCTGAGTGACCTCTTGTTTTTGTTGTCCCCGCTAGTCTGAAGAATCTGTCCCTATCCACCCTCTCTATGCCTTTCATGATTTTATATGTCTGTATCATGTCTCCTCTCAGTCTCCGCTTTTCCAGGGTAAAGAGCCCCAGTTTGTCCAACCTTTCGGCATATGAAAGGTTCTCCATTCCCTTTATCATCCTAGTTGCTCTCCTCTGGACCCTCTCAAGTATCGCCATGTCTTTCCTAAGGTACGGCGACCAGTATTGGACACAGTATTCCAGATGCGGTCGCACCATTGCTCGATACAATGGCAGGATGACCTCCTTCGTTCTGGTAGTGATACCTTTTTTGATAATGCCCAGCATTCTGTTCGCTTTCTTTGAGGCCGCTGCACATTGCGCCGCTGGCTTCATTGTTGTATCCACCAATACCCCCAGGTCTTTTTCTAGGGTGCCTTTCCCCATCTCCCTTCCTCCCATCGTATAGCTGTACATGGGGTTCCCTTTCCCGATGTGCAAGACCTTACATTTCTCCACATTGAAGCTCATCTGCCATCTTTTTGCCCACTCGCACAGTTTGTTCAGGTCGCTCTGTAGTTCTTTGCATTCCTCAACAGTTTTGACCCTGTTGGAGAGTTTTGTATCGTCCGCGAACTTGATAACTTCACATTTCGTGCCCGTTTCCAGATCGTTAATGAATATATTGAACAGCAGCGGTCCCAACACTGACCCCTGGGGGACACCACTCGTGACCTCTTTCCAGTCAGAGTAGTGTCCTTTTACTACTACCCTCTGTTTCCTATCCATCAGCCAATTTTGGATCCATCTGTGGACGTCCCCTTCCACCCCGTGGTTCCACAGTTTCTTCAGCAGGCGCTCGTGGGGTACCTTGTCAAAGGCTTTTTGGAAATCCAGATAAACTATGTCAATGGGGCTACCTTGGTCCAAATGTTTGCTTATCCCCTCAAAGAAATGTAGTAGATTCGTTTGGCACGATCGTCCTTTATAGAAACCGTGCTGGCTTGATCTCATCAGTTTATTTTTTTTCTATATGCTCATTGATACCCTCCCTGATCAGTGATTCGACCATCTTCCCTGGAACTGAGGTCAAGCTCACCGGTCTATAGTTCCCCGGGTCGCCTCTCGATCCTTTTTTGAAGATTGGTGTAACATTTGCTATCCTCCAATCTTCCGGGATTATCCCTGATCTTAAGGATAGGTTGCAAATATGCCTGAGTAACTCCGCTATTTCGTCTCTGAGCTCTTTCAATATCCTCGGGTGGATCCCATCTGGGCCAGGAGATTTGTCGATTTTTAATCTATTTATCTGCCTTAGAACGGCTTCGAGGCTTACCTCCATGCATGATAATATACCCTCCTGATCCTCCTTGAAGATTTTTTCTGGTTCCGGCACGCTGGATGTGTCTTCTTTTGTAAAGACCGACGCGAAGAACTTGTTTAGTCTATCAGCCACCTCTTTTTCCTCCTTCACCACTCCTTTCTTGTCTCCCTCATCCAGGGGTCCCACCTCCTCCCTTGCTGGCTGTTTCCCTTTTACATATCTGAAAAATGGTTTAAAGTTTCTTGCTTCCTTGGCTAGTCTCTCCTCGTATTCTTTCTTGGCTTTTCTGACCACTCGGTGACATTCTTTCTGATGCTCCCTGTGCTCTTTCCAGTTTTCTTCCGTTTTGTCCTTCTTCCACTTCCGAAATGATGTTTTCTTGTCTCCTATCACTGTCTTTACTTCATTGTTTATCCATGCTGGGTCTTTAGTCTGATTCTTTTTGCCTCCTTTCCTAAATCTGGGTACATATAGGTGTTGTGCCTCGCTTACTGTGTCCTTGAGTAGGGACCAGGCTTGCTCCACAGACAGAGCTTTCTTGTAGCTGTTTCTGAGTTTCTTCTTCACCATTTGTCTCATGGCATCATAGTTCCCTTTTCTGAAGTTAAACGCTGTTCCCTTTGTTCTCTTCCCCTTTGGTAATCCTACTTCCACTTGGAACAGAATCATGTTGTGGTCACTGTTTCCTAGCGGTCCCATTACTTCCACTCCCTTTGCAGGTCCTTTAAGCCCGTTGAGGATCAGGTCCAGGATCGCTGCCCCTCTCGTTGGAGTCTGTACAAGTTGTTCCATGAAACAATCCTGGACGGCTTCCAGGAACTCCGTTTCCTTCGTGCATTTTGAATTTCCAAGATGCCAGTCTATCCCGGGATAGTTGAAATCTCCCATAACTATAGTGTTGGCGCTCTTGCATTCCCTCCTCAGTTCGGCTACCATTTCTGTATCCTCTGCTTCAAATTGCCCAGGTGGACGGTAGATCAGACCCATCTTTATCTCGGATCCGTTTTTTCCTGGTATTTTAACCCACAATGACTCTAGTTGTCCATTTACCGCTGCTGTATCCACACTGGTTGAGTGAATGGTTTCTCTTATGTACAGTGCTATTCCGCCTCCCTTCTGATAATTCCTATCTTTTCGGTAGAGTTTATACCCTGGCAGTACTATGTCCCATTTGTTTTCCTCGTTCCACCATGTTTCCGTGATCCCTATGATGTCTAGGTTCTCATTTTTGGCCATGACTTCCAATTCTCCCATTTTGTTCCTTAGGCTCCTTGCATTAGTGTACATGCAGTTCAAGTCCTGGCATTTAGTCTTCCTCGCTGTTTTCCCATGTGCTTCAGTCCTCTTTCTGTCCTCTTCCTGGCCAGCCAACTCCTGTATTTTATCTCCTTTGTCCTCCCTTTGTGATATGTTTCTATTGCCTCGCCCATGTGGCATGTTCGTATTTACTACTTCCTGAGCCTTCCATTCTTCCTGATCCTTTTTGACTTCCCCTTGTAGTATGTTTATCATGTCCTCCTCCCTCTTCATCTGTCTCCCTTGTTGTTTCATAACCTGTTGCTGTTCACATGTGTCTGCCCAGCATTTATCCCCCTCAGTACCTTCACTGGGTACTGGGTCCCGAACCGTCGATATCAGTTCGACTGTCGGCTTTCCCCTTCCATTTAGTTTAAAGCTTGCTCTATCGCTCTTCTGATGTTATTTGCTAGTTGTCTAGTTCCTGCCGTGCTCAGGTGCAGACCATCCTTCTTGTAGAGCTTGTTCTTTCCCCACTCACATACATATTGAACAGGATTGGCCCCAGCACCGAACCCTGAGGGACTCCACTAGTCACCTTTCCTTCCTTCGAGCGACTTCCATTAACCACCACCCTCTGGCGTCTGTCCGACAGCCAGTTTCTGACCCAGTTCACCACTTTGGGTCCTAACTTCAGCCCTTCAAGTTTGTTCAACAGCCTCCTATGAGGAACTGTATCAAAGGCTTTGCTGAAATCCAAGTAAATTACATCTAGCATATGTCCTCGATCCAGCTCTCTGGTCACCCAATCAAAAAATTCAATCAGGTTCGTTTGGCACGATTTACCTTTTGTAAAGCCATGTTGCCTCGGATCCTGTAACCCATTAGATTCAAGGAAATACACTATCCTTTCTTTCAGCAACACTTCCATTATTTTTCCAACAACTGAAGTGAGGCTCACCGGCCTGTAGTTTCCTGCTTCATCCCTGTGACCACTTTTATGAATAGGGGCCACATCCGCTCTCCTCCAATCCCCAAGAATTACTCCCGTCTCCAGAGATTTGTTGAACAAGTCTTTAATAGGACTCGCCAGAACCTCTCTGAGCTCCCTTAGTATCCTGGGATGGATCCCGTCTGGTCCCATCGCTTTGTCCACCTTCAGTTTTTCAAGTTGCTCATAAACACCCTCCTCCGTGAACGGCGCAGAATCTACTCCATTTTCTCGTGTAACTTTGCCAGACAATCTCGGTCCTTCTCCAGGATTTTCTTCTGTGAACACAGAACAGAAGTATTTGTTTAGCACATTTGCTTTCTCCTCATCACTCTCCACATATTTGTTCCCAGCATCTTTTAGCCTAGCAATTCCATTTTTTATCTTCCTCCTTTCACTAATATATCTGAAAAAATTTTTATCTCCCTTTTTTACATTTTTAGCCATTTGTTCTTCCGCCTGTGCCTTCGCCAAACGTATCTCTCTATTGGCTTCTTTCAGTTTCACCCTGTAGTCCTTTCTGCTCTCCTCTTCTTGGGTTTTTTTATATTTCATGAACACCAACTCTTTCGCCTTTATTTTCTCAGCCACTAGGTTGGAGAACCATATCGGCTTCCTTTTTCTCTTGTTTTTATTGATTTTCTTCACATAAAGGTCCGTAGCCATTTTTATCGCTCCTTTCAGCTTAGACCACTGTCTTTCCACTTCTCTTATGTCCTCCCATCCTAACAGCTCTTTCTTCAGGTACTTTCCCATTGCATTAAAGTCCGTACGTTTGAAATCTAGGACTTTAAGTATCGTGCGGCCGCTCTCCACTTTAGCCGTTATATCAAACCAAACCGTTTGATGATCGCTACTACCCAGGTGAGCACCCACTCGAACATTAGAGATACTCTCTCCATTTGTGAGGACCAGATCCAATATCGCTTTTTCCCTTGTGGGTTCCGTCACCATTTGTCTGAGCAGAGCCTCTTGAAAGGCATCCACAATCTCCCTACTTCTTTCCGATTCCGCAGACGGAACATTCCAGTCCGCATCCGGCAGGTTGAAATCTCCCAACAGCAGAACCTCCTCTTTCCTTCCAAACTTTTGGATATCCACAATCAGATCCTTATCAATTTGCTGCGATTGAGTCGGAGGTCTGTAGACTACACCCACGTAGATAGAAGTTCCATCTTCTCTTTTCAGAGCAATCCATATCGCTTCTTCCTCTCCCCAGGTCCCTTGCATTTCGGTCGCTTGGATATTGATCTTTACATAGAGAGCTACTCCTCCACCTTTATGACCATCTCTGTCCTTCCTAAAAAGATTATATCCCGGTATGTTTGCATCCCATCCATGTGATTCACTGAACCATGTCTCTGTGATAGCAACAATATCTAGATCTGCCTCTAATATCAGGGCTTGCAGATCATGAACTTTGTTGCTTAGACTGCGAGCATTTGTGGTCATCGCTTTCCAGCTATTTTTCAGCGATAATCTCTTTTTTTGTATGGATTTTTGTGTCGTTTCACTTTCCGTTGCAATACTAAGAAATGAGTTGCTGATATTGCTTATGTTGCAGCCTTTACTACTATCACATCTTTTCTTTTGCCGGGGGTGGTCTCTATAATTGTCCTTCGTACATACACCACCCCCACCTTCTAGTTTAAATGCCTAGAAAAATATTGTCTAAATTTCTCTGCAAGGTTTCTTTTTCCTGCTGTAGTAATATGTAGCCCATGTGTTTTTCACTCTTTGCTCTCCTTTTCCATATGCAGGCAGTATTTCAGAAAAAGCTAAAGTCTTTACAAAAGGTTTCACGCCCTCACCAAGCTCCCGAAAAGCTTTCTGTGCTGCAAGTGTGGAGTTGTTGGCCAGGTCATTTGTTCCCAGATGGATAACAACATCAGTGTTAAAATCCTTAGTTTCTTCCTTAATTATAGTCTGTATTTGCCTGGAACTCCTGGTAGCTGAGGATCCTGGAAGACATTTCACTATTTTGGTCTCCTCGCCCTGTGTTCCAAGGTTAATGCCTCTGATGATGGAATCCCCCAACAGTAATAGTTTTCTGTTTTTGGCTTTTTTATTTGTACTTAGGGTGCGCTTGTTCTCTTGAGTTACCTTCATTGGTTCCAGTCCCACCTCCCTTCTGTTTTCCTGAGTATCGCAGTGCACTAGTGGAGCGAAGGAATTCTGTAGAGGGAATATTAGTGAAGGTGGATGTTTCTGTGTTACATGTCACAGTCTTCCTGAGCCTACTGTGACCCATTTATTCCTGGGCTGTTTTATTCTTTGAGGTAGAGGTGGTAAGTTGGTATGATTTTGTGGAGTGATGGAAGCTGCTTTAATTGTATTCAATTCCTGTATAAGTTTGCAGAGCTCCTCCTTAATACTGGCAAGTTGAAGACAGATGGGGCAAGCCTTAAGCCTCCAAATAGTGTCTTAGAATTAAAGCACCACAGTTATTGCATAGAATAAAGGTCATCTTGATTGGTTGTGAAGTGACTTGATTTGAGTAGTCCTGATTATATGGGTCTCTATATATGAATAGTGGCCCCTGGGGTTGGTGGGACTATAAGTAAGACTACTAGTAAGGCAGAAATATAGGCTCTATACTACCTAAAACACAGTATTTTAAACAAAACTGCAGGTTCTATCAGTGCTACCCTAAAACACAGGATTTATAACAGGATTTTCCCTACTTTAGTCACCCTGAGCCACAGGCACCAGAAATATAGGCTCTATACCACCTAAAACACAGTATTTTAAACAAAAATGCAGGAAGAGGAAATAAGATTTAACAGAGGAAAGCGAAGGATTTATTTTTTTGTGCTTTTTTATATTTTTTTTTAGTAAGAAACAGGGAGGAGAAGAGAAATTAAGCAGATATAATGCTGAAAACCAGTCAAAAGAGCAGAATATGAAATGCTGAGTAACTTAGCTTTTAGATGTTCACAGGGCAGCCTTGTTTCAGCAATGTCCCAAAGATAATGCAATTAACATTAGAAGTAAAACAGAGCCCCTCCCTTCTCCACCTAATCAGACACAGTGGCTAAAAACTAGTGAGTCAGAAATATAGGCTCTATACCACCTAAAACACAGTATTTTAAACAAAACTGCAGGTTCTCTCAGTGCTACCCTAAAACACAGGATTTATAACAGGATTTTCCCTACTTTAGTCACCCTGAGCCACAGGCACCAGAAATATAGGCTCTATACCACCTAAAACACAGTATTTTAAACAAAAATGCAGGAAGAGGAAATAAGATTTAACAGAGGAAAGAGAAGGATTTATTTTTTTGTGCTTTTTTATATTTTTTTTAGTAAGAAACAGGGAGGAGAAGAGAAATTAAGCAGATATAATGCTGAAAACCAGTGAAAAGGGCAGAATATGAAATGCTGAGTAACTTAGCTTTTAGATGTTCACAGGGCAGCCTTGTTTCAGCAACGTCATAATGTTAGATGCCAGTATATTAGGCCAGGGCTTTCCAGGCCTAATTTACTGGCATCTAACACAGATGGTTAGGTGGTTAGGGGGTGGGGACTAAGTCATGTCACACTTAGTCCCCACCCCCTAACCACACACACTTTTCAGGTAGGTGCCTTGCTGAGTTCCATGCAGAACTCAAAGCTACAGCCTCAGCACCCTGGGGTTGTGGATTCAAACCCACATTGTTCCTTGTAACCCTGGGCAAGTCACTTAATCTCCCCCATTGCCCCAGGTACATTAGATAGATTGTGAACCTGTCAGGACAGACAGGGAAAAATGCTTGAGTACCTGAATAAATTCATGTAAATCGTTCTGAGCTCTCCTGGGAGAACTGTATAAAAAAATGAATAAATATATAATTTTTTTAATTAGCTTGTAATGCTGTGGTCAATTACCATGCCAAGTAAGCCAATTAAACAATTTTAAGATCCACACAGAACTCAGCTAGGCGCTGATAATCTAGCCGCCTAGAGGCACCTAGCCTAGGTGCCATTAATAGAATCTGGGCCTTAATGCACAGGTTTTGCATTTACTGTACCATGTACTAGCTTTTGCAACTAACATAAGGTAAGCTCAACAAAATATCAAACTTCTAAGAGCACCTCTTAATTTTGTGATTTCTTGTCAATGAAATTGCTTCTCAAAGGAAATTCATGGGACAGAATCAGTTTCTAGATCTGTATGTCTTTTGAAAACTTGATTGCTAATACTTTTGTGTTAATTGTTATTAGACCAAATTTTTAGAGGGCAACTGCTTTTTTGAGTATGCATTTGGTTCGATTGGATGTCTACAACTGCAAACAGCATAAAAATCACTTATATATGCATATAACATCACACTAACATGCTTGTAATAGATTTGTGCACTTACAATTGTTCTAGTATGAATACAGTACAATGTGCCTATAAAATAAAAACAAAGAAATGCCTGAAAATTGGGAAAAAAAATTGTTCAAAAGAAGCATGAAACAAACTGTTTTTGATTGTAGCAGCTGCAGTTTGGATTCATAAATAGAGCTAGATGTCCTTTGAATATCTGAATATTCACCACCGCAGCGAAAAGAGCAAACAGAATGCTAGGAATGATTAAGAAGGGGATCACAAACAGATCAGAGAAGGTTATCATGCCGCTGTACCGGGCCATAGTTCACCCCCACCTGGAATACTTTGTCCAGTACTGGTCGCTGTACATGAAGAAGGACATAGTACTACTCAAAAGGGTCCAGAGAAGAACGATTAGAGAAACTGTGCCTCTTCTCCCTTGAAAAGAGGAGACTGAGAGGGGACATGATCGAAACATTTAAGATAATGAAGCGAATAGACTTAGTAGATAAAGACAGGTTGTTCACCCTCTCCAAGGTAGAGAGAACGAGAGGGCACTCTCTAAAGTTAAAAGGGGATAGATTCCTTACAAATATAAGGAAGTTCTCCTTCACCCAGAGAGTGGTGGAAAACTGGAATGCTCTTTTCCGGAGGCTGTTCTAGGGGAAAACACCCTTCAGGGATTCAATACAAAGTTAGACAAGTTCCTGCTGAATCAGAACGTACACAGGTAAGGCTAGACTCAGTTAGGGCATTGGTCTTTGACATAAGGGCCACCACGGGAGCGGACTGCTGGGCACGATGGACCACTGGTCTTATGTTCTTATGCTCATAGGGAAGGGGCTACATTTTTCTGGTTGTTCTTGCCAGTAAAGAAAATTTTGATTGCTAGAATTATTGTTTTATTGCTATTTTATCCAAAATCAACAAAAGTGGAACAATAGTGGGTTTAACAGGAGTCGTCAGATTCAAAAATGTATTTAAAACCATCAAAATTTAAAAGTCTTCAATGCAAAAAAACAAACATATATTTAAGAAATCTCACAATACACTAATTGCTCCCAGGAATAGTAACGCTGTAACCCAGAAAAAACCCAGTATATAAATATTTTAAATAGATATTTATATACATAAACTAATTAAAACAAAAGAACAAAGCCATGGCTAGTTGGTGTGCTCATCTGTAACAATAAAAATTCATATTTTAGAAACATTTTTTGAATGGACAAGAATCTTTGACAGGCATCACTGGAAGGTTGTAAACCTTTTTCATCTAGCTGGTATAATAAGACCATTGGTTAAACTGAAAAGCTTTTTTATAGACTTTGTAGAATTTGAGATTAACAACGAATACGGTAATACTTTTTCTTTGCTTCAGCAGTGTTTGAATAATGCAGTCATGCATGATACATAAAGTTTTGCCTGATGCTTAAATGCAAGCAGTGAATCAGAGAATCAAGGAAACCTTTTTATCTTCCAAACTGGCATAACCAGAAAGGCTAGTATATTGATGGCCCTTTTTAATTCTTTGTTCCAGTAATAGGACAAAGGAAAAATCCCTGAACTTTCACCTCCACAGCTTAAAAATTTAGATATATTGCAAAGCTGGAAGCCCAAAAATTTTTTACAAGACTTCTCTACTAACTGAACTTTGGATCACTTTGGATTGATAAGGTCATACAGAAGAGGGGACTTGTCTAACCCCCTCCTTTACAAAGCCATGCTAGCATTTTTAGCGCCGGCTGCCATGGTAACAGCTCCGATACTCATAGAATTCCTATGAGCATTGGAGCTGTTACCGTGGTGGCCGTCGCTGAAAACACTAACGTGATTTTGTAAAAGAAGTAGAAAGTCAACAAAATTTAGGTAGCTGGAATTTTCCTATGTATTTTCTTAATGTTCATACTTTGGCTGCATGCTAGGAATTCAAACAAAAAAAGAAAAAATAATGATCGATAAAGACCATTGTGTCTATCCATACCAACCACTACAATCCCTTCCTCTTCTTTACAGCTTCTCTTGCATATCCTATACTTTCATGAATTCTATTACCTCAACTAGAAGGCTGTTCCACACATCCATCATACTTTCCATATGGAAATATTTCCTTGGATTATACTTGAGTCTATCCCTTTTCACCTTCATTCTATGACCTCCTCCTCCAGTCTAGAGCTTCCTTCAATGAACAAGACCTGTATCCTGTGTATTTATGCCATGGAAATATTTAAATGTCATAGAAACATAGAAACATAGAAGATGACGGCAGAAAAGGGCTATAGCCCATCAAGTCTGCCCACCCTACTGACCCATCCTCTTAAGTCTATACCTAGTGACCGATATTCCAGTTCAACCCTCGTAGGGATCCCACATAGGTATCCCATTTATTCTTAAAGTCCAGCACGCTGCTGGCCTCGATCACCTGCGCTGGAAGCTCATTCCAACGGTCAACCACTCTTTCTGTGAAGAAATACTTCCTGATGTCGCTATGAAATTTCCCGCCTCTGAGTTTGAGCGCATGCCCTCTAGTGGCAGAGGGTCCCCTGAGAAAGAAGATATCATCTTCCACCTCGATACGTCCCGTGATGTATTTAAATGTCTCAATCATGTCTCCTCTCTCCCTACGTTCTTCTAGAGTGTAGAGCTGTAGTTTGTTTAGTCTCTCCTCATACGAGAGACCCTTTAGCCCCGAGATCCTCCTGGTGGCCATCCGTTGAACCGATTCAATTCTAAGCACATCTTTACGGTAATGTGGCCTCCAGAATTGTACACAGTATTCCAGATGAGGTCTCACCATGGTTCTGTACAATGGCATTATGACTTCAGGCTTCTTGCTGACAAAGCTTCTACTGATACATCCCATCATCTGCCTTGCTTTAGATGAAGCCTTCTCCACTTGATTGGCAGTTTTCATGTCTGCACTGATGATTACTCCTAGGTCTTGTTCCGCCGAAGTACAAGTTAAAGTTTCTCCATTCAAGGTGTAATTTCTGCATGGATTACCGCTACCGAGGTGCATAACCTTACATTTCCCAGCGTTAAAGCCCAACTGCCAGGTCGAGGACCATCTTTCCAATGTAAGCAGGTCCTATGCCATACTATCCTGTAAAGTACATTCCCTGTCATGGTCATATCATGTCATGTCATGACATGATATGACCATGTCATGTCATGGTCATATCTCGCATTTCCTACCTTTCTTCCGTAGTATATATATTAATTTCTATAAAAAGAAAGGTGCTTCAATAAATGCTTGAAAACTTAGGTGAATACATTTAATTTCCTAAAAACTACATTCATCATATACATACCACTAAAATGGTCAACATAAGATATTGTTTTGCAACATTCAGAAGTCCACGCGTACTTATAGCTGCCTAACAACTTGATATTCCAACACAAAGTACATACATACCTTGTGTTTGAAAATTAGCTTGTTTTATGCACATATTTGCCTATTGTAAATTTACTCCTCGATTGCTTTACTGGGAGATGAAAACATTTTCTACCAGTAGTGTAGTAAGGGGGGATGGACCGCCATGGGTGCTGCCTTGGTGGGGGTGCTGGCACCTCTCTGCCCCTCTCACACTTGTGCCCTCCCTTCCCCACCCCCACCCCCACCCTCATCTCTTTAAATCTTCACCAGCATGAGCAATATTTCCAGCCTGCTGCTTGTGCCAGCCTGGCACCCCTCTGAAATCACTTCCGGGTTGCGAGGCCAGGAAGTGACATCAGAGGGAAAGCTAACGCCGGTGCGAGCAGCAGGCTGGAGGAGCTGCTTATTCTGGTGAAGATTTAAAGAGGTACAGGGGGTAGGAAGGATGTGGCATGGGGGAGTGGGGAATGGGGAAGGAGCAGGAAGTGCAGAAGGAGTGGAGGGTGGAGAGGAGGGTAAGGTGGAGCACCACTACTCTCAGCGCCACCTATCCTCGCTATGCCACTGTTGCCTATCCCCTTATTTCTGTCTAAATCTAATGTTTAAGAACAATTAAACACTTGTATGTTAGACTGAGCAAACAGTTAAACAAAGGGGTCCTTTCACATCCCAACCAGCAAAGTTGAAGCAGTCTCTATTGAGGGCTATACACTTACCCCCTCTTCTACAAATCTGTGCTAGCAGTTTTTAGCGCAGTGAGCTGTGCTAATGGCTTGCGCTGCTCCCTAGGTTGGTATATAGGGCAGTGGTCGGTATATAGGGCAGAAAGCTATACAAAGAGATGATAGCCTTGAGGAAATCCTTCGGGTGAAACATGTTGGCTTGTTGGTCCCTGGGAGTTTGACCACTAAATATAAAACCTAAGTACTTGAACATCTCTATTAACTTTAATGGAAGAGTAAAATATTTCAAGTTATATATAATAAGACCCGGTGAGGAATAGATGCATAAAGCCAGATACTATGAAATTCTTAAGTATCGTGGTGGTATCTCTGAGGGTCTTTTCTTATTAAAAAAGATTATAAAAAATATGATGAAAGTGAGAGTTCAAAGAGGTGGTCTGGATTTGATTATCCTCTAATTTGGTGCATGCGCTAATGGCAATATTAGCGTATGGCCATTAATACAAAAAGTATACAAAAAGACCATTTTCATGACTGCAAAAAAACCTCCATAAAGGATGTGTTAAGGTCACTTTTTACTGCAGCTTTTTAAAAGTGCCCCATAGTAAATTGCAGCAGATATAGACCAAATACCCCATATAATCTTCCCAACTGAGATTTGTGCATTTTGGATAAATATGCATAATTCCCATATACAGTTCTCCTCCATGTTTTCTACCTGACCTTCCAACTATCTATTGCCGCCTTTCATTCCCTTAATTCTACAACAAGGTACCCACATTTATATTTGATGTATTTATTTATTTATTAAAATTTTTTGATATACTGTAACACATCCAACAATGACCTCTCTGCGGTCTACAATAAAATGCTAAAACAGCAATGGAAAAAAAGGAACGAAAAGAAAATGTTTTAGGGTAGTGTAAGATTGAAAACTTCTTGAAAAATATGGGTCTTGAGAAAAGACATACCACTTGGGAGTATAGAAACATAGAGTATGATGGCAGAAAAGGGCCTACGGCCCAACAAGTCTGCCCACTCAAGAACCCTCCCTCCCTCCCTCGAGAATCCATCAATTAAGCATTCTTCTTGAGTGACCCTACCTGTCTGTCCCATTGTCCCTTGAAGTTCAGCATGTTACTGGCCTAGACTACCTGACGTGGAAGACCATTCCATCGATCAATTACCTTTCCAGTGAAGAAGTATTTCCTGGTGTCCCCATGAAATCTTCCTCCTCTGAGCTTTAGCGGATGCCCTCTTGTCGCCGTGGGACCGGTAAGAAAAAAGATTTCTTCTTCCACCTCAGTGCGGCCCGTGTTGTATTTGAATGTTTCTATCATGTCCCCCCTTTCTCTGTGCTCTTTGAGAGAATATAAGCGCAGTCTGCTCAAACGTTCTTCATATGGAAGATCTTTAAGTCCTGAGACCATCCTGGTGGCCATTCGCTGAATCGACTCCATTCTCTTCACATCCTTTTGATAATGTAGCCTCCAAAACTGAACATAGTACTCCAGGTGAGGCCTCACCATGGATCTGTACAACGACAGTATAACTTCAGGTTTTCGGCTAAGTGTATGTAATATGCCACTTAACAGGCGTAAGTGACAGCAAAACTTCTCAGTGCTATTCAGAGCCATACTGTAAGGGTACAAATATATGGCACAGTGCATAAATGTAAGGTGGCATTTATATGGGAGGATCATTGGCAGGACTGCCACTTCCATGTGCAACTTACAGAATACAGTAATTTAAGTGCGCCCTTGCCACATTTGAGTGCCCAATTACACCAGGTCTATGGCTGGCGTATCTGCGGGTACTTAAATGTTAAGTGTGCCGATACCAGGTTATGCTAGGGTTCTATAACAGAATCGGGAAGCCCAGATGCCATTATAGAATACGTTTCCAATGTTTGGGCCTAAAAGAAGGTGCCAACTTATGAATTTCCCCCCCATGTATCCTAAGCAAGCCCAACATCCGCTACAATTATGTCCTCCAGCACCTCCATTGATAAGCTATTTCAGGTGTTGCCATGTTCACTTTTGCTTGTTACAAAGTCAATCTACCTCTACCTTTCAAGTCATATTAACAAATTGAGTGTGGCTGCTGTAAAAATATTCAGGCATCTACATGCCTGTTTGGCCTCCCCATGGTTAGTTCATGCATGTCTCCCTAGTACTCTTGGAAGCCTGACACTGTTATACCGCTGGTGTTTAGGGTTATGATTGCTGCTCCAGTTAGTGATTATCTCAATGTATTCTTGGAAGCCTGATGCAATCATAGCACTGCTATTTAAGGTTGCAATCTTTGGAAGAATGGGATAAGGTTGTATTGTTAAGAAGAGATGGGGGGGGAGACAGGATACAAATCACCTCAATCGACTTCTTATACCCTACACCAGGGGTGCCCACACTTTTTGGGCTTGCGAGCTACTTTTAAAATGACCAAGTCAAAATGATCTACTAACAATAAAATTTTTAAAAAACACAATGCACACTGTACTGTCACAACCCTAGCCCTAAAGCTCGGCTTGTGCCAGGTAAGGCTTTGCCTAAACCTAGCCTAGCCGTAAAGAGAGCTAATCAGTGTGACAGGCTAGACTCCAGGAATAAGGAAAACTCTGCATTCCCCTTTAAAACCCAGGTTACAGAACCCTGGGGAGGTGAGGACTATGAGGGTAACAGCCTGGAACAGCCTCAGAAACATTCTACTCACTCAGCTTACTCCCAGCTGCAGGGCTTAATGAGGAGCACTGGGAAACATAGGCAGAAGCTGCAGGCTGCCCTTCCCCCTCATAGAACAGGGCGTGGCCGCCTCAATGCTCTTGAGGCTGCACTGAGGAGGAAGCAGTCAGTCTGCCCTGGGCCAGCCCAGGAAGGAGGCTTACAGGACTGCTCTCCTGAGCCTCACTACTATCAGGACGTTGAGATGGTGGATCCAGCCCCTGACCCTGAAGCCAACCAGCTAGCTGAACCAGAGCCCATGGACTGCATGGAGACTAGCATGGATACAGAACCTTGTGCTATGGAGGAAAGCTAAGTACATTGGTTTTGCTTGGTTGTGCTTAAGTTTGTGAACTGTTTGAGTTTGTTTATTGGAACTCGTTTGCACCTGTGAGAAGTAAGGGAGCAGTGCTGAGCTCCTTGCAAGGTGCCTGGACCTGGAAACCTTTTTTGTTAGGTTTAATTGTGCTGGACTGTTTAGTTTAGGTTTTGGTTTTTGAAAGCAAGAAAAGCTTCAATTGTGATTGTGTGCCTGGGAGGTAGTTTGGGGGAAGAATCCACATAATATCCTAGGTTGGGATTGTGGGGCCATTTGTGGCATTCTGTTTCTTACAGAGTAAATTTAGTGGATTCGGCTACTCCCCTCCCCCACCAACTACGGTTAAGTTGGTTGGGGCCAAGCCGGCTTCAATCTAGGCTTGGACACAACACTGTCTTTATTTATAAAGGAAGTGTGATAGTTTGTTACTGCCTGTTTGCCAAAGGCAGAACGATTAAGACTGCACTCGGCTACTTACCTGTGACACCGGCAAGAAAGGTGTGAGTTGTTTGTTTTTCAACTCAATTTTACTTTTTCCTGTTTTCTTATGTTTATGGGAAAGAATGAACTGAACCCTGTTCAAGATTGATATCCACAATAAAGTGGGACTTTATTTTCATTTGAAATTGACTGTTTTGAATCTTTTTTGCTTCTTCATTGAACTGTGGGACCAGCAGGACTTCCAGCCTTCTCTGGAAGCACGTAGGACGCAGGCTGTTCTGAGCGCTGACCGGAGCCAAGCGTATACACGGGCACCGGCAACGCCACAGTACGCATAGAATTGTTAATTATCATTCCTATTCCGGGGTTTTTTCAAAGAGGTCAAAGCAGATGACACTATGCACTGTCACCTCAGTAACAACCATACAAAAATAGACAAATACCCACCCCCTCCCTTTTTACTAAACCACGATAGCAGTTTTTAGCGCAGGGAGCTGCGCTGAATGCCCAGCGCTGCTTTCGATGCTCATAGGCTCCCTGCGCTAAAAACCGCCATTGCGGTTTAGTAAAAGGGGACCATATTGTAAAATATAGAGAGCAGATATAAATTCAGACACATTTTGATCACTAAATTTAAAATAAAATCATTTTTCCTATCTTGTCTGGTGATTTCATGAGTCTCTGGTTGCACTTTCTTCTTCTGACTGTGCATCCAATCTTTCTTCCCTTCTTTTAGCCTGTATGCTTCCTCTCCTCCTGACCTCATTCCCCCCCCCCAACGTTTTCTTCTTCTCTCCCTGCCCTCTCTTTCTTTCTCTCTTCATGCCCCCTTTCTTTTCTGTTTCTCTTCTTTCCTTCTGTCTCCCTGCCTGCCCTCTTTCTCCCTCCCTGCCCTCCCCCAAGCCACTGCCACTGCTGCTGCCATCGGATAACAGGCCCCCAAAGCCGCCCGCCAAGCTCTCCCTGCTTCGGGCCCACCAGCATTCCTCTCCCCGACGTCAATTCTGCCGTCGGAGAGGAAGTTCCACTGGCCAGAACTTCCTCTCCGACGGCAGAATTGACGTCGGGGAGAGGAAGGCTGATCGGCCCAAGATCAACCTATTGGGAGAAATGCTGCCGGGTCCTGCCTTTGAGGAAACAGAAAGTAGGCAGGACCTGGCAGCAAGAAGAGCAAATCGCAAGCTTCACTGACCTGTCTCCCGCGAACGGGGCTCTAACATGTGCGTGCCGGCTTCCCTTCTCTCCCCCCCCCCCCCCCCGGACATAACTTCTGGTTTCAGAGGGAAGAGAAGGGAAGCCAGTACAAGCACACGTTAGCCCCCGGACCATAAATTCTCCAAGCCGTTTTTTTTTTTTTTTTTTAAATGTTGAGCAGCGGAGGCATCAGCAGAATTCAGGAGCAGGCCAGTCAGGAGGGGAAAAAAGAGAAGGGAAGAAGGGAACCCGCTCTGCGATTGACTGGGGTCACCTGAGCGAGCGACCTGTCGATCGCGATCGACGTGTTGGGCACTCCTGCTCTAGAACAATGGTCTCAAACTCATGGCCCGCCAGCTACTATTTTGAGGCCCTCGGTATGTTTATCATGATCATGTTTATCATGATCGACATCATTTACCTTGACTTTCAAAAAGCCTTCGACAAGGTACCACACGAAAGGCGCTTAAAAAGTTGTGGAAACATGGAGTGCAAGGGGAGGTCCACCGATGGATCAAAAACTGGCTGGCAGGCAGGAAACAGAGGGTTGGAGTAAAGGGCCATTACTCAGACTGGCAATGGGTCATGAGCGGAGTTCCGCAGGGGTCGGTGCTGGGACCGCTCCTGTTCAATGTATTTATTGATGACCTGGAGGCGGGAACAAATTGCGAGGTTGTTAAATTTGCAGATGACACCAAACTCTACCGCAGGGTAGAAACCATGGAAGACTGCGAAGATCTGCAAAGGGACCTAACGACACTAGAAGAATGGGCCAAAAAGTGGCAAATGAGCTTTAACGTAGGGAAATGCAAGGTCATGCATGTAGGGAAAAAGAACCCGATGTTCAGCTACAAAATGGGGGGATCACTGCTAGGGGTAAGTAACCTTGAAAAAGACCTGGGAGTGATGGTAGACACAACATTGAAGGCGTCGGCGCAGTGCGCCACAGGCTCAAGAAAAGCAAACAAAATGTTGGTCATCATTAAGAAGGGTATCACGACCAGGACGAAGGAGGTCATCCTGCCACTGTATCGTGCAATGGTGCGCCCGCATCTGGAATACTGTGTCCAGTCCTGGTCGCCGTACCTCAAGAAGGACATGGCGGTACTTGAGGGAGTCCAGAGAAGAGCAACTAAACTGATAAAGGGTATGGAAAACCTCCCATATACTGACAGACTGAAAAAGCTGGGACTGTTCTCCCTGGAAAAGCGGAGACTTAGAGGAGACATGATAGAAACCTTCAAGATCCTGAAGGGTATAGAAAAGGTAGACAGGGACAGATTTTTCAGATTATGGGGAACCACAAGTACAAGGGGGCACTCGGAGAAATTAAAAGGGGACAGGTTTAGAACAAATGCCAGAAAGTTCTTTTTCACCCAGAGGGTGGTGGATACATGGAATGCGCTTCCGGAGGCTGTGATAGGCCGGAGCACATTACAAGGCTTCAAAGAAGGTTTGGATAGGTTCCTGGAGGATAAAGGAATTGAGGGGTACAGATAGGAGTAGCGGTAGGTTAAGGGATAGTCTGAGACCACTGCTCAGGCAGTGGGCCTGATGGGCCGCCGCGGGAGCGGACTGCTGGGCGAGATGGACCTCTGGTCTGCCTCAGCGGAGGCAATTTCTTATGTTCTTATGTTCTTATCACAAAAGTAAAATAAAACAATTTCTTGATCATGCGTCTCTTTAGCTATAAATTACAATATTATAATTAAGACTTAGCCAAAAGGAAAGATTTATAAACTAGAGAGTTTTACCCCATGCAAAATTGTCATTTCTTTAATAAGACATTAACTATTTTTTTCTGAGGCCCTCCAAGTACCTACAAATCCAAAATGTGGCCCTGCAAAGGGTTTGAGTTTGAGACCACTGCTCTAGAGCATGACTTTCGAAAATAGCGAATTGGAAGAGTTTGGCAAGAAAAACATCCATCTGCCCTTTTATGTCACTTTTTGAAAGTTTTTCTTCTTTGAAAACAAGCCCCATATTTCCTCTAAAGCCAATGGCCTAGCAGAGCTGTAGACATGAAGACAAGAATAGATCCCCAAATGAGTTTGTAAACAAACATCATCAAGAACACTGCCATGCAAACAGAGTTGAAGTCTGAGCAGGGTTACCATATGGCTCCAGAAAAAGGAGGATGGATTGAGACATCTGGGTTTTACTTCCATTCAATGTGCAGTTTTATTTCATTTCACTTACGTTTTATTTTTTTTTAAATTCATACAGTTCACGTCTCCCCACCTGAAGACACCATTCTGGCGAAACTCAGGCGTGGGTAGAGGGGATGTCGCGAGTTATTGTAATGTTTTGAATTGAGCACTTGGTGAGCTTCACTACTGAGGATGTTCTCCTGCTGAGCCACTTCAAGCATTGATCGTCAATTTAAGTTGGAGCATCTGAATGCCTACTGTGATTGATAAGTGCCTGGCTCCAACCATTGACGTTTGAAGTACAATTGTAAAGTATAGGAGCGCGAGAGGGTGAAGATGGTCCCCATGAAAATTCTTTAGCGGCTCATGTGCAGGAGTTCCGAGTACTGAACATTTCACATACATAAATTTATTGTTTTGAAATTTTGGATTTATTGAAATCCTATATCCCACAAACATACTTTTTAAAAAAACCCGCAAAAAAGCAGTTTTTATCACAGGCTGACACGCTCAATGCTCTGTGCCGCTCCCGACCGTAAGAGTTCTTATGAGCGTCAAGAGCAGCTCAGAACATTCAGTGCGCCGGCCTTTGCTAAAAAACGCTTCTGCAGTTTTGTAAAGGGGGAGGGAGGATAGTGAATTGGGACACAGTGTTCCCTCTAAGCTGCGCTGGCGTGCGCTGGCGCACAAAATATTGCATCGCAGCGCACAAGTTTACGTCACAGCGCACGGCGTACGGAGATGGCAGGCCGCGGCGAGAGGAGAATCGGGCGAGTTGGCGCTGGCGCCCGATATTTGTAGCGCACAGCGAAAAAAATTTTGCCCACAACACCCGCCCGCTTAGAGGGAGCACTGGACACATCCTATATATATTCTCTATAGTAAAACCCTTAGCGTGCATGTGCAGTTGAAACTTTGTGCGGCCGTGATCCCTGATCCGTGGCTCCGTGTCGCTGCATGCGCACTAGGAGCCTTCGGCGGTTTGCGACGCATGCGGCCGTTTCCCCAGCAACGTTCCTGCCCCGATCTCCGACGCCGGCTGACTTCTGACGACACCTCTCCTTCTCACCCCCGGACCAGCAGCGGCAGCAGCCGCGGGTCATTTGCTAGGCCGGCCCACTTCGATAATGCGATGCGGGCCGGCCTAGCAAAAGCCCTGAGGCTGCCCAGCCTAGCGGATGCTGGACAGTGAGCAGGTAAAGGAGAAGGGGTACTACTGGACAGGGGGAGGTAAAAAGAACATAGAAGGGCTACTGCTGGACAGGGGGAGCAGGGAAGGGGTGCTGCTGGACATGGGGGAGGTAAAAGTAAGGGAGAAGGGAAAACAGACAGGAGGCAGAGAGAAAGAAAGAAAGGCCTAAGTCTACACATCTATTCTAGCACCCGTTAATGTAATACACACACACACACAATTTCATTTTCAACACTTCATATAGGATTTGGTTAGAATATAAGCTCCTAAATCTTAGTGGCTCCTTTTTCTGGAGCCACATGGTAACCCTAAGTCTGAAGAATTCAAACTACTAGTTACAGATCTGAATCTAGAAAAGGGGGATTATGGAATAGAATAAGACTCTGAGAGCGCTTCATTAATGCTTTAATAGCACTGAGATTTTGAGGAAAGTAACAGGGGAGAAGGAGCTGTTATGCTGGCAATTGAGTTAGTACCAAGCTAAACAAATTTACCATTCATTTTGAAAGGGAGACAGTCTCCTACCGTTCCTGCTTTTGTGATTACAGGAAATAAATCACCAGAACAGACATTTGATCAAGCTCAAACACTTTTAGAGGCATCAGGGTTTGCATGCGGACAGCTGTATGTGCCATTGACAAGAACACAAGATAAAGACAGCCCGGAAATTTATGTTGCTGACAAAGTAAATCAAGGAAGGCTGCTGCAAAGTAGAAAGTTATCTCCAAGAAATGTTGCATTGAGGGAGCTGTTGTTCTGCTTAGCTCTGATGGGTTTCAGATTTAGTCAGGACTATAAACTTGGGGGGTTCCAGTGTAAATAACACTAAAAAGGAAATTCATTATTCCAACACACGTGCTGCTTTTGAATGGTCGTAGTGAATATTCTGTTTGCTTCTAATGTTTTTAATAGCAGAGCTACGGACTGAGGAAGTGAACAGTTCAGCGCGTGTCCACAGTTGCTCTAAAAGCGGATAGCTAAGCTGGTTTTAAGAAAGGTTTAGACAAATTCCTGGAGGAAAAGTCCATAGTCTGTTATTAAGACATGGGGGAAGCCTCTAATTGCCCTGGATCAGTAGCATGGAATGTTGCTACTCCTTGGGTTTTGGCCAGGTACTAGGGACCTAAATTGGCCACCGTGAGAACAAGCTACTGGGCTTGATGGACCATTGGTCTGACCCAGTAAAGCTATTCTTATGCTCTTAGTTTATATAGAATAGTAGGTTAGAGAATGACATGAGAATAAAGTTTGCCCTGCTCCATTCCCATGAGCTCTGTCCCCATCCCCATCCTGTTCTCACAGGCTGTGTCCCCGTCTCTCCCACAAACCTCCAAGGTCTGTCCCCATTTGCACAAGCCTCAAACACTTATACTTTTATATTTAAATCTTTTTAGTATAGTATAAAAAGGAACTACTGTTGTTTATAAATCACAAATAGAGCAAATGAAATACCCCCTTCTCAACCAATACCTTCTACTCTTACAACTCCAATATCGATGTTCTACTACCCCAAAGAATCCCAATCAACTCTATTAATATGTCGAAAAGGGCATAATTCAACCCACTCTGTATGCCCTAGCAGGGGGAGAAATGCTGCATGGCATTATGCAAGTGTTGTTATGATTTTTTAATCTGTGACTGAATAATAAGTCATCAACAATCTCCTGTTATCCACAGTCCTTCCCACAATAGAAAATGTCCTCTCAGAAGACATTTTGGTAGCAGGAATGCACAGGATCCCTCATGCTAGTTTTGGCCAGCGCTTTTGCTTGTTTTACCAAAATATCAAAACATCATTTGCATCACTGAAATGTAAATAGCTGTCCAATTCATTAACAATAGCCTTCAAAGGAGGCATTGTTCCATAAAAGTCACTCAGAAAACTGCTAACATCCATTTTTATTTTGGGGGGAGAGGGGCTCTTTCACAGATGTGACCCTTTCTGGGCATGTGGATTGTGGTGAATCCTGAGTTATTGATGTTGATAGACTCCATTTTGATCTGGTTTTGGTACAATTTTCTTAAAAATACAGTTGCCCATGTTTTTACATCAGGGAAAATAATTGGGATTGTCTTTCAGACGTTAGTGTAGAAGAGAACCAACACGGTGTAGTGGATGAACAGGAAAACAAGCGTCACTTAAGTGGAAATGTTCATTGATGCCTGAAACAATGGATGAATCTGTTGCAGTAACAATAAGATACTTGAACAACTGGGCATGTGATGGAATGATATTGTTGATGGTAGGAGTCTGATCAGCAGACAAGACTCTTGTTGCCACATCAAAGGCAGGCGAGACACAAATGATGTCATTTAACAGTATTTCATTGAAATCCAACAGCAGCTTCTGCAGTTCTTTTACAACTGAGTTCAGTTACCAGTTATCTAACATTAATTAATTAATTTGATTTTATATCCCATCCTCCCAGGAGAGCTCAGAACGGGTTACATACATAACAATGCATGGTAAAACATAACATGACAAACATGTGTTAAGTTTTTTATATATTGATACTAGCATTTTATTGATGCTATTCATCTAGTTGGAACAGCCATTTAAGGCTAGCTCAAGCTTTTAGAGAATGACATGGGGACAACATGGACTTTGTCCCTGCCCCGTCCCCATGGTTGCCTACATGTCCCCATCCCTGTCTCATTCTGTAAATGGGATGCCCCAGAAAACACACATTACATCTGTATGAGTGCATTGTCGTGGGGTTTTGATGACTTAACAGACTACGTGTCCTTTTAAGTTGTGGCTTACTTTCTACAGCCTTCGATACATGCGTAACCTTATTATCCGCATGTGGGGACAAATTAGCCTTGATAAAGTTAACACATACTCTGGCTCACCTTATTTTAAATCTGTTCTAATAGCAAGTATCAGCCAGTTGTGTGCAGCTTTCTTTGTGAAGAGTTTTCTCTTTTTCAGATTTATGAACAAACACACTTGAGGGGTAATTCTTTAAGAGTGTGCCTATATTTAAGTGCCTAGAGCAGGGGGGTTCCCAAACTGGGGCGCTCATACCCGCAGGGGGTGTGAAATGTAATTTCAAGGGTGCAACAGAATGGCTTGTGTCCCTTAATGATGAGGCATGAGTCTTCACTCAGTCAGCTGACAATGTGCCTTGTTAGTAGGTGGTTGTAATATTACATTTGTAGGGGATGCGAACATTTAATCAAACATTTCTTAGGGGTGTGGGGCACTGTTCCCTCTATGCTGAGCAGGAGTCTTCCAACTGCATTTCTGCCATTGAGGGGTAGTGCTTCAATATTTAGTTTTCAATCACTAGGGGCAGATAGGTTCTCTGGAGTCCTGCAGAGATTGCCTATTAGAGAATGACACGGGGAAAAAATCTGTCCCCGTCACCGGCCCACCATCCTCTGCACCGCCCCGTCACCGACATTCCCTTCACCGCCCCGTCACCGTCACCGCCATCCCTTTCACCGCCCCGTCACCGCCACTGCCATCCCATTCACCGCTCCGTCACAGTCCCCGCTGCATCCATATAAGCCTTAGTACTGTAATATTTAGCTTATTCCTTTCTTATAAATCAAAGTTCCTGCTGCTGAACTAGAGAAAGAGATGTTCAGCTGGCAGGGCTTTGTTTATAAATTTTTATCAACACAACTAATATACTATTTTATCCTAAATCAAAAAATAAATAAATAAATATAATTTTTTTTTCTACCTTTGTTGTCTGGTTTCTGCTTTCCACATCTTCTCATTCAATTCCTTCCATCCACTGTGTGTCTTCTCTCTGCGTCTTCCACTTGCTGTTACTGTGCCTCTCCCTTCACCCCCCCCTCCAATTGGTCTAGCACCCATCTTCTTCCCTCCGCTCCCCCATAGTCTGGCATCTGTCTTCTTCCCACTCTGTCTTCCACATTTCCCTTCGGGGTCTGTTCCTCTCCACCCTCCTTCAATGTCTGTCCTATTCCTTTCCACCACCACCCTTCCCTCCCTCCTTTACCATCTGTTCCTTTCTACTACCCTTCAGCTCCTCTCACGTGGCCTATCTATCTACCTTCCTCCCTCTTATTTTCATGGCACGTTACAATGTAATTTGTGCAAGCCACTGGAGCCTGCAAGCTCGGTCCCTGTCCCATCCCCACAAACCATCTCGCTTCTGTGCTCCTATTTTCTCCATTTCTAATATCTCCCCTATGTATCTGTCATTGCCCCCCCCCCCCTGTGTCCATACACCATCCACATGGCATGTCCCCTTTATGTCTCTGTCCCCATGCCCCATGCACATAATTTCCCCTCTTTCTGTTACCTTCCTGTGTCCAGATTTCCCCTATCTTCCTCTTCCATACCAGTGTGTCTCTTCTTTTCAACCCCATCTAGCTTTTTTCCCTCTTTCTTTCCCTCCCCCCCCCTTGCTTCTAGCATCTGGCTCACCTGCCTGTCCTTCCCTTTCTTTCCTGCTGTGGGTTTTTCTTTCCGTCTTCATCCCCTTGGCCCAGAATCCTTTTCCCTTTCACTCCCTCCTTCCAATTTGAGCCGGGAACACGAGCGATCGCACGGTCCCCGCAGCCACCACCCGCCTGCCCAATCGATCCTACTGTTTAGCCAGCTCTCTCCCTTCTCCTCACCTTAGTTTGTAGGTTTTGTTTTTCGGTGACCTGCACGCTTTCCCAAAGAGCCGCGCACGCGCGGCTGCTCAGTGTTCAATCTTCTGCTCTGCTGCAACTTCCTGTTTCCGGTTGCGTCAGAGCAGAAGATCGAAACTGAGCAGCAGCGGGTGCGTGGCTCTTTGAGCAGCAGCGGGTCGCCGAAAAAGAAAACCTACAAACTAAGGTGAGGAGAAGGGAGAGAGCTGGCTAAACACTAGGATCGATTGGGCAGGCGGGTGTGTGCTGCGGGGACCGCGCAATCCTTCATGCCTCACTGCGGGGACAAGACCATTCATCGCCCCACGGGCAGTGAATGGCCTTGTCCCCGTCGCCGCAGCGACTGCTAGTTTTCGTTCCCCGTTTCAGCGGGTGACCCGCGGCTAAAATGCGGTGTAAACCGCCACCGTGTCATTCTCTATTGCCTATCCCTCATTATTGAGAATGTGATAGTGAAATAGCACACCCTGCTGGCAGAAATGTAAGTGGAGGATTCCCTCTCAATTTATGTCTATTAAGAACTTTATATACTGCATAACAGCCTAAAAGGATCTAAGCGGTTTACAATACATAATTCATATTCATCAAGAAAAGAACTCCATTAAAAATAGAGAAGGAAAGATTAAGAACAAAAGTTAAAATTTTCTTTTTACATAAAATATCATAGCAAATATCTCAACAATTCTAATAGTAAAACAATAAACAAGCAAATCTCAATAAACCATAGTTAAAACATACAGCTAAAAATTTTCCATTACATAATTAATCATTACTTAAATACAGAATTAATCATTACATAGACACAGATCACAGTCCCAAACTCTGTTCTAAGTTGTGGAAGCCAATTGGAAAAAATGTGCTTTTAAATGTCTTTTTAAATTTATATATTATTCTTCTTTCCTCAAGTCTATGGGCAGATTATTCCATAACCGTGGAACTAAATAAAAAATGCACAATCTCTAGTTGAAATATGAGGAACGACTACCCTATTGTCATTCAGAGATCGTAATAGACGCCTTGGGGCGTAGAATAGCATTAAATTAGAAAGATATGAAGGCTGTAACTGAAATAATGCTCTATGTGCTAACATTAATATCCTAAATTCAAAGGTGTCACATGATCACGAATAAACGCCCGGCCTAGTAATCTAATTGCAGTATTCTGCACTGTTTGCAAACGCTTCAACTGTCCCAACCCAATGCCTGCATATACTAAATTACCATAATCAGTGGTATGAGGTATAGAAAAGGTATGGTTCTTGTGTGTGAGTCCAAAGGACTCACACACACTCCTTCCTCAGGGGTCCTAAGCGGAGGAAATTTTATGTTAGTGTAAGCGATATGAACGCTATGCAATAAGAAGCAAATGAAAACATATGAAAGAAGGTGTAAACAACTGTGGAAGATCGTGAGACTTGGGGTGAAAAGATATGAAGGTGGGAGATCGTGAAACATGGAAATGGAAAAATGTGAGGGTTAAAAATGTGCAAAGCCTAATAGGAATAAGAATGAAATAACCATGATTATAGCACCCTATTTGTGGAATAAAATGATTGTGAAAGTCAGTGAACAATGTGTGAGTGGACTACAAAAATGAAAAATATGCAAGACATCAGAGAACCTGAGAAACCAAATGTAACCTAAACCTGCTACACTGTGGTTTCTTTAATAAAGACTAGTTTTTATACCTTATACATCGTAACCGTTCTGGACTATTATGACCCTGCTGTCTTGTAGCCGCTTGCTGAATTGTTGACTTTTTCTATTTGTTTCTATTTGTTTTCTTGGTTACCCTGACAACTGTTTGGGTTTTTTTTCTGATTATGCATTGCTTGGAAGGAGGACCCTGGAGGGGAGGGGGGTATTTATTTTGGGTAGGGTTGTGTTGGGCTGGGGGGGTGGTATAGGGAGGTTGCATTCAGTGATGTTGGGTACTGTTATTTAAATTGTTGAGCTTGCTTGCTCGTGGCTTGTTTCATGTTTGTTGCTGTTGTTTAGCTCAATAAAATATAATTGACCATACTTGTACATCGTATCTGCAGTTTTCTTCTTGTTTTGGGCTTCCGACTTTGTGCTGCAGTTCGTTTGGATTGCTTTTTGTTTTGGTGCGCTTTAAATATTAAACATAAGATTTTAACTTGACGTCTGAACTGGACATGAAGCAAGTTTACAGCATTTGGGCTTTGACCAGTGACGTATTGCTTCGGCTGGGGGATTATAAATCAGCTGCTGAACTGCTGTCCTCCAGGGAGGGAAGGATTACAAATTGTGTGCTGGATTTACTGCCTAATTAAGTGCCTGTTGAAGTCCTCTCAATGTTCATCTGAGGTTCCTGCTTTGCTGCTCCATTCACCGCATGTTGGCGCACTCATCTGGCGCACTGCCTTAGGCGTGATACACTTTTCAAAGTTGAAGGAAAGGAGAAGAAATCCAAGGAACTGCAGAGTGTAAATGTTACACAGAGTATCTGTAAAAACAACAGAGAAGACATCTTAGGAGACAAGGGAGACCTACATAATTTTGGGGGTTCCGATTAAGTGCTATGATATTCTGAGTGACTGTAAATCCTAAGGTTTGGTTTAATTTGCAGGAATATAATTTTTTTTTGAGTGTGTGGTCTGCCAATGCCACAATAAAAGTTTCATTTCATTTGAAACAACACTTATGATAGGACAATTGTTTATTGAGTGACTGTTTTGTTGATCCACTTGGCTCCAGGAGTAAGCGTCTTCCTTCCTTCCCTCCCACCCATTCTGCAAGAACCTCCTGGAAATGCAGAAAGTTTGCAAAGATTTGCCAGTGCCAAAAGTTGTTCCCTATTCCACAAAGGGAAGGCCAAGAAAAAGGGATAGGCGCTATGTAATTCCTTAAGGAATAAATTCTATATACGTCACCTAAAAAAATCGGCACTGAAAATATTGGCACTTAGCACTATTCTATAAACCATCTCCAGAGTTATGCATGGTTTCTAAAATCACACGTAATACCTGTCTGCACAAATAACATTGGGCAAAAGCATTTATGCTGATGCAAACCAGGCCTAAATGCCTGTGCCTAAGTTGGCCATGAATCAGGCATATTCTATAATAGTGTGCCCAACTTTTAGGAACACTCACAACCCACCTATATTTATTTATTTCATTTTACAGTATATCCCTTCCTCCTCAGAGAGCTCAGAACGGGTTACAGAATAATGTACATAATACTTGGACGAACGTGTTACATAGTGATAGTTAGACAGGTTACAGTGGCATTTACATAGTACAGTTTGCACTTCCTAAATTAACATTCATAGACCCTAAATTAACCTACACATTCTAAGTTAACTTTCACAGGTAATACAGTTTGTTCATTCTAGATTAACATTATAGTTACATAATTAACTTGTCTACAGGTGCTCGACATTTATTACTTCATCATGCTTTGTCTTTTGCTCTCTGGGTTGCAGTGATGCGCTCATGTCTCGTCGCCAGTGACAGTTCTCTGAAGAATACTCAGATCATACCGTCTCAGGAACTGGTTCGCAACCTCCACACGCTGATGCTTGCGCAGATCAGTAAGCTGTTGGGAACCCATCGGGCGCAGACTTTCCGGTATCCCAAGTCATCGTGCATTATGGCAAATGCAGATCCATTCCTTCCCAGGCCATGCCCCCTTTTGAGATCTGCCCACTAGAATATGGGCACATCACTTTTTAGAATATGCTTAGAAAGTTGTGTGCACAAATTCTAATTAGTGCCAATAATTGTGTGTTAATTGGCAATTATTGGCACTGATTGGTTAAGTTGCATGCACCACTCTGCAATGTGAACAGATTAGCTCACAAAAATTTGGCACATTATAAAGAATCAGGGGCTAAATGTCATTATAGACATTTACCATAGTTCTCTAAAAGATGTAGTGATTTTATAAATAATCCCCAATTGGGAGGTGTCTTTAAGAGAAGCCTTATATAGCGGTGGAACTCACTTTTAAGGAAAGTGGCTGAGGCAGTCTCAGTTAGTTCATTGTCTTTGACCTAGGGGCTGCTGTGGGAGCAGACTGCTGGGCATGATGGACCATTGGTCTGCCCCAGCAGCAGCAATTCTTAAGTTCTTAGGAATAAATTTGGGATACAAGATCCTGAGTAAGAGAGAATTTGTTCCTGCCTCCAACCAGTTAGGGCCCCCATGGGCCTCCGGATATAGGTGCCAATTCTTTCAGCTTTCTGGCCTGGATTTCCTGCTGGCAGGCATCTATATTCAAAATGGTCAAATCAAAAGTGCATGCATTCATTTGCTTTAAAACTTTTCATAGGTACAAAGTACTCAAAGACTCTTGCATCCGTATTAGCTTTTGCCTGTTTTTTCATAGAATATAATGTTCATATGTGAAAATTCAATCTACCTCCTATGCTTTTCCTTCCCTGATCTGAACATACCTCTGGGAACACCTACTGTAAAAGTGCCAAAAAGTGCGTGTCTTGTGGGAAAACACACATGGCTGCAGCCATTCCTGGGGGAGGCAATTTCTGGATGGCTAATTTGCGCACATATATCACTATTTACACTTGTAAATAGTTTGCAAATGGCTCTGCCCACTTATAGGCAGTGTTCAGACAGAGCTGGGTAGCTACTTGTTCTCATTTTCCAGGCCAGAAAGGTTTTGTCTTTGGCTGGAAAACCCCTGTGTGTATAGCCTATGTAATCAGCTGTCTAGGCTGTCCATTCTGTTAAGGGTTGCATCCCCTACCGTGCTTTGGTATTAAAAGCAGTAGGTCATGAGTGAGAAGAATTGAAAGGTGCTTATAGAAGGGATTAACTTGAGCATGTTAATTTAGCATCATAATGTTCATGTGAATATAAGATATATTGACAGATAAGGTCCCTCAGACTGACCCAATCTGCCCTTTTGCTGTGTGTCATTAAAGATCCTATTTCATCTCTTGATGTCTCTCTTCATTATCCATATCATTGCTTCTGTAACTGCCTCAATCCTGTCATTGATTTCCTGCTCTGCAGGTAAATTATTCCAAGAATTTACTACTGTCAGCAGAGAAGCATTTTCTCACATTATGAACCCCATGCCCTTCAAATTGTTTATTATGCACATTGGGAATAATAATCCAAATCTTAGTTACCGGATGCTAGGGTTCACCTTGGGGGTCAGCACTCAAGGAAAAGATCTGGGTGTCATCGTGGACAATATGCTGAAACCTTCCACCATATGTGTGGCTGCGGCCAAGAAAGTAAACAAGATGCTAGGAATTATTAGAAAAGGGATGGTAAACAAGACCAAGAATGTTTCATAATGCCTCTGTATTGCTCAATGGTGTGACCACACCTTGAGTATTGTGTTCAGTTCTGGTTTCCTTATCTCAAAAAAGATATAAGAACATAAGCAGTGCCTCTGCTGGATCAGACCAGAGGTCCATCAGGCCCAGCAGTCCGCTCACGCGGCAGCCCATCAGGTCCAGAACCTGTATAGTAATCTTCTATCTATACCCTTCTATCCCCTTTTCCTTCAGGAAATTATCTAATCCCTTCTTGAACCCCAAAACCATACTCTGTCCTATCACATCCTCTGGAAGCGCCTTCCAGGTGTCCACCACCCTTTGGGTGAAGAAGAACTTCCTAGCATTGGTTCTGAATCTGTCCCCTCTTAATTTTTCCGAATGCCCTCTCGTTTTTGTAGTTTCCGAATGTTTGAAGAATCTGTCCCTCTCCATGTTCTCCATGCCCTTCATGATCTTGTAAGTCTCTATCATGTCCCCTCTAAGCCTCGGCTTCTCCAGGGAAAAGAGCCCCAGTTTCTCTAATCTTTCAGCATATGAAAGGTTTTTCCATACCTTTTATCAATCGTGTCACTCTTTTCTGAACCCTCTCAAGTATCGCCATATCCTTCTTAAGGTATGATGACCAATATTGGACGCAGTACTCCAGATGCGGGTGCACCATCACCCAATACAACGGCAGGATAACTTCTTTCGTTCTGGTTGTAATACCTTTCTTGATAGTACCCAGCATTCTATTCACCTTCTTAGAGGTCGCTGCGTACTGTGCTGACGGCTTCATTGTTTTGCCCACTATTACCCCCAAGTCCTTTTTTTGGGTACTTCCACCTATTACCAGCCCTCCCATCGTATAGCTATACTTCGGGTTTCTGTTTCCTATATGCAAGACTTTACATTTCTCTACATTAAACTTCATCTGCCATCTCGTCGCCCACTCTTCTAGTTTGTTCAGGTCCCTTTGTAAATCTTCACAATCCTCTTTAGTCCCAACTCCACTAAATAGTTTGGTGTCGTCTGCAAATTTTATTACTTTGCACTTCGTCCCTGTTTCTAGATCATTTATAAATACATTGAACAGCAGCGGTCCGAGTACCAACCCCTGCGGAACACCATTTGTGACCCTCCTCCAGTCCGAGTAGTGGCCCTTCACTCCTACCCTTTGCTTTCTACCTGCCAACCAATTTTTGATCCATCTATGTACGTCTCCTTCCACCCCATGGTTCTTCAGTTTCCGTAGTAGGCATTCACGGGGTACATTGTCAAAGGCTTTTTGGAAATCTAAGTATACGATGTCTTTGGGGTCTCCTTTGTCCATCCGTTTGTTAATTCCTTCAAAGAAGTGCAATAAGTTCGTTAGGCACGATCTTCCCTTGCAGAAGCCATGTTGGCTTGTTTTCATTAGTTTATTCCTTTCTAGATGCTCGTTGATGCTGTCTTTTATCGGCACTTCCGCCATCTTCCCCGGAATCGAAGTCAAACTTACCTGTCTGTAGTTCCCTGGGTCACCTCTCGATCCTTTTTTAAAGATGGGCGTAACATTAGCTATTTTCCAATCCTCCGGGATCACGCCTGTTTTCAGGGATAGATTACAAACCTGCTGTAGTAGTTCCGTTATTTCCTCCTTTAGTTCTTTCAATACCCTAGGGTGGATTCCATCCGGGCCCAGAGATTTGTCAATTTTTAATCTATCTATCTGCTTGTATACGTCTTCAAGGCTTACCTCCATGGATGTTAATTTTTCTGCTTGATCTCCTTTGAAGATTTCTTCAGGTTCCAGCTCGTTGGATGTATCCTCTTTTGTAAATACTGACAAGAAGAACATATTTAGTCTATCTGCCACTTCTTTTTCCTCCTTCAGCACTAGAAAAGGTTCAAAGAAGAGCAACCAAGATAATAAAGGGGATGGAACTTCTCTCATATGAGGAAAGACTAAAGAGGTTATGGCTCTTCAGCTTGGATAAGAGAGGCTGAGGAGAGCTATGATCGAAGTCTACAAAATCCTGAGTGGTGTAGAACGGGTACAAGTGGATCGACTTTTTACTGCATCAAGATTTACAAAGACTAGAGGATACTCGATGAAGTAATACTTTTAAAACCAAGAGGAAGAAATATTTTTTCACTCAGAAAATAGTTAAGCTCTGGAATGCATTGCCAGAGGATGTGGTAAAAGTGGTTAATGTAGCTGGCTTTAAAGCAGATTTGGAGAAGTTCCTGGAGTAAAAGTCCATAAACTGCTGTTGAGACAGACATGGGAGAAGCCACTGTTGTTCTGGATTGGTGGCATGGAATGCTGCTACTATTTGGGGGGTTTTATAGCAAAAAAATGGGCTACCAAGATGATTAATTTAGCTTTTTGTGATGAATTTCTAATCAAATAGTAATTGTCATCACAACTAATAAACTGTTGACAACATTTCCTAATATCAGCTGCTTCTGTTCTTCTCTATCAACATTCTTCCTATTCCACTCTGAGTAATTAAGCCTATGGCGGGCATATCATAACTATACAGATGTCAGTCTTTGGAATCTCTTATGTTGTATATATTATTTCAACTCCCGGTCTTTTATATCTTTATAATCATTTACGCCCGCCACCACCTACCATTCCCTATCTTATTTTTATTCTTGAAATTTTTAACTAAATATTTTTTGTTTTATTTTATGTTCCCTGGCAGGAGAGATGCCCAATCTCTCCTGCCGGAACACCCCCAATGATTGCGGCAGAAGAGATGCCTAATCTCTCCTGATGGAACCCCCCCCCAAATGATCGCAGCAGGAGGGATGCACAGTCCCTCTTGATGACACCTCCCCCTGTACATTGCCAGCCAGCCGGAATCCACCCCCACCCCCATCCAGCCAGCCATTGATTCCAGGTTAGGGGGATCTTGGTATGGGTTCTGGGGGGCTAGGGGGTCCTGGTGGGTGGGGCAAAATTTTGGGGGGTGTTGGCAGGAGGGACTGGGCATCCCTCCTGCCAGCAATGTACAGGGGGTACGGGTGGGGTTCCAGCAGGAGGGATTGGACATCTTTAGTGATGTCACTCCAGATATCAGCTCAAATGTGATCATGTTATGCTCACTGTTTCCCATCAGACACAACACTGTTACCTGCATTCCACTTAAAGACTAAATCTAAATTAGCCCTCCCTCTTGTTGGTTCCTGGACCAGTTGTTCCAAGAAGTAGTCATTTATTATATCTAGGGAATTATAGTGCTTTAGCACTCCCTGATGTTACATTTATCCAGTCAATATTGGAATCACCACTATTACTAAATAACACATCACTATTATTATAAAAGACCCCAACCAATCCTGTAAAAAAACTTTTTTAGGGGAGAAAAAGACCTCAGTTTAGCATCATGGATCAGAAAAAACTCCCCCTAGTTTGAGTTCAGCAGCATTCTTATATACTCAGTTTCAATAATGATTATAATAAACCAATGTGCAGTTCTCTCTTGCAGGCTGTACCATGGACTTTTGTCAATAACTTGAGTTGTACACAGTTCAAATAATTTCAGCAATTTGCTCCCATGGTGGCAAACATTTGTATGGGAGCTTGCTAACAGGATGACCTATCTTCCCTGTTTTGGTGATATATTTTAAAGTTATCTTGTTCTGAACCATGCACTTTTGAATGACTGTCAGTCTTCCCCCAGTTTCTAGTTTAAAAGCTGCTCTATCTCCATTATAAATGTCGATGCCAGCAGCCTGGTTCAGCCCTTGTTAAGGTGGAACTCTTCTTCCAAAATAGGCTCCCTCTTCCCGAGAATGTCACCCAATTCCTCCCTACACCATCATCTCATCCACGCATTGAGACTTTGGAGCTCTGCCTTTCACTTGGGTCATGCACGTGGAATAGGGAGCACTTCTGAAAATGCTACCCTGGAAGGTTCTAGGATTTTAGCTTCCTACCTAAAATCCTAAATTTGACTTCCAGAACCTCCCTACCACATTTTCCTATGTCCTTGGTATCCACATGAACCAAGACAGCAGGCTCCTCCCCCAGCACTGTCTAAAATCTTATCGTACCAGGCAAGCAAGTGATCAAACTACCCAGTTATCTACATGCATAATGATAAAATCTCCCACTATATAACCCTTCCTTCCTTGACAGAAGCCCCTGGAGACACATCCTCGGTGTGAGAGGATATTTAATCCCCTGGTGGGCAGGCCCTGACTACAGGATTACTTTCTACTTCACCAGGGTGATGGTCTCTTTTAAGACCTCCCTCCTCCGAGGTTGCACAAAGGCTGCCAGACTGGAGATATGACTTCTCTACAACATCCTTGTGGATCTCTGTTTCCCTCAGCTCATCCAAGTCTGCTACTCTAGCCTCAAAAGATTGGAACTGAGTGCTAGGAGCTTTTTGCACTGAGCACATATATAATACCAAATGGGAGATAATCAAAACATGTGACACTCAGTGCAAAAGACTGGATAGTCCCCATCTCACTGTTAAATTGCTGCCTGCATCTTAATTTGATGATTTATTTGTTAAATTGCTAAGAGAGTTGGAATATGTACACTAAGGTCGGTAAGAATGCTAGTTATATGTTAGGCTATGATAATATTTACTATTTTATAATGTTATAATTGATAGGTCACCCTCCAAGGATTTAGTAGACTATTTCTTAAGAGCTAATTACTTGCTAATAGAGATGGCCTAATTACTTTTTTTTTAGCCTTCTTATTGGTTCAAGGTCCTATAAATCAGAGATCAGGCCAGGGATGGGTAGGAGTTGGGGTAGGAGGGAGGGAGGGAATTAAAGTCTAAATTGAGTCTGCCTGTGCCTATTAACTTTGCCTTATACTTATACTATAGCAGTTTTAGCAGTTTTAAAATAGCTTCTTGAAATGCTAGTCTATGAACTCTAACAGAAACTTCCTGTGCTATGTGCCGTATATATGCTTGGCACTTTCACACATAAACTACCACAAGCTCCCAAATTGGTTTCAAACTTTCTAGGACCTCAACAATACAACTCAGGGCTCGAATACTCTCATGGCCCTAGAGCTTTATGTATATAATCGTCACCAGTCCCCCTACTTAAACTTAATATTCTGCATTAACTATTTGGCCCCTAGGAAGATAGTCAGTCGTTACAACACCTCCCTGATCCCAAAACACTGTGGCCATGACCTTTCCTGCTGACCTTTGAGTCTTGAATTTCCTTGGCCTTGGAGAACCTGAGTTCTGCCATTGCATGAACTGTTGTTTTGTCTCAGGATCATAGTGGTATGACCATAATCAACAGTAATTAGTCATTCCAAAATGTTGGCCCCCAGCTCACTGAAAAATCTGCAAAATCAACTTGGAAGTGACCACTCAACGTAGTTTCTTGTCAGCATTCAAACATTTGGGCACCTGCTTGTCTGATAGCTTCTGCATGCCTATAAGTACAATAGGGCTTCATCATTATTGATGAGGTAGCTTTGGGTGCCAATTGAAAGTAGGGTTATGCTTAAGATAGCTTGCCTTGTTTTTAGGATTTTGCAGGGCTGTGCTCCATCTGATTTAGACCAGTTGATTAATCGGCTACATACCGCCAGATTGTCATGGTTTGCTAGTTATATAAAGCTGTATTTTCTAGAAGTTAAGTTCTTAAAATGTCCAAAACATTGCTGTGCTCATTTTTTTACCAGGCTATCTCTGCATGGAATTCTAGATGTTTTGGGCTTGATTCCAGAAACAGCACTGTAGGTTAGACGGTGGTAGGTGCTGTACTGCCACCTAACTTAATTGGTTTTAATCAGCATGGTAATTGACCGCACTGTTAAAAACTGATTAAAAACTTGTTTAAAAAAGCAGGCGCCAGCAGATGCCTATGAAAGTAGGCATCGTAACTGTATCTAAGGAGGTGTCTAACGTAGCCTAAGGTCAAAGTAGGCTTGGTGAGGGGCAGAGATGACCTTAGGCACCATTAAGACACGATTCTCAAAAGAATTTAGGCATCTGCAATGCAGGCCAGTAAATCCCTGGCTTACATTGCAGAGGCCTAAGCATTAGTCGTGATTCGTTAAATGGTGCCTAAACATGATTGACACATGGCTGGTAGCCCGGTGCCATTTTTGTAAGTGGCTGCTGATTTAGGTGCTGTTTACAGAATTTGGCCCTCTAGATCTAAGTTGAAGACCTTTATATTTAGAAAATTCTTCAATTGTTAAGAATTTCCCTTACTATTTTTAATAGGTTGTGTACTGTTTAGATTTTTGGTGACTGTTTTGCTTACTGGCTTGTTATGTTTATGTGTATGGAGGGGTTGATGTTTTCTGTAATTCACAGTAACACAGTAAGGGAAAATAAAACCTGTGTGGTCCATCCAGTCTGCTTGCCACTCTATTCAAGCCCCAGCCACCCATGCTTAAACATTGGCAGTGAAGTCTCCAATATGCCAACCAGTTGGTCAAACATGATAGGAGTCTTGGTTATATCGTATCCAAGTATTCCTGATGGTATTCAATCTACTAGATTTGCTCTGGATGCTCTTATGTAAATCCATATTAGATCTTGCTGGTATTTGTGGAATATAAATTACTGTTTGTATTTGTATCTGAAATCCTCATTTCTTCCCATTATATTTTTCTGTAGAGATTCTACTACAAGGTTTCACGGTACAAAGTTGCTCCATGTTTTGGCTGTTGCATTGTACAGATACATCAGAAAACTTGAGACAATATAGGAGATGGGATTGCAGGAGAAAAAAAAAACAGGAAGGATATCCTGAGGGAAGCCTGTCACCCCATTAAAAATGGAACAAGGCATGGTAATAAAAGAGAAAGAAAGTGACAGACTTACAAAGCGTAACATTGTAATGAAACACATACTGTGATAAGATAAGCCATACCTAAAAATGAATAGGACAGAGATATATGAACTGTTCGAATGACTAAGACAGAGCAAAAGACAGAGAAATATGTTCAAGGAGAAAAGAGATTGAAAGAGAGTGACTGGTGGCAGTCAATAAGGATGTGCAATCTGTGACAAGCCAGATTCTCAAGAAAACTGCACTAGAAGATAGAGTGTTTTATGCTGGCTAATGTCTCTAATGATGAAAAAAGCTGTAAAACATTTTGACAGATTCATATTTCACTAGGAAAAGTGATGAACAAAAATAACATTATTTCTCATTATTACATGGGTGGATATGCTATTTTACAATGGCTGGTTGCTTATCAGAGAAGAAAGTACTCTAGAGAATTGAAGCATATTACAATTCTATCAGAGGTAAGTGTTCCATTCCTATTAGGTGCAGGTAACGGAAGAATTTGAAAAAGCCTTTCAAAGTTAAATCCCAGTTATAGAGACTCTGTTCAGAGGGAGAGAGAGAGAGGCCTGCAGGTTGATTCTCTCAAGAAACAGGTAGCAGAACTGGGAGAGTAAGACTTAAAAAACTGCCCATGACAATAAGAACTACATAGTTGAGATGTTTCTTGAGGTTTTTAAGATGGAAAACACCATACTGCTATTTTGTGGTTACATATTCAAAGCGGTATATATATATAGGACGGTACTTATTTTGTACCTGGGGCAATGGAGGATTAAGTGGCTTGCCTAGGGTCACAAGGAGAAGTATTGGGATTTGATTCCACAACATCAGGGTACTAAGACAGCAGCTCTACCACTAGGCTACTCCTCACCTCCAAGGGAAGATGAAACTATACCAAGAGATGACAGTGAGATACAGATTACCAAAGCCTATAAAATCAAATACACCAACTCCATCTTTACTTCTAATGAAGAACGAGTGAACAGTCCAGGAAGTGGAAATGTAAAAAAAAAAAACCATTCCAGGATGAGGAGAAACTAGAATGTGTAAACCTCTAAGTTGCAGGATCAGTTTAGGAGGTGAATGGTAGTGATGGAGTTCTTTTCTATTTTTTTATTGTATTTTTATTGTAAACCGCTTTATTTGCTTTCAGTGAGTTAATGGTATGACAAATAAACAAAACATGTAACCTGTACCTGTAACTCCCTTCTGAAGAACCTGGAGGCATCCATCTACCAACCAAACATGTTGTTTCCCAGGAAGGTCTGCTGCCTGACAGGTATCAAGCTTATTGACCATTATCTGTTCCCTGTTTGCACAAATTATACTGCTAGATATCCCATGAAATGTTTCAAAAATAACTTCATGGCTCCAGGAGAAAGTGTGAAGTACATAGATGCTCATGTTGTGTTCTTCTCAATTATACTGATCAAAGAAAACAGCTGAGGTAGAGAATCACGCATTCTAGAGATAAAGGCAATGACTGCATAGATGATATCAACTAGAATATGTCAGTTTCCTGGACCTTGAGTTGCACCAGGGAGGGGCCTGAGGCTCTGATTGGCCCAGGTTGTTTAAGGCCCCTCCTTGAGCTACTACTGAAAAAGATATGAGCTAAATACAGATAAATAAATTTTGGGAATGTGCATGTTTTTTGTCATTTGATTCTCTTTCTCCAATGTCACACTGTATACAAAGATTCTGACTTCTTAGAATTTCTATTTCAGTTTTAATCTGTATGTTTCTGTTTATAATTTATAGTCGCACAGTGAAATCCTGGAAATGACAGTCTAGGATAGATATGCCTGGAATTTTGTCCCCTCTCAATAAAAATAAAAAATTAGCCTTTCTCTGATACTTTATTTTATTTGTATCCCGCTTTATACAAAGCTGGTCGCAGTAAGTACATCAATACATCAATACATACAGTACAAACTAAGCACAGACAGTAAAAAACATTTCAGCGATCAGCGCTCAACTTTCTATCAAGGACCTCTTGGGAAATGTGGACCACCAAGGTCAATGTGGTGAACTTGGCTGATGAGCAAGAGCAGTGGGTATGTCAGGGAAAGGATCATGATTGTGGAATTAATAAACAGGCATGCTTACCTGTCAAAGTTACCAAAGCAGTCAGCAGTGGACAATGTTTTTAATTTTATATATATATAATTTGCAAGCTTTGATGCAGAAAACACATGGTAAAACTGTAAATGACAGCAGATAAAGACTCTTGTGGGCCATTCAATCTACCCAACAAAGGCGAAGCTGTGCAGGTTACAGTTAGAAAATACAAAAAATAATTATCACTTCATAAAGTTTTAATAAAATTTTCCTTTAAATATTTAAATACATAATAATATTTCTGTGTGTGAAAAGCTCAGACCCAAAAACCACACTCTAGTGAATAAACATGCAGCTAGTTGTTATTGAGACCATCACAGCTGTTCACCGTCTCATTCCACCGCACACAGACATCTCTTTTAAATTCTAGTAAAGAAGCCTGTACTTATCTGAAGCAGTGGAGTTGTTGGGATCCGTCCTTGTAAACTTATGTGCATAAAACTACTGCTGTCTCAAACTTCCCTCAACCCCCCAACTCTAGTTTCACGAATTGGAGCTTCTTCAAGAGGGGACACTGCAACGAACCTGTACACCAATGAAATGAACTGCCACTAAAACTGCCGATAAAACCCTCTAGTGAACTATTGTAAAAACCAGATTTAACTAATCTTATCTTCATTCATATTGTTAATTTAATGTTTAATCAGCTTACCCCTTCGCGGGACTCCCACCCGAACTGACTGACAGCAAAGGGAAAGACGACTTGAACACAGGTGCAGGACAGCTCTACTTAAATTCTGAGAATGCTGACATCCTACACACGCCCCTGAAAAGGGGGTGGAGCTACACAGAGACCAAATCTGTAACAGCCAATCACGGCAGGAGCGAGGAAACCACAAGCACGTCATCAAAACCACACTGGAGCTTTAAAATACACGTATACAGCTCAAAGCTGAAACCACTCTATTTCATTATTCAAACCAGTGGGAACCAAAGTGTGCCATAAAAAAATAAATCTTTGCTCTTGACGAAGTAGTAACTGGCTGACATCTCCTGTCAGATCATACGCTCTCCATAAAACAATATACCTCAGCTCATCAATGCTGTGGCCTGCTTCCAGCCAGTGGGAGACAATGGGGGCAGTCTGTCTTTTATAACGTATGTTACTCACATGCTCAGTTAGAAAATGACAAGGGGACAAATTTATCCCCATCCCAATGGGATCTGTCTCCATCCCCTTGAGTTCTGTTCCTGTCTCTGCCCCATCCCTGCAAGTTCTGTTCTCATCTGCACAAGCCTTGAACAAAGCTTGCAGGGATGGGACAGGGACAGAATCCAAGGGGATGGGACGGGGATGGAGATAGATCCCGCTGAGACAGTCATTTATGCTTAAACACTGATTGGCAATTTGTCAACATGCTAACAACACATATGGTAGTTAAATATGATGCAGTCTTGGGATAATATTTTATAAACAAAAGCATTGCTAACAGTTTTAACTTGATAATCTCAACATTGGATATTTTCTCCTACCCCTTTCATTGCACAAGATCTTCACTCATAGCATATGAAAATATTGTGACATACAATACGCAAACATGATCTTCATCTATATTTTGCCATTTGTGGGACACAGACCATAGAAGTCTATCCAGTATTAGCCATGGAGGGCCATTTTTGATAGTGCGTCCAAGTCTGACTTTGGACATTTCCCACAAGACATCCAAAGTTGGGGGTGGAGAAATTTCCATTTTTGGAACTGCTGTACAACAAAAAAATATATATATTTTTTTAATAACACCTATTTTGTATGTCTTGGCCATCAGGACGTCCATCTTTATTCGCCATTTTGACCACAAAAACATCCAAGTTGAAAATGTCCAAACGTCAGCAAAGGCAATGCTCTTTTTACCGCCACAAATCAAACTGCCACAGGCTCCACCACTGCATACGCACCGCAAATGGAACATGGCACAGAAGCACAAATCACGGTGGCAGGGATCATGCTGTTTCAACTGCGCATGCATGGGTAAGGGGTTTATTATATTAGATGCCCTGGATTCCTCCAAAAGTCTGGGATACTCCAAGAACATTGTTATTTTATTGTTGTGCTAGAAACTACAAATGTAATTACACCACAGGGAATGAAAGAGGTCTCAACAGCTATGGCAATGCATGCAAAACAATCTATATAGAACACATTCACTGCTCTGAGTAAACCAGCATTGAGGAAAACCTCTCTCTCTCAATGTTTCTTTTTCCTTCTTTCTTTCCCATTCTCATCTTTATAGACTTCCTTCTTTTTATGTTTCCTTCAGATTAATTCTCCATCTTGAATTTATCCTATTTCTCTTCCATTCTTTTTCCATTTTTCCTCTTTTTCTTTGACTTTTCCTCTCTATTGCTCTGCATCCTTTCTTCATTACTATCTTTAAGCTTCCTTTTCTCCGTGTCCTTTCTCATCTCCTCCACTTTCTTTCACACTCTTCCCAGTTTTCCACTTTTATATCTATTCTTTTCTATCCTGTTATTTTGATTTTGATGCCTAGCTTGGTTGTTGGCTAACTCATTTCCTTCTTCCAATTCTCAATTCTCTTTTGTTTGCTTTTCTCTCATTTCCCTTGGTTTTCCTGTCCTTTTCTTTGCTCTTGGAACTTTTCTTTTCCTTGGTACCTTTCCTTTTCCCAGCTTTCCTTGCCTCTGAATTTTCTTGCTCAACTATCATAATTTAGAAGGGAGAATGTGAACTGGAGGAAGTTTCTGTGCTGTACAAGGTCATGCACCTCGGAAGCGGAAATCCATGCAGGACGTACTTCTTGAACGGAGAAACTTTAACTAGGACTTCAGCAGAACGAGATTTAGGAGTAATCATCAGTGCAGACATGAAAACTGCCAATCAAGTGGAGAAGGCTTCATCTAAGGCAAGGCAGATATTGGGTTGTATCAATAGAAGTTTCGTCAGCCGAAAGCCTGAAGTCATAATGCCGTTGTACAGGGCCATGGTGAGACCTCATCTGGAGTACTGTGTGCAATTCTGGAGGCCACATTACAGTAAAGATGTGCGCAGAATAGAATCGGTTCAACGGACGGCCACCAGGATGATCTCGGGGCTCAAGGGTCTCTCGTACGAAGAGAGACTGAACAAATTGCAGCTCTACACTCTTGAGGAACGTAGGAAGAGGGGAAACATGATCGAAACATTTAAGTACCTCACGGGACGTGTCGAAGTGGAAGATGATATTTTCTTTCTCAAGGGACCCTCGGCCACAAGAGGGCACCCGCTCAAACTCAGGGGCGGAAAATTTCATGGCGACACCAGAAAGTATTTCTTCACAGAGAGAGTGGTTGATCATTGGAACAAGCTTCCAGTGCAGGTGATCGAGGCAGACAGCGTGCCAGACTTTAAGAATTAATGGGATACCCATGTGGGATCCCTACGAGGGTCAAGATAAGGAAATTGGGTCATTAGGGCATAGACAGGGGGTGGGTAAGCAGAGTGGGCAGACTTGATGGGCTGTAGCCCTTTTCTGCCGTCATCTTCTATGTTTCTATGTTTCTATGTTTACAAGTGACGTGTCTATATGTTGTGGCAGTGGCAGTGGAAGAGAAATGAACCTTCTTCAAAAATGTTACAATACATTTCTATGGGAGAAGCAATTCCAACAGCAGCTGAGTCACTATAACATAGGTCCCCTTTTACAAAGTTGCAGTACAGGTGTCTACTGTGGGCTGACAATAAATGCTCTGAAACTCATAGAAATTCTATGAGCAAAGGAGCATTTACTTCACTGGTCCATGGTAAAAACCTTCCCTGTTCTCTTTTGGTACATCATTTTAAATTCCTGATTCTTCATTTCCAATCTTATTTTTTGCCATTGTCTCTCTCTCTCTCTCTCCCTCTCTCTTAGCTGTTATCTTTACCTTTGAGTTCTATCATTTTTTTATCCTGCTTCTCTATCTAGCAAACTTCTAATTATTTTTAACCTCTCTGTTCCTCATTTTTTAATCTTTTTTTTTTTCTTCACGTATCTTTTTCTCTATTCCTCCTTTTTTTGTTTTACATTTTCTTTTTCTGTCTTTTCGCTTCTCTGTAAATTAAACAAACTCCAGGAATTCCATTTCCGTCTAAATCCCTTTGTGAACTTGGGCAACTCACTATTTCTCTATGCCTCTATTCTGCTCAACTGTAATTAGGTAATAACAATAACATCTCTTCTCTTTTATCTCCCCTGGGCAGCTTATTCACAGCTCAGCTGTCAGAAACCTGTTGCCTAGTCATTTCCTACAGCTGAGATTCATGTGCGTTTCTGAATAGAAAGTGCTATAAGAATTCAAATTATTCTGATTTCCCAAGCTTCCAGGCAATTCAATTGACCACACAAAATCAGATTTTGATGAATTCGTTCATGAATTTGACCCGGTTATGACCCAGCAGTAAGTATTTGTTGAGGTGGAAGATCACATGGCATTTTATTCTGAAAACCATTTTGCTAAAGATTTCTGCAACAGGTCATGCCAGGATCTTTATCAAATCAAGACATAGAACCAGAATGTTTAGATTTAATCTGAATCAGTTCATTACCACTGCAGACTGTTAAAGCATGTGAGGCCTAGACCTTCTCCTATGAAGTAGTGACAGACAATGCCTGAAATTGAAAGCTCTGAGGAACTATGGCAGAAAGACAGGAGAGGCATGAGACATGAGTTTCTTTGCAGAAAGGACAGAGTTAGGGGCTTCAGGGCAGCAGCAGTCCATGGGATTGGAAGTGGTCACAAGTGTATATAAATAAAAATAAATTTAAAAAAATGTAATAAAATCATAGACCAGTGGTTTTCTATAAAAGTGAAAACATAAAATTTTACAAGGGATCTTCAAAAAGTTTCTGCGCTTTTCTTTTTTTAAACACTATTAAATACCTCAAAATCAAATTATATCACTTTTCCACAAAGTGAGCCAGCTTGCCTGACTGACTAGCCACATGACATTCTTTGACATGCCCTCTTACCGCTTCTCCCACCCCAACCATTTCTCAGGAAAATATGAAAGTGCGGAAATTTTTGAAGAACCCTCGTAAAAGGCAAACATAGAGAAATAAACCATATGTATATGCCTCATAATATGTATTTTTGGTCAATGATTCTAATTACATATTTTACTATTTATTTATATACATATTCTTAATATTTGATTCATTGTATTTTATTTTTACTTTTGCTATAGTTTGTTTTTATGTATAGCTCATTTTTTATCATTTGATATTTTTATATTACATTGCATGTTGCTTATATGTTGCTCTCATCTTGTTTTGAATGTATACTATAGATCAAGGGTGTCAAACTCAATCACATAAGGGGCCAAAATCTAAAACATAGGGCTCCTTTTCGCGCATGACCTTTAATCACGTGCTAACCCCTGCGCTAGCCGAAAAACTACCGCCTGCTCAAGAGGAGGCGGTAGCGGCTAGCGCATCCGGCAGTTTAGCGTGTGCTATTACGTGGATTAAACCACTAACGCAGCTTCGTAAAAGAAGCCCATAAGGCTAAGATACTTAGGGGTCCTTTTATTAAGGTACACTAACCAATTTAGCGTACTCTAAATGTGCACCTTATAAAAACACCCCTTAGTCTTAGTAGAAGTATATGAGGTTGATCACGCCATTTGGGGAGGATGAGGCAGATGGCTTGGCCACTGTTGGAAACAGGATCCTGGGCTTGATGGATTTTCGGTCTGTCCCAGTATAGCAATATGCCTTTTCCATTCAAATATATGGCACATTGTATATTCCCTTGGGAAAAAGTTCAGGCTGGCTGAAATTTTGTGGCCTGACAAGCTTGAAGGACCACTTGATCCATAGTTAACGTTATTTAGCAGTACTCTATACATGTAGCCATGGGTGGGTCAGTAGAAGTATTCATGCAATTAGCATTAAGGAGAGAAGTTCCTAATGGGGGCTCCTATTGAATTGGGTTATTTTAGCACAGTGTCTCATTGATAACTTCCCCCCCTAAGTGTTTCCACACGACTGAAGAGCTTAGTTCCCAAACCTGTTAGATATGAGAAGCTATTTTCTGGATAAATGGCAAGTTTTTATTTTCAGGAATTCTAGCCAACGTAAGAGAAGGTTTTCACTGAATATCATATACCTTACAAATAAATGCTTTCGGTGCAAATTTCACACATGCTGTGGCTATCTGTGAAGGCAGTCTGTTTCCAGTAGGACCTCGTTTTTGAAAAAAAAAAATCTACTTAGTAGGTTTTGGAACTCACCTGTTTGAAAGCTTTTCTTTTAAAATTTTCAGGCAGGCAGCCGGGAGGCGATCATAAGCGGCGATGGTGAAGGCAAAGGAAGGCGCTCCTGAAGAGTGGTGGCAGTAGAGAGTGTCGGGAGCACAGCATTGCAAAGCGTGGTGGCCACGAAGCTTGAGGTGCGTGAATCTACACATGATGCCTTCCAGCGGGCTAGCTTAAGCTGGCCCACTGGAAGGCATCAGCTGTAGATTCATGTGCCTCAAGTCTCGCGGCAAAGCAGTAAAGATCTTTCACTCGACAATTTCTAGATTAAACTAAAAACGTTCTTAGTCCAAGACGCATACCATAGCATCTAAATATTTCCTTCCAACAACTAGCAAAATAAATATGAACCGCTTTTAAGAAGCGATCCCCTTTCCTGATGTTATATCCTCCCCCCTCTTCCCTTTTTTAATTTGTTTTTAATGATGTGATTATTAACTTTCCTCTCCCCCTTCACCCTCAAGCTCATGTTCATATCTGTAATTTGTCCATTTAATGTTCACATTTCCCCTCCCCTTATAACAATTTATTTTAACCTTTCATTTTTAGCATTGTGAACTGGCCAGGTGCAAGTTGATGGTCGGTATATTAAAATTAATTAAACTTGAAACTTTCTTCTACCTAAGCCTATAGCTGATGCCTTCCGGCAGCCCAGCTTATTTGCAAATTTATAATTGTTTGGCGGGCCAAATTTTATGACACCACGGGCCAGAGTTTGACACCGTGGGCCAGAGTTTGACACTTCTGCTATAGATTATGACTCCAGATGCAGGATGATTCTGTAAGAAGGGCCTGTAGTGACAGGAACCTACTGCATGTCAATCACAGCAAGGCACCACTTTCAGAATTGCAGATACCGGTGCCTAACAAGGACCCAAAGCCCCAGAAATGCAGGCCATGGTTTTACAGGCCTACATTTCTGGTGCCTATGGTCCTTGCAGAATCGTAGCTAGCATTGCCTAGTGACACAAATTCCGCACTGCCCCTAAGCACACCCACTTCTGGGCTTTGACATCACTAGGCGATGCTAGGCACTAGAGAATGAGGCAGGGACAAATTTGCCTCCATCCCCGCAGGAACTCAATTTCCTCATCCTGTCCCTTTGAGTTTTGCCGCTGACCCTACCCCATTCCTGTAAGCTCTCTCTTAACCACAGAAGCCGCTAACACTTATGATTTTAAAGTGTTTGAGGCTTGTGCAGATGAGGACATAGTTTGCAGGAATGGGGCAAGGACAAGAAAAGAATTCACCAGGATGGGATGGGAAAATGAGTTCTCACGGGGATAGGGAAAAATTTGTCCCAGTGTCATTCTCTATTAGGCACCATGGACCTCGGGGCCGGTCCTAGAGGCTGCCTAGTGTTGCCTAATTTTTCATTTTGATGAGGTTTTAATTGGTTTTTAATGGTGTGACCAATTATCATGTCACTCGGTGACTAACTTTTGCTGAGTTTTTTGAGAATCCGGCTCTAGAGTGCTGAAACATGACCCATGTTGAGTTGTATCCTCTTTGTGGGCATTGAGGCCCTGATTTTTTAACCAGCGCCAATTATTTAGGCATCAGCAAACACCCAAACTCAGTAAAAACAAAAAAAAACACACCATTTGAACAATTTTCACTGAATTTCAAGGTGCCTTCCAGTACCTAAAAATTGGCACTGGAATCACACCTCTATAGGTGCTTTAGGCTGCCTAATGCCACTGTGGGTGTGGCTAATGCCCAAAATGGCATTAGGTAGCCTAAAGTGCCTATGGAGCCGTGATTCATATCAAAAGTAGGCACTAGAAATGTAGGCCTGAAAAACCCTGGCCTATATTTTCGGTGTCTACCTTTTTCCAGAGGTGCAATTCTGTACCCGGTGCCATCACATTCTGGCACACAATCAGTGGCCACTTTTAAGGCAGCCACTCACAACAGCACCAGTTACAGTATCCAGGTCTGAAAGCTCTTTCAATTTGCTATGTAATAAAATTGATGCTTGGAATTTTCTCAGGCTTCCTTTTTTTTTTTTTTTTTTGGGGGGGGGTGGAGGAAGAGACCATCTATCTGTCCCTACTCTCTTTGACTGCTTTACAGCTATAGAGTTTGTTACTTGCCTCTTTTTGGTACTGCAAAATATTGTTAGGGTAGTTTTTCAGCATGGGTGGCCTCAAACAGCTTGCACTAAAAGTGGGAAGAGACAGTTGGATTGGCAGTTGGACACAATGGAGGCAGCATTCTGAATTAACTGTTCATTTGAGGTTTATTTACCGTTGTAATTAACATTTTGAATGTTGTAAAAAGTTCAAGTGTAGTTAAGCTTGTTGTGGAGGGGCTGCATTGTAATGTACGAATAGAGGGAGCTGTCCTAGGTGCTGAAAAGTTATTTTTTTTAATACTGGAGAGGAGAGTGAGTGAACCATTTCCACCTACTAATTCATGCATATCTTGTTAGAGGGTAGGAACTGGTTGACTTAAGGATGTAGTTTGGGCATTGACTGCATGTTGTAGTTAGTGCATGGTACTTAGTTTAGTATCCAATTAAGAGAAGAAAGCAAGAATTGGGTCAGAAAAAGAGGCATTAGTGGAAATACCCTAATGCCTATACAAATGCTGAATATCTGAGGTAATTGCCATTCTTGATTATTGTAATGGTCTTTTTTTTAGAGTTCCTTTCATCATTATTGCAAGTTCTTCTGCTTGTTCAAAATGCCTTGATATGTGTTCTGACTGATCTTATCACTCTTGTTCTTTATGAGCTTCATTGGTACCAGTCATCTGGAGAATTCAGTTTAAAGTCATGTTCTAGCATGGAAAGCCTTGAATTATGATGTTCCTTTAAGTTTCAGCTCTGTTCATAAAGTTTATCATTCTCCTCAAACTTTAAGATCAACAGGATTGAATCTGTTTGATGATTCATCTTATGTTTAGCTGAAACTCAAATTCACACGTTTGTACTAGCAGATCCAATTCTCTCTCTCTACATGTCATCAAACATCTCCTCTCTGTCTTTTATTCTCCCTTTGCCATTCAACAATTCCTTCTTTTTCTTTCTCCCTCACAATTCTCTGCCATCCAACATCACCCCTCTGTCTGTTTCTCCCTAACATCCAGCATTTCCTTTTTCTCTCTCTTCTCCTCCCTGCTATAAAACTTCTCTTCTTTTAATCTCTCTCCCTTTCTATCCTGTAACTCCTATCATTCTTTCTCTTCCCCCTTTCATCCAACATTGCCCTTCTGTCTGTCTCTTGCTCTCAATTTCTCTTCTCCCTACATCCACAATTGTCCTTCTCTCTCTCTCTCTCCATCACCATCCAGCATTATCCCTCACTCTCTCTGTCTCCCTATTCCCCTGTCATTTAACATCAGTTCTCTGTTTCTCTCTCCCCTTCCATCTAACATCAGTTCTTTGTGTGTGTGTCTCTTTCTCTCTGTCTCCCCCACCATCCAGCATCAAATGGAAGTTAAACAGCAAAATGAGTCATAGAGCAAGCATAGGTAGTTGTGCCTAAATTTAGGCACCTAATTGCTGACTAATACAAGATTAATTTAATTTAATGGGGTGTCTTATATACCACTAAATCTCCCAAAGGATTAGAAGTGGTTTACAAAACAATTATACCCCCTCCTTTACAAAGCCATGCCAGCGTTTTTAGTGCTGGCCGCCTCGGTAACAGCTCTGGCGCTCATAGAATTCCTATGAGCATCTGAGCTATTATCGCCATGGCCGGCACTAAAAACACTACTGCGGCTTTGTAAAGGAAAGGGAAATTGACTTGAGTAATGGCCAAAAATCTAATCAGGTACTTTGAATTTCCCTCTCTTTCTGAGCTCACAATCTAACTATAGTACCTATGGAAGAAATAATTACTTATATTTACCTATATAAAGAGAAGGAAGAGGGAACAAATAATACTATAAATTCAATGCTATATAGGTGCAACAGAAGAGAAAACTTCAATATCAAAGAAGTCCAAAGAAAAATCCTAAAAATAAAAGCAGGAAAAAAAATAACGAAATTAAACTTGCCCAACAAAAATAAAGCAAAAATTAAATAAAAATAAACCCCAGTCATTCTCACTGCCCTCAGTCAGCTTCTAATTTCATGACCCCAATTGAGCCAGGCCAGCCCGGGCCAATACCACAATAGTGACCCCACCACTTCAATTTCCCTGCTCCTGAAAGGCTGGATCCAAACACTTCAGCTCCACCAGCCCGCTCTGAAATGGCAGAATGAAGAGAGGTGGACTTCCCATGGGGACTCCAAAATAAGTCATGGGCTGGGAGCTAGATGCAAGGAGACTCTGGGCTGAAAGCTGGGTGTAAGAGGAATTCTCCATACCATTAGGGCAATGCTACTGCAGCACCAGCCATAAATGCTGGTTCATTTTAGATGGCCTCTTTTTGGATTATAGATAATAATTTATCATTTAAAAATTTATTTTCTTATATACCGCCCAACCGGAAGTTCTGGGCGGTTCACAGCAAAAGATCCGAGACATATCAGTGAAGACACAAAATACAGTAGAATTCAGTGGAATACAATAATAATAATAATAACTTTATTCTTCTATACCGCCATAGTCGTGAGACTTCTAGGCGGTTCACACTGAATAGAGCTGGACAGTCAGCGAGTTACAATATGTTGAAGTCCAGGATACAGTATAAAGAAACTTACAAAAAGCATATAGAATCTTACAAAAAGTCCGGGACACATATAGAATCTTACAAAGAGCATATAGAGTCTTACAAAAAGGCAGAGAGATACAGCATATAGAATCTTACAAAAGACAGTGAAATACAGCAAACAGAATCTTAAAGGCAGCAAAATATAATGTTAGACATTTCAGATTTAAAAGCAGGAGTGGACATATGTAGTGTTAGGTGTAAATATTTTTTTAGGTGATAATTCTGTTGAATAAGGCAGTTTTTATGGCTTTTCTAAAGGCATTATATGTCAGTCTTGCTCCATTTATATAGTTGTCTAACCAGTGTTGTTGTTTGTTTGCTTGGTACATAAAAGTTCTATCCAGGAAGGTTTTGTATTTGCAGCCGGTAATGCTTGGGTATGCAAATAGGTTGCTGTTTCTGGTTTGTCTCGTAGGGCTGTATAGAATGAAGTGAGGTAGCAGGTATGTAGGAGCTAGTCCCCAAATCAACTTGAAACATATGCAAGAGAACTTGAATATTATTCGTGCCTCCATTGGTAGCCAGTGAAGCAGTCTGTAGTAGGGGCTAACATGGTCGCTCTTTTTTAGTCCAAATATCAAGCAGACCGCTGTGTTTTGGACAATCCTAAGTTTCCTTACAGTTTTTTTGGGTATACCCATATAAACAATATTGTCCAGTCCAGTGTTGAAAGCACTAGTGATATTTTTTGATGGACCTTAATTTCCATAGTGTCAGGAAACATTTTTTTACTACTATGTTCGTGTGTTCCATCATTGTTAAGTGTGTGTCTAGTGTGACTCCCAATATTTTTATTGTTTTAGTAATCGGGTATGCATGATCTTTTATATGTAACATTGTATTGGTAATTTTGTCTGTTGGGCTTGCAAGGAAGACTTGTTTTTTCTGTGTTTAGTTTCAGCTTGAAGTTTATTGTCCAGTGTTCTATTTCGGTCATAATATGAGAAATGTATTCTGAGGTCTCGTTTGTTATGCTGCTTGCTGGGATTAAAATGGAAATAAACACACTATATTATAAATCCCGTAGTGGAAAAATAACAATAGTAAAGACTCCTAAATTCCCACGATATAAGAAAAAGTGCAAGCAATACTAATTCCTAACTAGAGGGGCCTCAGTTAAGGAGCCTACACAAGTCATAGACTCTGACCGCACTAGTCTGCGTAGATTTCCAGCTCCTTTGCTCCAATCATCGGCAGCCCTCCAGTCCCTAACCTTCACTAAAATTTAAGTTTAATATTTTATTATCCATAAATTCCTAAAAAGTTTTGCTTCTTATTTTTCATACAAAAGTTTAATAACACTTCATAAAATCTTACTATACTATTCGGTTTATAATTTAAATGCACTATTTACGATTTGAATGCACTATTTCCTTGAAATGAGACTAAATTTTAACAACCAAGTGTATATAGTAGAGTTTAAAGTTACTTAGCTCCAAACTATATATTCACAGCAAATTGCTTCAAAACATGCCAACGTGGCCAACGTTTCGTGGAAACTTATTAAACCCACTGCTTCAGGGCCAGTTAGTGGAGCATGCTGTAAAAAAACAAATCAAAATTAACCAAGAAAAATCAATAACATTTATATATTAGTCAACTAAGAAACAGCACTTGCCTGCTAGGGTGTCTCTCCACAGAGAAAGTCTCAGTATAACAAAAAATGGCGACAGCCTCTTTTTCAAGAGAATTATTGGCGTCCTGACGTCACGAGTAGGATCAAATTACATTAAAGTCTTAAAGCCATAGGAAGATGGAACAGGAAAACTGACATTAATAAAGATGTTAAAAAATGTTAATAGAAATGTTGCCATTCTATATGTTTATTAAGGCCACCTGGACATAAAGATTGTAAACGGGTGATCCAACGTTACTCGTGTTGGGCGAGCATACGATGGAAATTCCCGCCCCTTTTATCTGGTTTCACTATTTCTATGACTATAACTTTTAAAGAGGAGAACTCATGTTTTTTATCGATACAGTGCTTCGCTAGAGGGGCATTTCTATTTAAATTCTTAATATTACTTTTATGTTCGGTCAAACGAACATTCAATTTACGCGAAGTTTGACCGACATAAAGGAGATCACAAGGACACCTCAGAATATAAACAACCCTCTGAGTTTTGCAATCCGAATAATGCCTTAACATATATTCCCTGTTGTCTTTGGGATTTTTAAAGAAGTTATTACAGTCCATAAGGGGACACATTTGACACTTTCCACACATATGATGCCCTACATTTCCAGATACTTGAGTATCTCTAAATTCTCTCAGCATAGAAGGGCATAATATTTCTTTTAGGTTCCTATTTCTACGGTAGGCTATCCTCAGGGAATAATCTTTAAATGTCCCCGCTATTGTAAGAATTTCCCAATGTTTTCTTAAGCTGTTAGCAATAAGATAACTATTCTTGGAGTAGGTAAGTATACAAGTCATGGTTTTTTCGCATGACTCAGAGCTCTCAATAGTTCGATCAGACAGCAAATGTTCACGATGGTTATAGTACGCCCGCTTATAGGCAGTGTTCACAATCTTCGGCGGGTAACCTCGTCGTATAAATTTATCTTTCAAACAATTAGCCTGAGATCTGAATTCGCTGTCCGACGTACAAATTCTCCGAATTCGCAAAAATTGGGAGAAAGGGAGACTCTTTTTAAGATGTCCAGGATGAGCACTAGAAAAATGCAATACCGAGTTGCAATCAGTAGGTTTAGTGTAGACTGACATTCCGAATTCATCTTGCATCTTTGTAATCAAAACATCAAGAAAAGAAATCCTGCTAACACTAGAGGTAGATGTAAATTTAACTTTACTCGATCAATATCAGCTTTAACCAGTTTATGGAACGTTTCAACAATGGGGTCTACTGGTCCCGGAGGTATCCAACAGGATTTAGGATACACAAGAGATTTAGGATACACAATCTCTTGTGTATCCTAAATCCTGTTGGATACCTCCGGGACCAGTAGACCCCATTGTTGAAACGTTCCATAAACTGGTTAAAGCTGATATTGATCGAGTGAATAGAGAAACTAAGTATGTGCGTTCATATAATATGAGTAAAAAAGAGAAAGATGCTATAGGAACGCTTTCCTCTGATACAGAACTTGTAATTAGAAGAGCAGACAAAGGGGGTAAAGTAGTACTTCTTAATAGAAGTGACTATATGAAGGAAGCATACCGTCAACTTTACAGTGAAGATTATAAAATTCTCAGCTCAAATCCTACAGAGGAGCTTCAGCTGAAAATTAATAAACTCACTGTAAGTGCTTTGGAACAGGGCTACATAACTAAAAAAGAATTCTGTTTCTTGAATGTTCCTTATCCAGTTGTTCCTATTTTTTATCTGCTCCCTAAAATACATAAGTCCCTGGAGGCTCCCCCTGGAAGACCGATTGTTTCGAATCGGGGAGCACTCCTTGAGGCTTCTTCAATATATCTTGATAAATTTCTTCATGAATTTGTCAAAAAAAACGTCATCGTATTTACAGGATACTTCTGCCTTTTTGAGAAAAATGGAACGCATTAAACCTGATCCTCAATCGATCATGGTTACCATCGATGTATGTTCCTTATATACGATCATTCCTCAAATTGAGGCTTTGGAAATTGTTCGCACTACTTTAGAGTCTAGATCAAACCCAAAAGTACCTACTGATTTTCTTTATCAACTTGCTGTTATAATACTTCAGGACAGCTTTTTCATGTTTGAAAATGAACTTTTTCAACAAACGTCAGGGATTGCGATGGGTATTACAGTAGCCCCATCCATAGCTAATCTTTTTATGGACTGTTTCGAACAACGTTGGATTTACTCATCCCGTTTTTTTGCTCAGATGAAATTATGGACTAGATACATCGATGACATCTTTCTCATCTGGAATGGAGGACCTGCTGAACTGGAAGTTTTTTTGACTTATATTAACAATTGCCATCCTAAAGTTAAATTTACATCTACCTCTAGTGTTAGCAGGATTTCTTTTCTTGATGTTTTGATTACAAAGATGCAAGATGAATTCAGAATGTCAGTCTACACTAAACCTACTGATTGCAACTCGGTATTGCATTTTTCTAGTGCTCATCCTGGACATCTTAAAAAGAGTCTCCCTTTCTCCCAATTTTTGCGAATTCGGAGAATTTGTACGTCGGACAGCGAATTCAGATCTCAGGCTAATTGTTTGAAAGATAAATTTATACGACGAGGTTACCCGCCGAAGATTGTGAACACTGCCTATAAGCGGGCGTACTATAACCATCGTGAACATTTGCTGTCTGATCGAACTATTGAGAGCTCTGAGTCATGCGAAAAAACCATGACTTGTATACTTACCTACTCCAAGAATAGTTATCTTATTGCTAACAGCTTAAGAAAACATTGGGAAATTCTTACAATAGCGGGGACATTTAAAGATTATTCCCTGAGGATAGCCTACCGTAGAAATAGGAACCTAAAAGAAATATTATGCCCTTCTATGCTGAGAGAATTTAGAGATACTCAAGTATCTGGAAATGTAGGGCATCATATGTGTGGAAAGTGTCAAATGTGTCCCCTTATGGACTGTAATAACTTCTTTAAAAATCCCAAAGACAACAGGGAATATATGTTAAGGCATTATTCGGATTGCAAAACTCAGAGGGTTGTTTATATTCTGAGGTGTCCTTGTGATCTCCTTTATGTCGGTCAAACTTCGCGTAAATTGAATGTTCGTTTGACCGAACATAAAAGTAATATTAAGAATTTAAATAGAAATGCCCCTCTAGCGAAGCACTGTATCGATAAAAAACATGAGTTCTCCTCTTTAAAAGTTATAGTCATAGAAATAGTGAAACCAGATAAAAGGGGCGGGAATTTCCGTCGTATGCTCGCCCAACACGAGCAACGTTGGATCACCCGTTTACAATCTTTATGTCCAGGTGGCCTTAATAAACATATAGAATGGCAACATTTCTATTAACATTTTTTAACATCTTTATTAATGTCAGTTTTCCTGTTCCATCTTCCTATGGCTTTAAGACTTTAATGTAATTTGATCCTACTCGTGACGTCAGGACGCCAATAATTCTCTTGAAAAAGAGGCTGTCGCCATTTTTTGTTATACTGAGACTTTCTCTGTGGAGAGACACCCTAGCAGGCAAGTGCTGTTTCTTAGTTGACTAATATATAAATGTTATTGATTTTTCTTGGTTAATTTTGATTTGTTTTTTTACAGCATGCTCCACTAACTGGCCCTGAAGCAGTGGGTTTAATAAGTTTCCACGAAACGTTGGCCACGTTGGCATGTTTTGAAGCAATTTGCTGTGAATATATAGTTTGGAGCTAAGTAACTTTAAACTCTACTATATACACTTGGTTGTTAAAATTTAGTCTCATTTCAAGGAAATAGTGCATTCAAATCGTAAATAGTGCATTTAAATTATAAACCGAATAGTATAGTAAGATTTTATGAAGTGTTATTAAACTTTTGTATGAAAAATAAGAAGCAAAACTTTTTAGGAATTTATGGATAATAAAATATTAAACTTAAATTTTAGTGAAGGTTAGGGACTGGAGGGCTGCTGATGATTGGAGCAAAGGAGCTGGAAATCTACGCAGACTAGTGCGGTCAGAGTCTATGACTTGCGTAGGCTCCTTAACTGAGGCCCCTCTAGTTAGGAATTAGTATTGCTTGCACTTTTTCTTATATAGTGGGAATTTAGGAGTCTTTACTATTAAAATGGAAATGTCATCTGCATATATGTAGTAGATTAGGTTTAGCTTTTTTAGGAAGTGTCCTAGGGATGATATGTAGATGTTGAATAGAGTAGTTCAATATATGATGCAGTACAATGTAATATAATGTAAAATCATTACAGAAATTTACCAAATAGATTTTTATCGATTTTCTGAACTCAAGGTAAGATTGGGATTGGACAATTAGAGGACACAGCCAAGAGTTCATTTTCCCCACTTGAAAAGCCAGAGTTTTGTCTAAAAAAACTTTTAAAACGACAGGCTGTCAGAGCTGGATACATAAACATACCCGAGTTTCTTATATTCTTATTTGATGAGAATAATTTTAGTTAGGTGGATAAGTACAATGGTAGTAGCCTGAAGAGTGCTTTATAACAAATGCAGCTGAATTTAAATATAAAACTCTAGTTTCGAAAGGGAGCCAATGAAGTTGCATGTAAAAAGGGCTTACATGGTCAAACTTTTTTAATCCAAAGATCAGACGAACAGCCTCATTTTGAACCAGGCGAAGTCTTAGCAATATTTTCTTGGTTGACACTATGTATGTGATATTACAATAGTCTAAGGTAGATAGGATGGTGGATTGAACTAGTATCCTAAAGGACTCCATGTCAAAATATTTTTTCATAGTTCTTAGTTTCCATTAAAAAACGAAGCATTTTATAGTCAGTTGGTCAGTATGTTTCTCGAATGTTAGGTGTCGGTCTAGAGTAACTCCCAAGATTTTGATGTGACTTGCTATCTCAAAATTTTGACCATTGAGTTGAATGGAGGTTTCCCCAAGTTTGTCATTGGGGCTAGCAAGAAAGATATTAGTTTTTCAGAGTTGAGTTTCAATTTTGACTGCAACATCCATTGTTCTATTTTTCCCAGAATATTTGAGATTAGGATACTTAGTTCTGTTGAGAATAATTATAGTGGTATTAGTATAGTGATATCATCAGCGTAGATGTAGAATATCACATTGAGACTTTGTAGTAAATTAGCCAAAGGGACTAAATATTTGTGGAACAGCGTTGGCGATAGTGTTGAATAAATTTGCCAATAGAGGTCTGAATACTGCCACGCTTTGGATAAATTGCCACTGTACCCTCGCTCTGCCCACACACTGCCCTAGAACCATTTGGATACAGTCAATGTGACATGTAGGGATATTCACTATCTAGAAGATAGTACTACTGAATATCCACAGATAGAGGTGGCCAGCGCCAACATCCATATAGTGATTGCCCCTATATAGATATTTCACATTGCATATCAGGGCCTAAAAGTTCACATCTCAGAGAAAGTCAAAGAATGATTTTGAATTAACATTAACTGGTGATTCTTTTTCTTATATATGCTTTGCTTACGTGACGGCACCTAATGAGGTATGTTTCATCCATCTGTCTGTCCATCTGTAACTGACAGGATCTTTGGAGGGTTGTTTTTTTTTTTCCATCTGTCTCTATTTCCCATAATAACAGAAATTGCTGTTGCAGCATCTGCCAGCAGGAACCCAACCCCACTGCAGCACACAAAACTCCAAAAAAGATGCAGCATCTGGTGGTGGGGATTAGGTAGCAGCAAAGTTCTTATTTGTTTGCTGCCAGGAGAAAAGCTGCTTCAATAATGAATGAGGCCTTCCAAGGGGGAAAAAGAAGTTAGAAAAAAGCACGGGGAAGGAGTGGAAGGAAAAAGCACAAAGAGGAAAAGGACAGGATTTAAAAAGAAGGGAGAGGTTAGTGATAGGAGAGAGTGTGGATGGAGAAGGTGCAAATGCATGAGGACAGAAGAGATAGAATAGGTAAAGGGGGCCAGAGTATACTATTGCACATTATTGTGGCTAGTTTGGGAACCTGGTTTTATATAGGCACATAGGCCTCATATCTGCCTTTCTCTCTCCTGCCATCCAATATTGTCCCTCTGTCTCACTTCCCTCCCTCTTCCATCCAGCATCTTCTCTGTATCTTTCACGCTCCTCCTGCTATTATCTTATCGCTGCCTTTAGTGTCTTTTTGCCCTCTTATTAAATTACCCTGCTCTGAGTTTGAATAAAGGGAGGTTCAGCAGCTTCATCACTAGGGAGGTGCTTTCATTTCCTTTCATTTTGAAAGGAAAATGGATGAAACTTAACTCATTTAAAAATAATAATCAGCAAGTGCAGCCAACTCAGATTATCGTTCCTCCAGAAAACTTTTCACTCCCAGCTCCATTTCAGTTCTTCTCCCAACTGGCCTTTCTCAGCTCCCTCATTATTCCCTTTGTCACCTCTCATTCTCTTTGCTTCCACCTCTAACCTTCTCACAGTTCCTCCCCTCCCTTCCTTTCACCTTTCCATCTCCTGAGAGACCAGATTCAGCTACCTGGGCCCATTCCTGTGGAATTCTCTGCCATCTCACTTTTACCCAAAGTTTAAAAAGTTGCTGATTGCGGGAGGAGTCAAGATGGCAGACAGCTTGTGAAGGAGTGTTTGATAATTTTGATCGCTTTTTGCCTTTTTTTTTGCTGTGCGAAGCTTGTTCCCTTTGATTCTGGACTCCCTTTGATTCTGTGCATACAAAGAGGAAAAGATTGGTGAGAGCCGCAATGTTGGTTCTTACCTCCTTTCAAACTTCCACAACTTCTAGAACACCAGATGCTTTTCAGCCCTCGGATAGACCCATGAGGGACAGACCTCGCTGTTGAATCGAGCGAGGGAGCACTCAATTCTTTGGAGCCAGACATCTCTCTGTCACCCCCAACAATCTCCACACCCCTTTGCCCAGCGGAGGTGCGGAGTGCTGACTCTAGCCCCGGGAGAGATGAGTAGGAAACCCTGGAGCTAGACCTGGGTGAAGTTGTGCCCCCTGGTATGCAGCAGAGCCGAGGAAGCTGGAAATCCAATGGCAGGACCTGCAATTACCGTAGAGACTATCCTTGCGGCCATAAAGAAGATGGATGTAACAGTGGGGAAAACGACTCAGGACATGGAGGTATTAGTTTCTAAGTGGGTGCTTTCTCTGCTAATATTGAAAAAGTTAAACAAAATTTTATGGAAATGATTCAAAAAGAGACTGTTACATTGAAGGATTCTATAACAATGGTTATTAAAGATCTGAATTCCGTTTTACGTAGGATTGAGCAAATTGAGAATTTTAACAGGTGTTTTTAATTTTGAATTGTCCAAAAATTCAGGCTATGTCCCCGGCTGAAGTATTTAAAAAATTTCTAATAGAAAATTTGAATTTTCCCCTGGATAATATTCTGCCTATAAATAAGGCTTACTATTTATCATTTCCTAAGAATAAAAATCCTGAGATTGGGGACATACCTTTGAAGGAAAATGGTCCTGCTGAAGACAATTTGCAAAATCTTACAACAATCCTTGAGGATTCGTTATCTGAGGTTAAGGAGAGAGCCACTTTAACAGTGAATTTTGTTTTCGAACAAGACCTTGCTTCAATTATGATAATATACTTCAGAAAAGGTGGATCTCCTTTTTGTAGTCAGAAAGAATGGATTTACCCAGACGTTACTAAATCAACTCAAGAGAGATGTAGAGAATTTCTTGCCATGAGAAAAGAAATGCCTTGTTAAATATTTGGGTTTAAAATATGTCTTTTTCCTGCTTGAACATCTAAGATCTCTTTTGGACCTCAAGGGGTGAACTACTGGGGTGATTAGAAGCTCAGAATAAAGTACTGAGGGATATGCCATCTAGGCCTTTACTTTAATTTTGACAATGTAAAAATTTCTCTCTTTATTTTCTATGTTCCTCCCCCAAATGTTAATAATGGTGGTCTAAGAAAGAATATAAACCCTTTAATATATAAAAAAATTTTGTTATATATTTTCTAGTTTAAAATTGTTTATTAGGGGGTATGTTTTCTGCATTTCTAGAACAAGTAATAAATAAATGAATAAAAATAAAATAAAATAAACCAATAAAATAAAATGTTGCTCAAAACCCACCTGTTTACTGAATTTTTTTGGGGGGGCTCATGTCCCTCCTAGCTCTGTCTCTCCTCTTTCTTATCACCATCCTGGACTTTATTTTTAATTGTGAACTGCAAGTCATCTCCATGGATCATTTGTTATATATCAAGTACTAGAAATAAAACAAATAAACAAATAGAGACAGGAAATATCTATGTTATTGTATAGCAGAATGACTGAGGCTAGTGTTATACTGAAACACAGCAGTGCCAGGACAGGAGCAACTGGGAATTGTCCCTGCCTAATGAAGACATAGCTGTGTGTGTGTGTGGGGGGGGACTCTTGCGGCCTCTTTTACAAAGCCGCGCTAGTGGCTGCACTGCGCTAATGGCCCCGAAGCCCATAGAGATTTAAGGGCTTCGGGGCTGTTGCCGTGCGGCTTTGTAAGTCTTGCCTTTGTACTAATGGACCAGCAGATACTTAGAGGGTAATGTATAACATTGCTTCTCTCTGAGCAGCAAATATGCTAGAAAAAGTTTCTTGCAATTATAATATTGCTTTGTAAGAGTAATTTTTTTTTTTTTTTTTTTTTTACTATATCCTGACAGAAGCAATAGTGTTTTGTAACAGGACTATTATCTGTCAGAAGGTCTCAGTAGAGCACAAGCCTCTGGCATTACATCTGCCACTCCAAGTTTATTTGAACATTTCCCATCTTGTGATTTTGCATCACATATCAATCAAGTCTGTAGCACATATCTGTTAAGTAGGATGGGTGCTTTAAAATTGATCCCTTGGCTCCTGAGGGAGATGTGAATCCATCTGACAGCTCAAGTGACCCCAATGTAATAAGCATTGCTATCTTTAGCACTGTGGTTTAATCAGAGTAATGCCACACAGATATTATTAACTGATGCAGTATTTTAGCATAGAAATATCTGCTCTTCAACCACTGAGCTACAGCATGGATAGCATATGAATCAAACCAGCAAGACAGGGAATTCCTCTCTTTGTAAAAAGGGTAAATAGCTGCCTACTTAGGTGTCTACACACCTAAGACATCCAAAACATATGATCAGTAGCCCCTTCTTAGACAGCCCCCAAGATCAGTGTTGTTTAGAGTATCGGGCCATAAATGTTCCTGTATTATATTTTTGCAACTAATAGGAACACTAACACATGACCTGCAAAAAAACACTAACAAAACCTAAAAACATGCAGCATTAAATCTGCATGCAGGAAAGTCCTACATTAAAATGTTTTAAGTCCAGATTTTCCCTCAGTAAAAGGTACCTGTGGAGAGACTAGTGTTATGTCAAGCAGGACTATAAGAGCAGGTTTATAAGTGGACATCGAGAGTATGATTTTTTTTTTACCACTAAGGGTGTGTGGAATTCTGCATTGAATGTGGATGATTTTGAAGATTAAATAAGCAAAAATCCTTTTGGACACCATTTCAACACTGTTCCAAAATAAAGAAGAAAGTGACTATAGAATAAAAGTTTAGTACATAGGACTACATATAGAATAAAATTCTATCAGCAGTAGGAAATCAAGATACATATTTTCTATACATCTTACACTGTAATTTGAACAACGGTATGCAATGATTGAATGTTGATTTTTTTTGCCTATTCCTTGCAGAAAAAGGCATACATATTCCGAGCACTGTTTGTTTTTTAAACAATTGTTTAATATATTAGTAGAGAGTTAAGAAAATACTTGGTTAGTCTACTTTTTATAAGAACTTGGGGAACAAGGGAAAAAGTCTCTAGATTTGCCTATATTCATCACTATCGGCCTCTTTTACAAAGCCACGCTAGCGGCTGCGCTGCGCTAATGGCCCCGAAGCCCATAGAGATTTAAAGGGCTTCAGGACTGTTGTCACGCAGCTTTGTAAAAGAGGCCGTATGTTTAAAAATTTTATTATTCTGATCATATGTGGAGTTTCTATCTTTCATTGTATAATATTGTCCATGTGGGTTAGTTGCAGGTAATTTTTGTCAATCTTTCATTATGTAATAGTGTCCTTGAACTAGTCAAGTGGGTTAGTTGCAGATTAATTTTATCAATGTTGCTATTGCTTTTATTGATTCTATTTCTGCTTATTTGATTTGTATTTATTATAAATCATGAAAGTTTTCAATAAAAATAATAGCTCTGTTGTTTCCAATTCACTTTCCATTGATTCATGCACTTTTTAAGGTCTCTCATATATTTCTTGTCACAGCTGCCATTACGTTCTCCATCAGTCTGTTCGAGGCATAACTCTAAAGCATTAAGGCCAACTGACCTTCTGCATCTTGCCATCTTCATGCTTCATCAAGCACCGTTTTTAAAGAGCACTTGGTTTTACTGACAAAGCTTTTTTGGAATCTTGTTCGCGAATGACAGTTGAAAATTAAATAAGCTGAAAATCTGATGCGAGTCTACAAATTTATGATATTTGACAATATGTTGTGGTTTGGCTGTGCTCGCGTTGAAAAATAGAAGCATGTGAATTTTGTCTCATTCCTGGACTTTTCTCATCAATATATCTTCTGTCCCAAATGCATCTCCTTCCCTCATTATCCAAGAAAATATTCTGCCACCATACTATCATCATTGTGATGCCCAACCACTTTTTGTTACGAAGATGTAAATTCACATTTTCTGACAAATGTTGATTCATTGAGGTCATCACGAGACTGCGCTTTTAGTGTAAAACATAGTTCATGTTAGAATTTTGGCATTTTCATTGCTCAGCATTGTGCTCTCACTGGACATTCTTTATCCTTATTCAAAAATCTCTTTGAATGATATGGCTATCTGACAAACATTTGACATAGAAGTTTGGGACCAGTTTTTCTATCAGTCTGCTTGTCCACCCATATGTATCTGTTTGCAACAGAAAGGGACAAATAAAATATACCTTCTAATTGTGTACATCATGTTCAAAATTGCGTATGCACATTTGGGCGTACGCTCAGTTTGCATGAATAATTTTAATTACATAGCGAGCCAATTAGCACTGAGCACTGTGTATTGATGCACCTTCTTGCCCAGTTTGTTTTAATTTCTTTTTCTTACATGGTGCTCTGGTCTTATTATACCCTTCCCATTGTTCTTTCCTTTTTTTTTTAACTTACCCAATTATTGTAACTTTTACCCCCATTCCTTAACCTCATGTGACTGTTCTTTTAATTTTGTAAATTGTAATTTGAATTATTTTTGTAAGTTTCTTCTATTTAAATTGTAATATGTACATCGCCTAGAATCTGTAATAGGCGATTCATCAAAAACTGAATAAACTTGAAACTTGAAACTTGTTTGTCTTGACTAGATGGTAAGCTCTTTTGAGAAGGGACTGTCTCTTCAATGTTTTGATGTACAGCACTATATTTGTCTAGTAGCACTATAGAAATAATTAGAACTAATAGTGATAAATGGGCGCAAACAAGTGTTACTTGGCAATAATTTTAATTTACTTATGCATCTTTATATTCATCATTTTATAAAGAAGCATGCATAAATTTATTTGTGTCGATCTGATAAGGGGCTGTGGCCATGGGTGTGCCAGAAGCATTCCTGGAATTTGTGCGCAATATTACAGAATAAGGCAGATCTGTGCCTAATTTAGGTGTGAGGATTTATACCAGGTTTCTCGACTAAGAGCACCTTCTAGTGCTCATTTTTTGGGTGCTGATTTTTTAGTGTCATATACAGAATGTAGCCCATATTTTTTTCCCATGTAGATCCTTGCATAGTTCTAAGGAATGATATATACAGTCTTTATCTGCATCAACTGACCTATATATACCAGTCAAAATTCAGCCAATATTGGACAGCCTTTCTTTAAATGCTGGCCCCTGTTGGAAAAATTAATCCTGGCTACTCAGAGTTGGCACCTATCTGGCTACCAGCACCGAATATCTGGGCAATTGATTGCTGCCAGGAATTAGCTACAATACATTTATATACTGCTAGTACCATCAAGTTCACAGTCATTTATAATAAAAGAACCAAAACAGAATTTTAGAATTTAGGAAATTGATCTAAATTAGTAAGTTCCATCACAAAGATATTTCTTAAATAATATTGTTTTTAAATCCTTTCTAAAAGAGTAGTAATTAGCATAGCAATAAAACAAGTGTCATAAATCTTCCAATATTTAGGGGCCTTACATGCCAAAAGCTTGACATGAATGAAAGTTGCAAAAATGTAATATAAAATAGATATACAAAAATGACTGTTATTACTCTGTCTTCTATTCTTAATAGAGGTTTTAACATAGGCAGACGGAAATGCTTTTGCCTCACTACCTGGCAGCATCTATTCGAAACATTATACATTCAAGAAATGAAGACTCAGACACCTGAAGGAACAGCTATGGTGGAGGATTCCTGGGCTTTCTTTAAATTCTGAATGCCTCTCCCCATCCCCCCTCCCTTGGGGATTGCCCAGGCATCCTGATGCACACCAGAACTGAATGCCTCGATGGGAATTCCCCTGGGACACACAGCCATCTGGGAAGGAAACAATTGGAAGGGCAACCCCCAAAGTGGGATGGGGAAGTTTTGGGTTGGGGGGTATGGGTAGCACTGAGAGTTTCTGTTTCTTCCATTCCAGTGTATTTAGGGGTGCCTGACTGTAAACCTATGCGTAATTTCTGTGTGTGGGATTTTCTGTTTCTTCTCTTAGGCATGGCTGGGAGCCTGAGAGAGTTCATTAGATGGGCTGGACATGTGTATTTTCTTTTACTGGTAAATGAGTGCTAGGACCTTTTGCATATTGTCTTGGCACGTGTGTGGAATTACTTCCCCTGTAAAAAGAAGTAAAATCTTTCAACGTCTCCAACATCATAAAGCGGACTTGGCCTGTCTGCAAGAGATGCAGAACATGCCAAGTTGCTGAGGGGATGGGTGGACCAAGTGTTTTATGCTTCTTCCCCGAATAAGAAGGCAGGAGTGGTCTTTTGGTGCGCTAGGGATTCCCGGGTAAGGTGGAACAAATATATAGGGATTCATTGGGGAGAATTTTATTGTGTAAAGTAACTATGTCAGGGCATTTGTTTAATTTGTTGGTTGTATATGCCCCTAACCAATACGATCATTCTTTTTTTATCTCCTTGGTTCGATTGGGTCTTTGGGACCAAGCTAACCCCTTAATCCTACTGGGAGACTTTAACCAAGTTCTCGACCCAGATTTAGATAGAACAGGTCCGGGTTCCTCTCAGAAATCTAGCTTAACAAGGGGTATCCCATTTCTTTGTGATACTTTGGTTTTTTTAACATAATCTTTATTCATTTTAAAATAATTTCAATAAGTGAAGAACAATAAATAAACATTTACACTATAGACATCACTTAAAATATTACAATATTCTTACAGACCAATAACCCTCCCACCCAAATTATTCTTTATCATTCAAGAATCTATAGATCTATCATAATTCCGTAATTCACTACATATTTTAAACATAAAATTACACATTTATCCACTTAGACATATTTTAAACTTATAAACCACCATGCCCCCATCCATAATATTTGATTATAACCTATATATTCCTCCCACCCTCCCTCCCTGAATGTGCAATTCTTCTAACAACAAATGTATAATTATATTAAATCTACAAAAGATGTCAATGGACCCTATATTAGATTAAAGTTTTTAAAATTCCCTAACTGATCAGCTCTCATTTTTTCATATTTATATATTTGACATAAACTTGCCCACCAGAATGTAAAATTGAGACGATCCCAGTTTTTCCAGTTACATGTAATCAATTGTATAGCTGAACTTGTCATCTAATATAATAAAATGGTAAGTCGCGCATGCGCAGTTCCTATGCGTGTGTCCGTTTTCCGTGAGCTGTAGCTAGGAAGTGCGCATGCGCGGCTTACGGTCTTCTTCCTCCCACCCCCCCCCACCCCCACCGAGGTGGATGTCGGCCGCGGTGGCCCGAAGTGGATGTCGGCCGCGGCGTCTGCTGGCCGCCCGAAGCTCTCTCTCTCTCTTCCTCCCCCCCCCCCGAGGCGGATGTCGACTGCGGCAGCCCGAGTTGGATGTCGGCCGCGGCGGCTGCTAGCCGCCCAAAGCTCTCTCTCTCTCTTCCTCCCCCCCCCCGAGGCGGATGTCGACATAAGTAGGGCATGAAGTTCAGGAGGAAGGTATGGGGGGGAGGAAAATACTGCACAGGGAAGTGGGGTGGGAGGGAAATGCTGCAACACACGGAAATGGAGGGGCAGAAAAGGGGTTGATGGACAGGGGAAGAGGTGCTGATGAACAGAGAGGGGGCCAGAAAAATGAAGACAGGCCTACTGCTGGACAGGGGGAGCAGGAAGGAGGTGATGATGGACAGGGGGAGGTAAAACAAAGGGAGAAGGGCTTCTGCTGGATAAGGTGAGCAGTGATGGGGTGGTGGAGGACACAGGGGAGGTAAAAGGGAGAATGGACAGGGGGAGCAGGCAAGGGGTGGTAGTGGACAGCCAAGGAAAAAAAAAAAAAGACAGACAGAAATACAGAAAGCGGCTAAGGAGAGAGAAAAAATAAAAAAGACAGACACACACACATATATTCTAGCGCCCGTTAATGTAACGGACTATAAGACTAGTAATTAATAAGAGACTTCTTTGTGATACTTTGGATCTTATTGATCCTTGGCGACTTTTACATTCAACAGAGAGGGACTACACACATCAATCGCATGCACATAATACGTTTTCTAGAATCGACTATATTCTGACCTCGACTGTTTATCTGTCCCAGGTTCAATCTTCTGCAGTGGATCCCCTGTCCATGTCTGATCATTGTCCTATTTGGGTTGACATTTTGAGGGGAGACAAAATTTCTACTGGGGGGACCTGGAAATTTCCATTGTATTTAGTCCACAATTCAGACTTCACTCACTACCTTACAGAGAAATGGGAGGACTATGTTGCCTTTAACTCACAGCACCAGGAGACTCCGCTTTTGTTTTGGGAGGCGGCCAAGTCAGTCCTCTGGCGGGACATCATCTCTTATGTTATTGCACAGAGAAAACGACTTTCCCGGGGGTTAATACATTTAGAGAGAGAATATAAAAAACTGAAACGGGCATATATTGCTCATCCATCTCCTCAGTCTCGGGAGGCCATGGTGGCAGCACAGGATGCCCTGAACACTTTATTACACGCACACACTCAGAGATATCTCCACTATTCCAGATTCCATTACTACAAATTTGGGAATAAGTCAGGTCGGCTTTTGGCGAATTTAACGAGACTCCGGCGTCCCAACCACTACATTTCTCGTCTCCTGCTCAAAAACAGTAAGGAGGTGAACTCTACGGCTGACATAGCGGGCAGTTTTTTAACATACTATACTGACTTTTATGCTTCGGTGGACCCTCACTGGGGACCCGATGTCAATGATTATTTGGCGGATCCTGGGGTTCCCCGGTTGTCTTCCCCAGACCGTCTTCAATTGAATCGCCCTATACAGGGGAGGGAACTTCAAGTGGCGATTACACAGCTTATAAGTGGCACTTCCCCGGGTCCAGATGGATTTTCTCCTGAGTTTTACAAGCTTCTTTTGGCTTCCCTTTGTGGCCCTTTGGAGGCTTACTATTCAGCAGCTCTTGGGGCTGGGGAGTTCCCTTCGGGAGCTAACCATGTGTTTATAACTCTAATACCTAAACTGGGCAAAATTGAGACAGATATAGAATCTTACCGGCCGATCTCCTTAATCAACGTTGATATTAAAATTTTGGATAAAATATTAGCCAATCGGCTGGCACTACTGTTATCTTCCTTGATTGTCCCAGAACAAGTTGGATTCATACAACATCGCCACTCAGTACTGAATGTACGTTGATAACTCACTGCTACGCAGAGGTCGCGGGATGTTTATATACCGCAGGACTGTGAAGTTCTATATGGTTTACAATGATTAAAAGATATTACAGATCGAGTGGAATAAACAAAGTTCAGAGTTAGAGAATAACAGTTCTAAAGATCATTTGTTGAGGACTAAGATTGTACAGGTTAGTTAATGGGTCTCTGAAATCGTTCAATGATCTTCAAAGAGAGCACGGATGGACAATGCAAGACTGGCTTTCCTATATACAGCTCTCACATTATATTTATTATTTACTGCAGGACTCCATTACTGATCGGCAGATGGAATCACTTTCTGAGGTGTTAAGTTTATCTGCCCAGATGCAGATCCCTTTGAGATGCCATCATTGTCATCTACAGGAATGCCTGGGTGAGCTTCCCTATGAAACTTATGCTTTAAAGTGGTCCTCGGACCTTCCATGTGCAGTGACTGCTCATATGATTAAGAGAGGGATTCCTAGAACAGCCCATTTGACTCCTAGTGTGATACTGAATGAAATGAATTATAAATTTTTGCTACGTCTCTACCGGTCTCCCTCCTATCTATTCTGGGCGAAGATGTGTGCTTCCGATCAATGCCTTAAGTGCTCATACTCCCCAGCCACTCTCGGACATCAGTTTTGGTCATGTGTTCTGGTACAAACTTTCTGGCATCATGTCCGTCACCATATCCAAGCTATGTGGAATTACAAATTTGTCTTTCGGCCAGTAATGCTATTTACTTTTTATTCTCTTTCGCACTCGGCTCTGATAGGGTGCCAGAGCTTTTTGGAGCCCTCAGTTTTGTTGGGGAAAAAAGTGATTCTTCATTGTTGGATCTCATCGGATTCTCCTAAGCTCTCCCACTGGCGCATCTTGATGTTGCAACAGGCTTCTATGGAAAGATTACAATTTTCATCTTTGGACACAGTATTGGGAAGAACCTTTAGTATTTGTTGGGAACCCTTTTGGCATACTCTGACATCCAGCACTAGGAGTCATTTGTTGAATGTTTGATTTTCCTTAGGTAGATTGCATTGGAATGGAATATGTTTGGGGTTTTTTTTGCTTCTGTGTCTCTTGTTGTTTTGGGAGTGGGAGTGGTAGCGGGAAGGGGATGGGAGCTCAGTTATATAGTGAAGTTTGGGAGAGTATTGGTATTCATGAATATTGTTGTACACCATGTAACCTGTTTTTTCTCGTGAAAATTAATAAAGCATATTGAACTAAAAAAAAAAAAAACCACAATTAGTGAGGTCCCAAAAAAACAACAAGGCAATCAGCTAACAAAATCCAAGGTAGAAAATCCACCTGGAGCAAGTAGTGAATAAAGATCATTGGCTTGCTGTTGTCTGTTTTTTTTACGTTAAAAACAGTTAATAAAAACAGCTTAGTAAATAGGCCCCAAAGTTATTAACATGCATAAAGGTCATATTTATCATGCATTTCAACAGCTAATGTGACATGAGAATGGTAAAGTATGGAGATTATCATAAAACCATTTCCTTTACATATTGTCAATTTTTAACAATGGTTTCAATATTCAGCAATGGCAACAACCACATTAAAATGCATGCTAGCACCATCATTTAATTCATCACAGATAAACAGGCATTCAGTGCTGTTGAATATATGTATAAGAGACAATTCTATAAATAGGTCTCCATTTAGGTATGCCGATGCTGTGAGCTGGGTGTCAATTCTATAATGGCCTCTGTGCACTAAGATGACAGTATAGAATACTAGTATGTTGGCATGGGTGTGCCATAGTTTAGGTGCAACCATTTATAATATCGATAGCAGACTTGCTGTCTAAGCGTCAAGTGAGATACCTAACTGATAGTATTCTATAAAAGTTACGAGGGGCCACTAAAAAGTTCTCAGCCCAACCAAGAAGAGAATGATGTGGAGCCATGAATCTTACAAGTTTTTTCCAAACATTTCTTGACATTTTTTGTTTCATTTCAAAGTGTCAAGAAAATTGTGGAAATTCATGGCCCCATATCATTCTCCTCTTGGTTGGGCTGAGAACTTTTCAGCTGCTCCTTGTATTGTGATGTCATAATACCTCATTCTACCAATGCCTAAGAGCCAACCTCACTGGTGATATCACAATAGCTTGGTTTCCCTATACTTCTGCCCATTTACTAGATGCATTTGCCTCATTGAAATGAAAAGTGTCAAGAGAAGTGTGGAATAACTTGTAAGTTTCATGGCTCCATATCATTCTCTTCTTGGTTGGGCTGAGAATTTTTCAGTGGCTGCTCGTACACATATCACTTGGGGTCATCCCCATGACCTGCCCATGTATATTACCCTTACTACTATTTATCATTTCTATAGCACTGCTAGACATATGCAGCACTATACAGTACATTAAACATGTATGAGACAATCCCTGCTCAATAGAGCTTACAATCTAATTACAACAAATAGGACAAATAGGGTTAGGGGATTTCTCACAGAGGGAATGATAAAACAGACATAGGTATTTTGCAAGTGAGTGGGAGTTAGATGTTAAAAGCAGTCTCAAAAAGTGAGCTTTTAGCCTAGATTTGAATACTGTCAGAGATATTTATCAGCAGATGAATTGAGTCCTTATTAGGGCAGGATAGTGAAGTTGTGGAGAAGCCAGTGTCACAAAATAGGTTAAGACAGGCACAACAGACATTTTTTGAGTCTGGAAACAAATTGAGGCAGATATTGCCTAAAAAGACCCCTGAGGTTTTATGCTATAGGAAAAGGGAAGGGATTTGATATATCATCTTTCTGTGGCTACAATCAAAGCAGTTTACATAGTATATACAAGTGCTGGAGGCAATGGAGGATTAAGTGACTTGCCCAGAATCAGGAGCTGCAGTGGGTCTTGAATGCAGTTCCTCTGGTTCTCAAACTCCTGCGTTAACCACTAGGCTACTCCTTCATACTATGGTGTTTAGACACTGCTTTATAGACTAGTGCCTCATTTGCATGTAATGGTCAATTTATTGGCACCCGCAACATGAGTAAGTGTTGTGTACATCTAGGCGCCAACTTACAGAATTACCTTCATGATGCAGTCAGTGGTTTATGGATCTTTCAGATCAGTGTCTTGCAAACTTTGTCAACGTAGTGACCGCAGCTCGAGGCATCCGGAAGTGCACCAACGTCAACACGATGATGTAAGTCTAAGGTCTGATTGGCCAATCAGGCATTAGATTAAGTGGGGATGGGCGGACCCGCTATGCCTAAGGCCTGATTGGTCCAGGCTTCTAGAGCCTGGGCCAATCAGGCCTTAGACTTCGGCAGGATGGGCTGGGAAGGAGCGGGCCCGCCTCATTTCAACCAGGCGTGCCTGCCGGCTGGTCGGGCAAGACCCATCTGGCCGTAAGAACAGGTTAGTTTGGTGGGGTGGAGGTTTGGGGGTTGTTAGCACCGGGGGGGAAGGGTGCGTCTTCGGGCAGGAGGGATTGGGCACCCTCCTGCCAGCGATCGATATTGTCGGGGGGGGGGGGGGAGGGTGCATCTTCGGGCAGGAGGGATTGGGCACCCTTCCTGCCAGCGATCGGACAGGCCGCGGCCCGCTATACTTATCGCGACAGAGAGATCCCTTGCCGCGATAAGTATAGTGGCCACGTCTACTTACAATGTAGATCAGCATTTTGCTGGCCTACATTTTAAGCTTCTCCTCTACTAGGGAGACGCGTAGGGCCGCCTAGGTTCTCCTAAGGCACGCCTAAGGCCCTTAGGCAAGCTTAGGCATCTTGCGGGTCTCCCTAGGCTCCCAGAGGCGCCTTCAGGCCTGCCTGGGGAGCATTTTTTTTAAAAAAAAAACGTGCATCCCGATTGGCTGATTAGACAGCTGTAGGACGCCTACAGCTGCCTAAAATCGGGACGCACTTTGAAGAATCAGGGCTAAAGTGCTAGTTGGGGCCTGTCACAGTTTGCTTAAATTCTGCTAAGATGGGCCATGCAAGCTCAGGTTCAGTTTCAACCCCCCTTCTGTTAGATTCAAGCTGGCCACAGAATGAAGTATTAGGTTCAAACTGAAATCATTCCCTGTTTTGAAGACTGCATATATCTCAAAGTATTTCATCTATCTACACTTTAAACTTGAAAAGGACTTTCCTTATCAGTATAATCTGAGATTAGTTTCCCCAAAATCCTGTGCTCTTCAATTATATAGCAGCCATTAATATTAGACTGCTTCACTGTTTCTCACTCATTCACCTATTATTGAATGAGATTTCACTTCATAATCACAGCACTTTGAGCCGCTATAAGCCCCTTACACTTGGAAGATGAAATGAAACTACAGTATAATCACACATAATTATCTAATTGTCTAAATTACATGATAGTTTCTGAGTGTTACTGGACTCATTATCCTTATAGTAATCAGAGTCACCACACACATTCAAACAAAACAAGAGCAAGACAATATCTCAGACATGTGAATGGCAATGCAAGGAAGTAAATATATAGTAGATTACTGTAGGAACATGTAGAAGATGCAAAGTATGACTATGCAGATGGCACAGGACCCTGAAGTATAAGTGGCCTGAACTCATACAGGTTTACAGGCCATTTTCAGGAACAAGTAACTAAGAAGGCTTTCAAATGGCATTGAAACCCTGAGACGATATCCATATTGCCAGAAAATGTTAAGTCTAGATATTGTAATGAATGTTCTAGATAAGGAGTAGCCAAAGAACAACAAAACAAAAAACGGAAAAAGTGATGTACAAAGCGCAGAATCCTTTATTGAAGTGAAAACAATCTGATAACTCCCAATCGCAGTTCTCATGTGTGTAGACACAGGACCCAACAGGGTTCGTGTTTCTCCACAATCTAACACTGCTTCGTAGCAGCACAGAACTTTCCGGCATTCATCTTTTTCAATTTGTTGCACCAAGTTCTCTACTTGTGTTGTTTCCATACACTCTGGATCCCTGAGGAAGAAGTGTTTCTCTGAAACACGGATCGTGTCGGTTCCTGTGACTACACACTTAAGAACCACGATTGGGAGTATCAAATTGTTTTTCACTTCAGTAAAAGGATCCTGCGTTTTGTACATCGCTTCTGCAGTTTTTTCTTTTGTTGTTCTTTGGCTGACCTTCAACTGTAGACTCGTTGGATTGCTCTTGTTCTTTTGCTAGATCAGGATTAGGCAATTCCAGTCCTCAAGCGCAACAGGCAGGTCAAGTTTTCAGGATATCCACAATAAATATGCATGAGATAGATCTGAATCTGAAGGTGGCAGTGCATGCAAATCCATCAAGTTTCAAGTTTATTATAGATTTGATTGATCGCTTATTCAAAATTCTAAGCGATGTATACATCAAAAAAATTACAAATTTTTAGGGGACAACAAAATAAACGACAGACTAAATCTTACAAAACATATTAAAGACCAACCTTACAAACATATTAAAACAAAAGGAAAGAATGGAAAGAGAAATACAAGTTGTTGATAGTAAATAAGACATTTATGGGGAAAAAACAATAGGAAGGGAGAGATCAATGTACTTCAGAGAAGTTATGAAGTGGAATTGAAATGAGGCTCCTAGTCAGGCTTTCTAATTATCAAATGCATCCTTTAAAAGAAAGCTTTTTAGTTTGCTCTTAAATCTGTCCAAATTGCATTCTTCCCTTAAATAGATAGGGAGTCAATTCCATGTTTGAGGGGCTGTGACAGAGAAAATGAATTGCCGCCGTGTATTAATAATTTTAAGTGAGGGAATTAGTAGATGTTGATCGTTTGACCTCAATATCCTGAAAACCTGCCCTGCCTGTGGCTCTCGAGGACCGGAATTGCCTACACAAGGTCTATATCAGTGGTCTCCAACCTTTTTCATGTAAAGGGCCACAATGTGAATATAAGAAAACTCTGAGAGCCACCAAAAGATTTCAAGCATACACATACTACTAATTTTATAAACCACCTTGACCTGTTTGTTCAGATTGTGTATTAAACATTATTATAGATTGCATTGGTTGTCAGTGGAGGCAAGAGTGATCTTTAAATTTGGTTGTATATGCTTTAAGGCTTTGAATGGGTTACTACCCAGCTACCTTTTAGATCACTTTAAATTTGCCAATAGGATACATTTGAGCAAATTATGTTTTTTTTATTTTCCATCCGATTTTTCGTGGAGCGGTGAATGGTCTTGTCTCCATAGTTAAGGGAGGGAATGCATGTCCGAGCATCTCCCTCCCTCCCTTCCTCTTACTGTCGCTGGCAATTTTTAATTTTCGCTCAACAAGCAGCCTTGAAGTTACGTGTGGCTGCTGGAAAGTTCTCCTCTGACGCAACTGGTAGAGAGGAACAGATGCTGAAGGGAAATGGGGAAGAGAGAGAGGAGAGAAGACACTGAAGGGAAATGGGGAAGAGAGAGAGGGGAGAAAAAAAAAAGGCACATGCTGGATTGGGGAAACAGATACCAGATCTGAGGGGAGGAAAGGAGGAGAGAGATGCTAAAAACCACCTAAGGGAAGGAAGGAAAGATGGAAGGGAAGAAGACAGAGATGCCAGACTATGGGGGGGAGTGGAGGAAGAAGATGGGTGCCAGACCAATTGGGGGTGGGGGGTGGAGGGAGAGATGGAAGGGAGAGGCAAAGTAACAGAGCATATGGAAGAGGCAGAGAGAAGGCAGACAGTGGATGGAAGGAATTGAATGAAAAGAAGATAAGGAAAGCAGAAACCAGACAAAAAGGTAGAAAAAATTATATTTATTTTCTTTTTTGCTTTAGGATAAAGTAGTATATTAGCTGTGTTTATAAACAAAGCCCTGCCAGCTGAAGATCTCTTTCTCTAGTTCAGCTGCCAGAACTTTGATTTATAAAATGACAACTGTACAGAATATTGTTTCTTTTTATACTTTAATAAAATAAGTTCAGTATAAAACTATTTGAGGCTTATGTGGCTGGGATAAGATGGTTTGCAGGGATGGGGTGGGGACAGGGACCGAAATGGGGAGAATATTTTTCCCCGTGTCATTCTTTAATACCCCTGACGGAGTGGACAACATGAGAAAGGATCTACAAAAATGAAAGGCTTGGCAGTTAACCTTTAATGTGAAGAGATAAAGAGTGATCTAGTAATCCTTGAAGGCTTGACTGTGCAGGGAATTTAATCATGTTTTGTTATGTGACTGGCATTATTTAGACTTTAATTTCTATGAATGAATAGAATGAAAATGATACAAATTACTTGCTTGTTTTTATGTGTGTGTGCTGAAGGAAAGTGGAGAGAGAGTGGGCTGAGGACGCTGAAGGGAAATGGGGAAGAGAGAATGGGGAGAAGACGCTGATTTATAAATTGACAATTGTACAGAATATTGTTTCTTTTTTATATTCATCCAAAGCTGCATGTTAATGATGTGCTCATATGCACTTATTTATCATCATAACATATACATCATCATTAACATGCAGCTGTGGATGTGTAAGGACAGGCTGAGGAGGATGGATGGGAAGGAAGGAAGGTGCACATATCAACATATTGTAAATTTTTAACATGCATGATGCAGCTATAGGCAAGCAGAGGAGGATGGGATCATACAGATGTGTATGTTCAGATATGCGCTCAGATGTGTAGTTTTTTCTGATATATTTATTAAGCTTACAGTATTTATAAAAACACATTTAATACTTGTTACAAAAAATATTGTGCAATTGTGATCTACTTCTGGCCTACAAAGGTCAAAAGAAATCCTTAACTGAGATTTTACATTCAAAAGTGAATTATAGCTACTAGCACTATTATTTATTAGTTATTTATTATGCAGATGTTTGTTAGTTTGTTATTAGTTCAGTATTAGACATATGTTAGTTTAGAATAGATAGGTATAGATTAGTTTAGTTTAGGTTAGGTTAGGGCCCTGCTGAAAGAGTCTACCTTGACGTGGTTGCAGGCTTACAAATCTTTTGGTCAAAGAGTGCGGCGACAGAGAAAAGTATGTGTGTATTCGGCCCATGGAAGAAGGGGGGGTCGGGGTGGGGGGGAAGGGGTGCGTGGGGGGCCCAATAGGATTGCTCAGTAAGGGGCCCAGAAATTTCTGATGGCGGCCCTGTTACAACCAGAACAAAAGAAGTTATCCTGCCGCTGTACCGGGCAATGGTGCGTCCGCATCTTGAGTACTGCGTCCAGTATTGATCACCATACCTTAAGAAGGATATGGCGTTACTCGAGAGAGTTCAGAGGAGAGCGACACGACTGATTAAGGGGATGGAAAGCCTTTCATACGCTGAGAGATTGGAGAAACTGGGTCTCTTTTCCCTGGAGAAGAGGAGACTTACAGGGGATATGATAGAGACTTACAGGATCATGAAGGGCATAGAGAGAGTAGAGAGGGACAGATTCTTCAAACTTTCAGAAAATAAAAGAACAAGAGGGCACTCGGAAAAGCTGAAAGGGGACAGATTCAAAACGAATGCTAGGAAGTTCTTCTTTACCCAAAGTGTGGTGGACACCTGGAATACGCTTCCAGAGGACGTTATAGGGCAGAGTACGGTACTGGGGTTCAAAAAAGGATTGGACAATTTCCTGCTGGAAAAGGGGATAGAGGGGTATAGATAGAGGTTTACTGCACAGGTCCTGGAACTGTTGGGCCGCCGAGTGAGCGGACTGCTGGGCGCGATGGACCTCAGGTCTGACCCAGCGGAGGTATTGCTTATGTTCTTATGCTCTTAATTGACTGTTTACCACAAGGATCCATATGGTTTTGCAGTTATATAAATGATTTTGTTATGTTATGTTACTTTTTATATGTGAGAATTCAGTTGTAGAGGAGAGTCCTTTAGTCTGTAATATGATGCATCCAGTAGTCACTAGGGACGTGCAAATTTCAAAAAATTATAGGTTTGTTTGGGCATTTTATCCCCCAAATTATGGACATTTTTCAGTTTTTCAGTTCATATTAAAATTTGTAGTGCACATTAATCAACTTAACTCATATTAATTTGTAAGTTACATGTTAAATTGTTTTAATGCACACTAAATGTTTCAATTGGTACAATGAATTCATATCCCGACTAGTGACCTTATACACAGTATACATTAACACAGTGATTCCCAAACCTATCCTGAAGGGAAGACGAGGCTGTGCTTAGGGAAGGCAGCTTCTTCATTTCCTGTGTATAGCCTGTCGGCTTCCGGTATATTGGATATATCATCTTTGGTAAATAAAGATGCAAAAAACGCGTTCAGTTTGTCGGCGATGGCTTTGTTCTCCTTTAGTACTCCCTTTATTTCCTGGTCATCTAACTGCCCACCATTTCCTTCACGGGTCATTTCCTCTTAATGTATCGAAAGAACAGCTTAAAATTTTTGGCCTCCTTGGCTATTTTTTCTTCATAGTCTCTTTTGGCCCCTTTTACCGCCTTATGGCACTGGCTTTGATGCTGTTTGTGCTTTTTCCAGTTTTCTCCATTTTTGTCCTTTTCCATTCCTTAAACAAAGTCTTCTTGTCCTTCACCGCTACAGTGAGCCACGCCGGTTCTTTGTTCTTCTTCCTCTTGGAACCCTTGTTGATAAATGGTATATATAAATTTTGCACCTTTGTGACTGTGTCCTTAAAAAGGGACCATGCTTGCTGTAGCACATTTACAGTGCTTATCCTCTTCCTAATCTTCTTCCTCACCATGACTCTCATCCCTTCGTAGTTCCCTGTACGGAAGTTCAGTGCCATGGCCGTCATTCCAGACCAATTTTTTGTTCCTGTGTCTAGGTTGAAGCGGATCATGTTGTGATCACTGTTTCCCAGCGTCCCTTCTACTTCTATACCCTGTGCCGGTCCCCGTAGTCCATTTAGAACTAAGTCTAGAATTGCATTTCCTTTCGTATTTTCCATGACAAGTTGTTCCAGGAAGCAATCGCCTACAGCATCCAGGAACTTGGTCTACTGTAGCTGGAGTTGCCTAGGTTCCAATCTATCGCCGGATAATTGAAGTCGCCCATGATAACTGCGTTGCTTCCGTTGCATTCATGTTTAATCTCTTCCATCATGTCTTTATCAGTCTCTTTGGACTGTCCTGGGGGTCGGTAGTAGATGCCAATCTTCGTATCCATTCCATTTGTTCCCAGTATTTTGGCCCATAGAGACTCTACCTTATTGTTCGTTTCCGGCGTGTTCTGTCTGGTAGACTCAATTCCCTCTTTTATGTATAGGGCAATACCCCCACCTTTCTGTCTTACTCTGTCTCTGCAATATAGCTTGTATCCCAGTAGCACAGTCTCCCAGAGGTTGTCCTCGTTCCACCATGTTTCTGTGATGCCGATGATGTCTAGGTCATCTTTTTGTGCTATAGCCTCCAATTCCCCCATTTTATTTTGTAGGTTTCTTGCGTTTGTGAACACACACTTAAGATTGCAGCTTGTTACTTGCACTTTCTACCTCCTTCTGTCTCCTTCACTCCTGTCCCTTTTGATCCTCTGGGATTTCTATCTTGCCTATGATCCGGTGAGTCTTCCCTGCAATCTTCTTGCATGGTATCCTCTGGGTAAACCGTTTCCCGAACCATCGACTCTTGGTCGACTGTCGGCTTTCTCCCTCTTCCTAGGGGGAGTAGCATTATATGTTAAAGATCATATTAAAACCACACAATTGTAGGATCTGCAGGGCAAGGAAGAGGTACTATGGATCAATTTGGAAAGGGAATGGTGAATATATTTACTTTGGTATAATATACAGGCCTCCTTCACAGACGGAAGAAGCAGATAGAGATTTAATAGTAGTCATTCAGAATATATCTAAAAAAGGTTATTTTAACTTGCCAGATATTGATTGGGGTATCCCTATTGCAGGGTCTTCTAGAAGTAGGGAGATTCTGATTCTCTACAAGGAGAACTTTTCCAGCAGTTGGTAATGGAACCCACATGGGATGGGATCATACCGGACTTAGTGCTTACAAACGGGGAAAGTGTTTCTGATGTTACAGTGGGTGATCATCTGGAATCAAGTGATCACTGTATGGTACGGTTTAATATTAAGATGGGTATAGAGAGGGCTCATTCAAAAGCAAAGGTTCTAGATTTTTTAAAAACTAACTTTGTTCAGATGGAGGTTTACGTCAAGGAATTGTGTTGTGTGGGTGGGAACGTCTGGAAGGAATGGAAATGCGGTGGGCAAAACTGTAAGGAGCAATTGTAAGGGCGACAAACCTTTTTGTGAGGCAAGTAAGTAAAAGTAAGAGGAAAAGAAGGCCACTTTGGTTCTCAAAAGTAGTAGCTGAGAAGGTAAGGAATAAGAAGTTAGCTTTCATAAACTACAAAAGATCGCAGAAAGAGGAAGACGGGCAAAAATATCTGGAAAAGTTAAGAGAGGCTAGTCATGTAATATAACATAACAGCAGATTTCTAGACCATATAGCCATGAGTTCAATGAAGTTAACAAAAGATTATACTAATGAAAAAAAATGTTATAAAGAATACAAAGGTATCTAATTATTCAAAAATTTAGAAAAGAGAAAGGTTTTCAGCAACTTTCTAACTTAGGGAAGTTCTAGTAGCTCCTCTAACTGACCTTTTCAATAAGTCTCCAGAGTCGGGAGCGGTACCGGAGGACTGGAGAAGGGTGGATGTGGTCCCTTCTCCACAAAAGTGGAAGTAAGGAAGACATAGGGAATTACAGGCCAGAAAATCTGACTTCTGTGGTAAGCAAATTAATGGAAATGCTTTCAAAACAGAGAATGGTGAAGGTGAAGTTTTTGGAATCCTGTGGATTACAGGACTGGAGGCAACATGGATTCACTAGAGGTAGGTCTTGTCAGACAAATCTGATCAATTTCTTTGACTGGGTGACCAGAGAATTGGATAGAGGATGTACGCTAGATGTGGTGTATTTAGATTTTAGCAAAGCCTTTGACAGCGTACCACACAGATGTCTTTTTTTAAAAAATATCTTTATTCATTTTAAAGCCAAAAATAAGTGCAACATATTATACAGACATTTTATACTTTAACAGCACTTAAATTCTATCAAATTCTATTTTATGACAAATACATATATCATCCACCCTTTCTACATATCCAACAAGGGCACTCAAATTAAAAGTATCTCCCCACCCACCCTGGGTGTATGATCAAAGGGCAAAATCAACAATCACTCCTTACAGAATTTTGTCAATGGCTCCCAAACATCCATAAATTTCCTATAATGTCCCTGTTGTATGGCCATCATATGTTCCATTTTAAAAGTGTGGCATAGAGATTCCCACCAGAAAGTATAATTTAACCGATCCCAGTTCCTCAAAATACTATGCAGTCACCCCCCCCCCCCCCCCGGAGTTCTTTAAAACTAAGTTTTCCTGCGGCGCGCTTCTTTCTTGCGCCGAACTGTCAGCACTCAATTGTCAGCGCACTAGTGTCTGGCGCGCGATTATCCCGTCACTCAAAATAAGTTGTATGGCAACCCCTGTCATAATAAAGAGAAGTTTATTATTATGGGAAGATATTTGGCTTTTAGCCCTCATTAACGTGCCAAATAGCACGGTATCATACGTTAATTCCACTGGATTTTCCAATAATTTATTCACTTGACCCCAAATGGAACTCCAAAATTTAAGTATCAAGGGACAATAGAACAGTAGATGATCCAATGTCCCTACATCGAGATGACAAGCCAGCATCTATTATACTTGAAACTATCCAATTTCTGTAAGCGTACAGGGATCCAAAAAGATCTATGTAACAAGAAAAACCATGTTTGTTTCATAGATGCAGATGCTATACATCTCATCCTCCAAGTCCAAATTTGTGGCCATAGAGACGCAGAAATCTGCTGCTTTATCTCAATGCTCCAAATGTCATGAAGACCAGTCTTTGGTTTCTTATTCAAAAATTCAGATATTAATTTGTACCACTGTACCACACAGGAAAGATGTCTAATAAATAAACTGAGTGCCCTTGGGATGGGTCCCAAAGTTACAGGCTGGGTCAGGAACTGGTTGAGTGGAAGGCGACAGAGGGTAGTGATCAATGGAGATTGATCTGAGGAAAGGGATGTTACCAGTGGTTTGCCTCAAGGTTCTGTTCTTTTTAACATTTCTATAAATGATATTGCTGAAGGGTTGTCGAGTAAGATTTGCCTCTTTGCAGATAATACCAAAATCTGCAATAGAGTGGACACACCGGATGGTGTGAATAACATGAAGAAAGACCTGACAAAGCTTGAAGAATGGTCTGAAATTTGGCAGCTAAAATTTAATGCTAAGAAATGCAAGATCATGCATTTAGGCTGCAAAAACCAGAGGGAACGGAACTTATGTGCACGATGGAAGAGCAGGACTTGGGTGTGATTGTATGTGATAATAATAATATAATAATAATAATTTTATTCTTATATACCGCCAAAGCCGTAGTAGTTCAAGGCAGTTTACAACAAAGAAGAGCTGGACAATCAGCGAATATAGGTACAATATAAGATCATCAAAATACAGGAGAGTATGATACAGAGGTGAGGCATGAGAGATCCTGGGAACAATTCGGTTAGAGATGGAGAGGTAAGGCTTAAGAGGACTTAGTTACGAATTGGATAAACAAGTTTGTTTTTATAAGTTTTCTGAAACTTAGGTAGGAAGAGGAGTGTGTGATAATGTAACACAACCAATCATTCAGTTGGCCTGTTTGGAAGGCAAGTGTTCTCTTCAGGTATCTTTTGTAATGGCAGGCCTTTAGTGTTGGGTGTTGAATAGATGGACTCTGTGTTTGGGTCTGGATGGACGTTCAAGGTTGAAGCGGGGGACCAGGTACATGGGGGCCGAACCAAGAATGGATTTGAAACAGAGACAGGCAAATTTAAACACCACTCTCGCTTCGAGGGGTAGCCTGTGGAGTTTTTGGTAGTAGGGAGTTAGGTGTTCCCAGTTTTTTAACCCAAAAATCAATCTGATTGCTGAGTTTTGGATGATTCGGAGTTTGAGTGATTTTTTTGAAGGACCCCAGGTAGATGATGTTACAGTAGTCGAGTGAGCTTGGAATGGAGGATTGCACCAGTAAGCGGAATGAGACAGCATCAAAGTACTTTCTGATAGTTCTTAATTTCCACAATGTTGAGAAGCCTTTTCTGACCAGTAAGTCAGTGTGAGCTTCAAGGGTAAGGTAGAAGTCCAGGGTTACTCCCAGAATTTTTATTGAATCTGTAATCGGGAAGGAAATTGATGAATCTTTGATTCTGTCGTTTGGACTCGCCAGGAAGATGCCCAAACAGGTTGAAAAGGTGATGGCAAAAGCAACAAGGATGCTAGGTTGCATAGGAAGAGGTATGGCCAGTAGGAAAAAGGAGGTATTGATGCCTCTGTATAAGACTCTGGTGAGACCTCATTTAGAATATTGTATACAAAAAGATATAAAAAGGATGGAGTCGGTCCAGAAGAAGGCTACTATAATGGTGTGTGGTCTTCGTGATAAGGAGTATGGGGACAGACTTAAAGATCTCAATCTGTATATTTTGGAGGAAAGACGGGAGAGGGGAGATTTGGTAGACACATTTAAATACCTACTTAATATAAATGTTCACGAGTCAAGTCTCTTTCATTTGAAAGGAAACTCTACAATGAGAGGGCATAGGATGAAGTTAAGAGGTGATAGGCTCCAGAGTAATCTGAGGAAATACTTTTTTACAGAAAGGGTGGTAGATGAGTGGAACAGTCTTCCGGAAGAGGTGGTGGAAGCAGAGACTGTATCTGAATTCAAGAGGGCCTGGGATAGACACGTGGGATCTCTCAGAGAGAGAAAGAGATGATGGTTGCTGTGGGTGGGCAGACTGGATGGGCCATTTGGTCTTTTTCTGCTGTCATGTTTCTATGTTTCTATGAGTGAACCCCCAGCCAGTCAGGTTTTCGGGATACCACAATGAATATTCATGAGATTAATTTGCATATACTGTCCCCATGTTATACATATCTATCTCATGCATATTCATTGGCACATCCTGAAATCCTGACTGGCTAGGGCTCCCCCAGGGGAAAAAAAAACCCATAAGGAAGCAGGCTCCCCTATGAACAATCAAACAACAAAAGGGAATAGAGGAAGACCTACTAGCTTACAAGATACTAATGTTAAAAAAAATAAAAAAAAATCCAATAGAAATTGAAAACAACCAAAGTTATTAGTGATGGAAAGGAATAGACATGCAAGTGTCCTCAACTAGAAAATATTCAAACGACAGACTTGAAATAATGCTTTGTTTGGGCATGAACGCCTGCATCAGGAGTCACAAATAAGGAATGCGTGTATAAGTTACATAAAATCAGTCCAAAATGAAATTTCAGCTGCAGTTTTTATCCTGACAAACTCTCTAAGAGGTCTCATTAGAAAGATGCCACATATCACAGACATGTTTGGGAATCACCTGCCTTAACAGGTCAGAGATAATCTTTTTCCTAAATGCAACATTTAGCTCTTTAATGGCAACATTTTCTGGAATACAAGAATGCCACAGAAACCTTGTTGATTAACGGCTCAGCAAAGTGTTAGGCATCAGATTGATCTTATGGAATTTATGCAGCCAAGAAGACTGCTCATGCATGTTTGTTTTTGGTTCATTTAGTTATATTTATAGACCAATCAATGCAGAATACAAACCCACTTGAGGCATGAGAGGCTGCTAAAAAGTTCTCAGCCCAACCAAGAAGACAATGATTTGAAGCCATGAAACTTACAAGTTATTCCACACTTCTCTTGACACTTTTCATTTTAATGAAGCAAATGCATCTAGTAAATGGGCACAAGTATAGGGAAACCAAGCCATTGTGAGATCACCAGTGAAGTTGGCTCTTAAGCATTGGTGCAATGAGGCATTATGACATCACAATACAAAGGGCAGCTGAAAAGTTCTCAGCCCAACCAAGAACAGAATGATGTGAAGCTTACAAGTTATTCCACACTTTTCATGATGCTTTTTGTTTCATTTCATATTACTGAAACAAAGTGTCAAGAAAAGTGTGGAATAACTTGTTTCATGGCTCCACACTATTCTCTTCTTCGTTGGGCTGAGAACTTTTCAGTAGCACTTTATAATGTGAGGTGGTCATGGACTTGCTATACCACCTTTCTGTAGCACAACCAAAGCACTTTACATGTTCTATGCAGGTACTCTTTTTGTCCTTACTGTTTTTGTACCTGAAGCAACGGAGGACTAAGTGACTTGCCCACAGTGAGGCATACACAAAGCCAGGACAGCTATTAAAATTAAAGGCCAGCCTCTATGCCCATAGTTCCACCAAAAATCACAAAGTTCCACCAGCATTCCAGCTCAAGACTAGGCTAAAGACAACTATTCACACACTAGACATCCAAATCTGAGTGCCCCATAAATTTTGACTCTATCAAACCTTCACTGCCTCCCTTCTCCTAACAATGAAAAAAAAAACTTACCAATGCCCACTCTTTGCAGCATGGTAGGTAATGTGATCATTCAGAGCAACACCACTCCCTGTAACAGAAGGTGTAACCATGGCTTCACCTGCCCTACTTTTATCACTAATTGGGAGAAGACATTCTACCTCCCATGGCTATACCAGGATTATCAAACTGCAATCCAGGAGATTTATAAACCAGTCTGGGTTTTGTGCCATCTCTGATGAATAAAATATCTAATTTAGCTGAAAGAGGTTATCAGACAGCCTTAGTCAACTTCATTTAATACACTTTTAATATATGTTCACTGGTCCTCAGCGGGCCACCACACACTCAAATACATTCATAGTGAATGGCTTTACGCTCCCACTCGTCATAGGAACCAGCCCGATTTTATATTAAGTTTGACTTGCATTAATAACGGTAATATATAAATACTAAAAGTACTTAGCTTCTAGTAGTTAGTTTTGCAGGGAGAATGTATTCTAAGTATCAACATGTTTCGCCCGTTAAACTCATTGGGCTTCATCAAGATGTATACTCCCTAGAAATAGAAAACAAGAAACTAACTACTAGAAGCTAAGTACTTTTAGTATTTATATATTACCGTTATTAATGCAAGTCAAACTTAATATAAAATCGGGCTGGTTCCTATGACGAGTGGGAGCGTAAAGCCATTCACTATGAATGTATTTGAGTGTGTGGTGGCCCGCTGAGGACCAGTGAACATATATTAAAAGTGTATTAAATGAAGTTGACTAAGGCTGTCTGATAACCTCTTTCAGCTAAATTAGATATTTTGTTCAATATCTTCATTTGAAAATTGGATTATTTGAGTGCTAGAGTCTACATCTCTGATGAATATGCATGAGATCTATTTGCATGCACTGCTTCCACAGTATGCAAATATAGCTTATGTGTATGCATTAGGACTAGCCTAAAAGCCACACTGGTTTGTGGACCTCTAGCATTTCAGTTGCACTATGCAATAAACTCTGAAGTATCTGTCTGTTTACAATGAAATTCAAGGTTGCTGAAGAGACAGCTGGCATTTTCTAGCCATTTATTTCTGTTGGTTTTCATGTTGTGATTTCATTTCTTCTTCTATTAGAGATCAAACTGAGGTATCATTCATTCTCAGTGTGCTGCCAAAGCTGAACTGAGTGAAAGGGAGCTTCATGCTCAGCCCTGTTCCCAGGGATCCCAGAGTCTGGAGTGCTACGACTGCACATCCATCAAGTGCAGATTAAACCAGCAATCCCTCCTGAGGCCCTCACAATCCGTTAGGGTGCCAGCATTCACACAGCCTCCATTTAATCACCACTTCAAATGACAGATCGTCAGGAAGAGCCCTCACACATCTTATTTACGGAAGACGCCATCTTCCTGATAGCAAATCAATTGCACTAATAGGCCTGTCACCAGCTCTGGCTCTGGCCATGCATATAATGAGATCAGCTGGCAGCGTCCACTGCAGGGAAAGCCCCGACAGGAAGCAGCTAAATTACCAGAATAATATGCTATAAAAATGCCCATTAATCCCATTTCACAGGAACTGAATGCTACTGAAATGACCTTCTCATTGCCAATCGCCATCTAATTTGCATTGCTCCACTGTCTTCTCTCTATGAATGACTGTCACGTTTGAGGTTTGCTTTGTTAGGATTAGGGTGTCTCATTGATGAAGAGCACCACTGTGTGAAAGTGAAGACTTCAGTTTGCCTTTGCAAGCAGCTGCTCTGTGACTTTCGATTCAGGATCCTGGTTAAAAGATCTCAGTTTTTGGCCTGAGATCTATATAAACAAAGGTTTATCAGATGTCTGAATGGATTGTAGTTGGTCCATCCCGCAAACCAACCTCCCCCCCCCCCCCCTATGATTTTGAAGCAGCTGAACCAAACTTTTTGGTCCCTTGGTGGAAAGGAATGTACTTGTGCAGTTTCTAAGTGATTAGAGAGGCGAGATTTGCCATGAGAAATGCATTGAATAGTCCATGAAATTTATAAAGGTACTGGTCAATGAGAATAGGAATTTTTGATAGCTCACCCCTTTCTCAGGAGTATTGTAACTCAAGAGGCAAGCTATGCCGTAAGTGGGCATTTTCCTGTCCCAGAAAGGCTTACAATCTAAGAAGGGTGCTTCCAGATAGGGACGCCGAAGAATAGCGGCAATATGAAATCATAAATGCCCAAGCCTTCTGTAGTACTCTGATAGGCAGTTTTGTGCCATCAGCGGTAGCATCCCAGAATTTCAGGGACCTGCCAACATGACTTGATTTTCTACTTTTTGGGCCCTGTGTGGAATGAATATGGTGCTCTGTTGGACCAGACTGATGCTTGATTTTTCTACAGACTATAATTTATTTTATTTATACTTTATTCTACTTTATTTGCTAGGTTATATTTTTAATCTTGTTTTCCTGTTGTATTTCTTTATTTTTACTTTATTTTTTTTTTTTTATTTGCTATTGTATTTATGTGTAGGGGCATAATCAAAAATGCGCCTAAGTCTGAGGTTGGATGTTTGTGTAAAATGTTCACAAACCCAGTAGGAAAAATGTCCCTTTTCAAAGCTGCCAAACATTTACCTTATATTTTTGAAAATGAGCAAGGTTTAAGTTTTGGTCCATAGGACATCTACCTTTTTTACCCATTTTCAAAAATAAAAATGTCCATGCAAAAAAACGTACAAAAGCAAGTGTTATAGATGTACCCGCCAACTACCTTGTCTGATCGTGGCAGAAGGAATCCCCATCAACTGAGCCAGGATCAGCTGGGCCATGGAGCCCTACACCCTGACCAGTGTTCCCGCTAAGCTGCGTTGGCCTGCGCTCACGCACAAAATATTATATCGCAGCGCACAAGTTTCTCTTCACAGCGCACACACGCGTCGCAAAGGTAAGGGGAGGCTATAACAGCTCCTGCAGCTCTGCACTTCCCCACAATTGCCATGCTTCGGTTCCTCTTCTTCCTTCCTTCCTCCCCCCCCCCCCCCCGCGGGACCCTGCGGCACCATCAACTCTTACTCCCTCTAATGTCGGCCCTGCAGCTCCAGACTTCCTCGCACCTTCTCCCCTCCCCCTTTGGATCGCTATTATTTTAAATGTTATAGCCGCAGAGCTGTATCCATCAGTGGAGATGTCTAACCTCGGCCTGCCCCGGAACTCTTACTGCAACAGTGACTTCCTGTTCCTGCCTAGACGGGCGGCTGCTGCAGTAAGAGTTCCGGGGCAGGCCGAGGTTAGACATCTCCACTGATGGATACAGCTCTGCGGCTATAACATTTAAAATAATAGCGATCCAAAGGGGGAGGGGAGAAGGTGCGAGGAAGTCTGGAGCTGCAGGGCCGACATTAGAGGGAGTAAGAGTTGATGGTGCCGCAGGGTCCCGCGGGGGGGGGGGGAGGAAGGAAGGAAGAAGAGGAACCGAAGCATGGCAATTGTGGGGAAGTGCAGAGCTGCAGGGAAGAGTGTTGCGGTACCCAGCTGGAGGGAGAAGGAAGATGAGGGAGGGAATTAAAGGAGATGCCAGGGCTTGGAGCGTAGGAGGAAGGTATGCCAGTCTAAGGGAAAAGGAAGGGGGAGATGTGAGAGCATGGAGGGGGAGCGAAAGATGGAAGAAAAGGAAAGGAGAGAGATGCCAGAGAATCAGGGAAGGGGAGATACCAGACTATGAGGAGAGGTGTGGGAGAGGGAAGGCGAGGAGAGAGATGCCAGACCAATGGGGTGAAAGGAGAGATGGAAGGGGGAGGCATACAGTTTCTGGAAGGGGCATAGAAGGAGAGAAGATGCCATATAGGGGAAGAGAGACGGCAGACAGTGGATGGAAGGAAGAGAGTTACAAGAAGATGAGGAAAGGAGAAACCACAGAAGACAAAGGTAGAAAAAAATTTCTATTTATTTATTGCTTTAGGAGACATGTGTCACTGTTTCTGTGAAGCATTGTATGCAGAGTCCAGCTTCTTGCTGGTTCAATTTAACCTTTGTCTATGTATTTTTATTTTATCCCCCCTTTTACAAAACTGTGAAGCGTTTTTAGCACCAGCCTTGGTGGTAACAGCTCTGATGCTCATAAAATTCTGAGCATCAGAGCTGCTACCTCCGTAGCTAAAATCCACACTACAGTTTTGTAAAAGAGGGAGGGGTTAGTTTGTGATTACATATTCCTTACTAGGCGAAGGTGTTTTCTGTGTTCTGTGTGTTTTCTGTTAGGATTGACGGTGTAGGATTGATCTGTGCTGGTCTGGCTTGTTTAGTTTTACAATGGGTGTATTGATGTACTGCTCACTGCAATATGTAAGATGCTGCCTTTTCCTAGGTACTCATGTGTGACGTGTGGTTTGTTACTAAAAATCATGTTTTTCTTACAGATGGGGGGGTGCCAAAAAATGATGGGCCCCGGATGTTACATATGCTAGGTACGCCACTGTATGTAAAGATACCAGAAAGCTGGCGTAGCAAAAACTTCTAAGTTTTGAGTATTTAACCCTCCCACAATCTCACGGGCACTCGTTTCAAGTTTATTGAGATTTTGATTTAAACGCAATATCAAATATTTTCAATGCGTATAACAAAAATAAATTTGGGGAAATAAATAAAACCATTTGAACCAGTGTTCCCGCTAAGCTGCGCTGGCGCACAAAATATTACATCGCAGCGCACACGTTTCTCGTCACAGCGCACAATCGGAAGAGGCGTACGGCAGATGGCAGGGCGGCGAGAGGAGAATCGGGCGAGTTGGCTCATAACTTGCTGGCGCCCGATATTTTTGGCTCACGGTGAAAAAAGTTTGCTCACAACACCCGCCCGCTTAGAGGGAACACTGACCCTGACATCCCCTTGATATCTCCCACATCTCCCCTCACATCCTGACATCTTCCTATGGGAGGGGCCTTAAAACAACCTGAGCCAATCAGAACCCCAGGCCCCTCCAGGGAGGGGAAGTCCCATTTTGAAAGAGGCAGGCCAGCTGGCTGGAGGGAGTAGGCATCCCTCCGGTCAGCCATCTAATTAAAGGTATAGGGAGAGGGATTTGAGGCAGGGGGGTGTTGTGATGCAGCGGGAGAGAATGGACATCTCTCCCACTGGGGGGGGGCGTGTTTCACTTGGCAGTGAGAGTGGGCATCTCTCCCACTGCAGGGGGGTGTTGTGTAAAACTGATTCTGGCCCATGTATCAATTAAAGTTAATTTATCCTGACCCTCTTTGGTAGTATTAACATTGGGGCGGCCGCAAGTGCCCAAAATCAAAGGTGCCACATACCTCAAGCTGAATTCAGAGTCTGACTTCTTTCCCTTATCCTGCGTCTCCAAAAATGAGTCCACAGGAAAGTGATAGGAGTCCGGCAGGGCTGCGAAGGTTTGAGTGACCTTGGTATTTAGATACAGAAAGTCAGGACATCCCTATGCACTAACACTGTTTTTTTTTCTGGCTGTCAAATCACTTTTTACTCTTTCCAATTCTATCTGCATTGTATCTCGATCCTGTTGCAATGTATTATATAAAGGCATCACTAAGAAAGAAAGATAACGCCTCCAAATTACTCAAAATACTGCCATTAAAATCATTTCAACTTAAAAGCTCGATAATTTGATCATGTCACACCACTTTTGATTAACTCCCATTGGCTTCCCATAGATCATCGATTTACTTATAAAATAATGTTACTGATACATAAAACCATAGCTTCCGGTCTACCCGATTTCATCAACAGGTTATTAATCCCCCACAACCTCCATCGCACATTACATTCTTCTTATCAAAATCTGTTATCCATTCCCTCTTTAAGACACATTGGCACCATGCATACTAATATCTTTTCTGTGACGGCCCCTACCGTCTGGAACTCAGCACCAAATTATAAAAGAGAAAGTTCATCACTTGATAAATTTAAAACTAGCTTGAAGGCCTTTCTTTTTAAAGACGCATTTGGAGTATAATAGTCCTTTTAAGGACTGTAAAGGGACTTTGCTCCTTGCTTTTCTTATTCATTTTAATCTTTTCTACAAAGTGCTAGATTATTTTTTTTTCTCCCTTTTGTTTTGATCCTTCTCTCTTTCTTTTTCATTATAATTTGTTTTGTTTTTAAATATATGCCTTTCTGACTGTCTGTTTTAATAATTACACAAATGTATTTCTACCCTTTTTCACTTTGTTTTGGTAAGTTCCCCAAACAAACCTGAAACCTACTTACAGGGAGCTCTTCTACGTTTAAATCATATTCGTTCTGTCCACTGAATATACATTAGCATTTTATAACATTTCCAATATTCTTTTATCATTCTTAAAAACTTATTTCAGACAATTTGTCTATGTATCAAACAAGCTGCTGAAAAGTTCTCAGCCGGCCTACAAACAGTGCTGAAAACTAGTCAGCCTGCTTGTCATTACAACAAAGGAGAAGGAGGGGCTGCCCTCCCCCTCTTCCCGCCAAAGACTGCCACAGAATCAGAATCAGATCTCCGACTCCAACTCAACCACTTCACCCATACCATATATCCACAACCTGGTTCACTCACATTCAATTCATATTAAGCCCCACAGGGTTCACCACTTTCACCTACCCTATTCAACATTTACATATCCTCTCTAGGACACCCACTGCAAAAACCAAACCTGATCTATTACATATATGCAGACGACATCTCCATCCTAATCCCAGTGAATAGCATAACAAATGAAACCTCAAAATACATTACTCATATAATGACCGAAATAGAACATTGGACAAGCAACTTCAAACTGAAACTTAACACAGAAAAAAACAAAAATCTTCCTTGCAAGCCCAACGGATAAAATTGCCAATTCAACGCTACATATAAAAGACCATGATTACCCAATTACCAACATAATAAAAATATTGGGAGTCACATTGGACACACACACCTCACTATGATTGAACACACGAATATAGTGGCAACAAAATGTTTCACGATGTTATGGAGATTAAAGACCATCAAAAAATACTTCGACCCACTATTGTTTAGATTACTAGTACAATCACTAGTGCTTTCTACCCTGGACTATTGTAATATCGTTTATTTGGGTATCATTCAGAACTCAGCTGTCCGTTTGATATATGGATTAAAAAAGAATGACCATGTCACCCCACCACAAACCACTGCACTGGCTGTCAGTCGAGGCAAGAATATTATTCAAGTTCTCCTGCATATGTTTCAAGCTAGTTTGGGGACTAGCACCTATGTATCTACAAACCCACTTTGCACTCCACAACCCAACAAGACAAACCAGAAACAGCTATCTTTTTTGCATACCCAAGCATAACCAATTGTAAATACAAAACCTTTCTGGACAGAACCTTCATGCTCCAAGCAAATAAGCAACAACATTGGCTAGACAGTCACATTAATAAAGCTGAACTGACCTACAATGCCTTTAGAAAACTCATAAAAACTACCCTATTCGACAGATACATCACCTAAACAGAACCTCACCAAGTACTCTTTCTTTTCACAATGCTCTCTGAAATCCTAATTCTTGCTGTTTCTGAATCTCTAAACAAACTGTACATTGTAATTTTTTTCCCTTTTTTCAGGAAAGCTGCAATTTTTCTTTACAGGTCCGCTCCGAAATTCTTAGCAAACATTATATTTTGTAATTTTGATTCCTAATAGTCTCTGTACTCTGTACTCCCTCCACATATTGTAAATCGCTGAATGTCCAGCTCTCTTAAATGTAAACCGCCTAGAAGTCGCAAGATTGTGGCGGTATAGAAGAATAAAGTTATTACCATTATTATTATTATTACTGAAGCGAACAAAGTCTCATCTGTCTAGGAGGTGGAGAATCCTAAGTGCCTTTATGACCCATTAGAAAAACAATATCACAATGCAGGAATTTTTTCAATAACAAAAACAATATAACAATGCAGAAATTTTCGCTTACCTTACCTTATAAGCGAGGTACATTAATAATATACAATATAATCTTATACTCTATAAAATCTTATCTAAGCGATAGAAGAGAAAAGCGCATGCAAAGAATGGTACAGATGACAGAATGAGCAGACGTAAATCCACAGTCTTTCCACTTCCCTTATATCCTCCCATCCCACAGTTCTTCAGAAGCACTCTAATTTTACTGAAGTCAGCATGCTTGAAATCCAGGACTTTGAGTTTTATGTGTCCACTGTCTGCTTTAGATCTTACATCAAACCTGTATGATGATTACTGCTACCAAAATGGGCTCCCACCCAGACATCAGACACACTTTCTCCATTTGTGAGCACCATATCCAGCGTCAACCCTTCCCTCGTGGGTTCCACCACCATTTGCATGAGCAGTGTGAAAGGCATCCACAAACTCTTTGCTTCTTTCTGATTCTGCAGTTGGAACATTCTAGTCCACATCAGGAAGGCTGAAATCTCCTCCTGTGTTTCCCCAAAAATAAGCCTTATCATGATTTTTAAAGGTGCTCCTAATATAAGCCCTACCCCACAAATAAGCCCTAGTTAGATTGACCCCCGAAGCCCCTCCCGAATGCCCCCGACTCCATCCCTGACAACAGTGCTGCCCAATTTGCCGGCAGCAGCGCTTTCTCCCCCCTCCCCCAAGTGCATCTTTCCTCCCCTCTCACCCACCCGTTGTGCAGCATCTTTCCAAAAGTCTTCACTTAATTTCATTCTTCCCGAAAGAATGGCAGCTGCTTATTTTCGCGGCGGGAATTTACCGAAAACTCCACATTAATATTTGTCCTTGCCAAAAGAACAGTAACCGCGGCGGGTTTACCAAAAACCCTACAATATAAATAAAGGGTTGGAACATGACTCCAATACCTGTGAGTATTAAAGAACAGAATTCAAAATTCAGAAATACTCACAAAATATTGGTAATGTCAAGTCCATCGCGGACGTAGCTCCCAAATTGAAATGAACAGGATCCGTTTCTTGGTCCCGAAATCGTCCTGCAAACATTCTATCATCTATTTCAGACGTCTGGAGGCAATTCTCCTTAGAAAGAAAGATACGCAGACAGAGTTCTAAAGGGATAGCCTGTTTTATTATCAGCCTGTATTCATTATATATCAGCAGTGGTATTAGCAGATGACGTACAGACCATATCTGGTGACAGGATACATAGGCTTCAAAGAAGTAATCACAAAGGAGCAGGATATGTACTTCATTGTTTAAAGCTAAAAGGTGTAAAAAGCTTCTTTTATCTATCTCAACCGGTACATAGCAGTGGGGGGTCGAGCCTTCATTGTCTGAGAGCTAACTTCGTTAACATGATTAAATGACCTCTTCCCAAACCATCAAGAAAGTAAACACAAACATTCTGCTTTTGATTACCTCCAGCACAGGCAGGAACAAAAGACATAAAATATGTGTGTCCTTTTTAAATGTGTCCTTTCATAGACAGAGACAGAAAACCTATCCTTTCCTTTCATCTCCCACTGCTGGGGGGGGGGGGGGGAAGTTTCGCTTCTCAAAATGACTTTTCTAGCAGTCTCTGACACTGCCATGACATTTTATAGACATAGTATAGACATTTTAAAAATAAAATAAAATTTCTTCTTATCTTCTGCCCCCCGCCCCCATCCTTACACACACACAAAAAAAAAAAAACAACAACAACTTATTTTATATTTATTTGTATATGATATACTGCTTTAGCTGGCACACATAGCAGATTCTGACAGTTTTCAGTTCTTTCTATGGTAGAGTACTCATAGCAGACTGGCCGACTATCATCAAGGCTACATTACAGCAAAAATGCATCATCTGTGCTATATGAGTGTGCCTCATTCCCAATGAGGCCACAGCATATCACCTCCACATTCATTCAGTCTGAGACAAGATTCATAACCAGAGCCAAACATCTTCACATTAACATTCTGTTCTGTTATACTAGTCCTTCTATAATCCCTGCACTCTCTTGTCAGAGAGCTGTGAGAATACTATCCTGCTGACTTCCATCAACAATCTGAGAACAACAGTAATAAGGAAACCATATCTCTAATGCTTCTCCTTGACAAACTGTTGCAATTTAACCTGTCTAAAGCAATAAGATACTCAGAGAGCTGATGAATCATTTTCTAAACTTCTCTCAGGTTGTAAACAACCTGCGTCTTTTAATCTGGCGATTGAAAAATTTTCTATTCTGAGACAATCATGAGAGCAAGCATAAATTGAGCCATGCTGGGTCTGATTAAGTTCCATCGAGCCCAGCATACGATTTCTGACAGTGATGAGCCTAGGTCAGTGGTAGGCAAACTCATTAGTCAAAAGAGCCAAAGATCAGCAGTACAGCAATTAAGATTTCTTTTGAGAGCCATACCCCGTGCCCGCTTGCGTTTAGACGACTACATCAACCCGACTGACATCCTGCTCGCCTGCACATAGTCCAAAACAATTTGTGGCAGAGCCTAGAGAATGACATGGGGAAAAAATTTGTCTCCATCCATGCCACGTCCCTGCGAGTTCAGTCCCCGTCCCCACAAATCATCTGATCTCATCCACACAAGCCTCGAATAGTTTTATACTGAACTTATTATATTAAAGTATAAAAAGAAACAATATTCTGTACAATTGTCAATTTATAAATCAGCGTCTTCTCCCCACTCTCTCTTCCCCATTTCCCTTCAGCATCCTCAGCCCACACTCTCTCTACTTCCCTTCAGCGCACGCACATAAAAATAAACAAGCAATTTTATATCATTTTCATTCTATTCATTCATACATACAAATTAAAGTCTAAATAATGCCATTCACATAACAAAACATAATTTTACAAAAATAATTCCCTGCACAGCCAAGCCTGCAAAGATTACTAGATGTCTTTCAGCAACTCCCCTCCCTCCCTCCCCCTTACCTTCGTGGCCAAGTCAAAATGATCTACCAACAATAAAATTTTTAAACACACAAAGCACATGGTACACAGAAAAAATGTTAATTATCATTTATATTCTCTGGGTTTTCAAAGAGGTCAAGGCAGATGACTTTATGCAATGACACCTCAGTAACAACTATACAAAAATAGACAAATATAACCCTCCCTTTTTAATAAACCGCGATAGTAAGGCTACACCAATCAGGAGCTGCTTTGATACAGCTCCTGATTGATGTAGCCCGACTTTAGTACAGGAAGAGACGGTCGGAGAATACCGCAAATTAGTGAGTTCACGAATTTGCGGGGGAACACTGTACTTTATTACAAGAAAATATTAGATGTTATATATTTTAACTTGTAAGCCACTTGGAATTTTGTGGTTACGCGGGATCTAAATGTGGAATTAAATTAAAATTACACAAGTGAGTAGGCATCTACTTTCCTTTATAGAGCAGTGTAGCAGGTAAGATATGCGCATATAACTTTGGCTTGAGTACTTATGGCATAGTAAGGATGAGCAGTGCCCAGGACGGTGGCACCCTTCCCCTCTTCCCTGCTCCCCCTGCCTCACACACACCTCCTTCCCTTTCCCCGTACCTTTTTAACTTTTCTGGCGTGAGCAGAATGCCCACGTCGGTGTTGGCTTGCTCTTTGATGTCACTTCCTAGGTGTGGGTTCTGGAAGTGACATCAGAGACAGCACCGATGCCGACACGGGCAGCAAACTTATGCCAGGGAAGTAAAAAAAAAAAAAAAGTATGGGGGAAGGCAAGGGACATACACACATGGCGAGGAGTGGGAAGGGGGACAGAGAGGAGGATGGGTGCTACGTGAAGTCTTTGGTGGCTGAACTGAACCCAGAAATTCAATGCTGGAGGCCAAATACAGTCCTGGCATTGAATATCAGGATTCGCTGCTGACCATGGGAGGTAGCCGTGCTGCCTCTCATGGTCTGAATATTGGCCCTATAGTGTCAGAGAAACTCAACCACAACTCATAGCCATTTGAAGCAGTGGCACCCCCCTGAAGGGGGAGCCTCTTTACTGTTGCAAACAACAACTAGCACAAAGGAAGATTAAATACAAAAATCAAAAGATGTTGCGCAGCAAATGGAAGAAACCATGGAGATAAATATATGCTGAAGACAAAAAAAGATTGAAAACATTATACTAATCCTGAAGATTTGTGTTTTTAAGTTTTCTCTGTATCTAATAAAGTGGGTGGCCTAAATTAGATTTCTGCCTTTCCAATATAGTTAATAGTATATAAGAAATGGGAAATACTGATTCCTCTATTTTCCAATTTCCCTAGAGTACTTCAGTCTCCCTGGGGCTGATGTTCAACTGTGGTCTATTCAGTTAAAGTTCGCTTTAACTGGATATTCAGAAGCCACTTAAGCCCCTCATGTTGAATATAGCCATTTAAAGCGAACTGGATAAGTTATCAGGTTAACTTTGTCTAGGACTTTGTCCTCAACTGTACTGGGCAGTGCTGATAGGCCAGTGCCCAGTAAAGGCTTTTCAAGTATTCAGGGAACACTGTAAAATGCATTCATTGATAAATTTCTGAGAGCACTCACTACTACAGTTAAAGCGCACCATGGACAACGGATTTGTGTTTAAGGCTTTCGCCACCACAGCCTATAAGGCATTATTCAACCCCCAGTATAAAATTTGTGGGGTCAATATTCAGCCTTCAGGTGGCGAGTGTTTTGCTCACTGCTGGCAGCATTATTCCTGGATATTCAAAGCAAGGACTTGTGTGGGCTTCAGCTTTGAATATCAAGTTCTTTTTAAGCCAGCTAAGACATAGCCACTTAAGTCTATATTCATCACTTAAGCAGCCATGTGTTACTGCATAAACAGGACAGACTTTTATGCGGTCAGTAAACCTGCTGCTTAAGGGCTGAATTTCAACAGTTAAGCAGCCAAGTACTGACTCCGTCCCTGTAATGCCCCCAACTAATTGGCTTTGAGTTCAGTGCTAACCACGATAATCAATCAGAGGCACTTAGGGCTAGATTCACTAACCTGCTCGATCCATGGCCGATCCGCAACAGGCCGACAAATTCACGAAGGACCAGAATGCAAATGGGAGCAATCAGAAGAGCACCACACAGATCGTTAGTGAGCTATCCTGACACATGCACAGACCACCTGCTTTTCCTGTAGATGGTCTGCGCATGCTCTCCGCACTGGAACTTGACATCTGCATAACGTCGGGTTTTGGGGGGGAAGGCATAAGAACAAGAAGGAGGCGGATAGGGCTGTGACTGCTTTTTACTTTTCATGAGCCCGTGAATTTAACCCACGGGTTTAAAGCGGGTTAAAACCACAGGCTCGCGCTGCAAGGAATCAGGGCAGAGAGCGTGGGGTGACAAGCAGGAGAATCGCAGCAGAGAGTAGGGAGCAGAGAGCTTTTTTTATGTTGGCAGAGCAGGAGATGCTTTACTCAGGACAGAAAGCAGAGCTGGTGGAAGTTGGCTGGGATTTCAGCTGTAAATAAGTTGGAAGTTGGAAAATAGCACCCAGAAAATTTAAACTTGGTGGCTTCTGAATTTTTGCCTGCCCGCACGGCTTCTGAAACGCAGGAGAGTCAGGGCAGATAGCAGGGTGGTCTGAGCAGGGATTTTGCACAAGCAACTGGGCCTCACCAGTCGCTTGTTTTTGGATCAGCCAGCCAGTCGGTATGCATGAAAAATGTTTAGTTAATCGCATCCTTCCTACTTTGCATGCTGTTTCCCCTCATTTGCATGCATGGATCGGAATTGGATCGGAGAGGTTAGTGAATCGGGTCGGAGGAAAATCGGGTTGCAAAGGGGGTCGCAAACCGATCGGTACATGATCGGTTTGCTTAGTGAATCTAGCCCTTAGCCGGTTAGGTTCCGCAGAATATTAGCAGAGAGTCCCAACCAAGCGATTTAACCAGTCGGTGGCCAACTATATTGCTTTGAATATTGGACCATGTATATGTATCATTAGTTTGACAATCTGTTTAAGTAGTTCGAAAGTCAAAGATTGACTGGCACCCTCCATTTGGATTGTTCACTTCCATATTTCTCTGTTTGAAGTGCAATTCTCTCAAACGGTTTAGTTAAAATTTTGAATAGTAGGACACAGGCGATAATTTGTTGTTCACAGCAGAAAAGATTCCATCGCTGTTCAGCTTGATGGAACTTTTCATAGAAATAAACACTTTAGATTCCTTTCTGATTACAAGGCAAGCTCACACAATAATTAATTCAATGGTGCTCTTTATGGCTTTGTATTGTCTCCGACATTAACATCATTGGCCTGCCAGAAACGTATTCTGCTAATGTGTTCTCCTATGCGGGTTTTAATACTTCCTGTAGTGCACCCCACATATAGTAGATGGCAAGGACATTGAATTACATATACAACTTGTTTAGAATCACAATTTGTAGCTGGGCATACTCTAGTGTGTGTTCTCCCGTATTCAGTCCGGGCATTTGACATCAAGCGGATTATCAAAAGGCATTGGGGCATTATGCAATACTATCCAGCATTCCAACACATACCAAGATTTGCATTTTTTTAAACAGCGCAACCTCAAACAGCAGCTGGTACATTCTCAGTTTGTCAAATATCCACCAGGAAGGACGTCAGGGCAACATACACCATGTGGACACTGCAAGATGTGTAAATACAGTGTTACTTTGCAGCAAATGTCCATACACTGCAATGATCTAAGCAAGATTAAATGCCCAGCTACAAATTGTGATTCTAAACAAGTTGTATATGTAATTCAATGCCCGTGTCATCTACTATTTGTGGGGTGCACTACAGGAAGTATTAAAACCCGCATGGGAGAACACATTAGCAGGATACGTACCCAAGTAAAAGAGGCTCCTCTAGTTCAGCATTGGATAGAACACCAGCATATTACCACAGACCTCACTTTTTCAATATTGAATGTTATAAATCTGACCAGAGGAGGAGACGTGGCTCATATGCTTTGGAAACAGGAACAAAAATGGATTTTTGCTCTCAACACACTACACCCAAACGGACTTAATGGTGAAATGGAATGGATTGCCTTTTTATAAATACACTGTTCTCAGACTCAATGAAGCATGTTCAGGATTTTGCAGTTTATTTCTATTTTAACTCCATATTATTTCATGTTTCTCCAAAGCATGGAATATGCCACGGAGTTATTCAACAGTTGACCATTGGCTAGGTGTCACCATGACGTCAGTCACATTTCTGACGGTTTCATATACATAAAGGACTTAATGTTGTACATTTAGAATGTCACAGTTCATTTTTCAACTTGTACAGTTATAACATTTCAACTTATGCCGACCCATTCGTGTCAACACGATGTTAGCGATATCCGTATAAAGGACTCAACGGTGTACACTTAGAATGTTACAGTTCATTTTTACTACTATTTTTCAACTTGTACAGTGGACATTATTTCAACTCATGTCAATTTAATTTTTCCTTTCAATTCTCCTTTTAAGTATGCAATTATTACGGAGTTACACTTTTACTGGATACGTGTCACAGTGACGTCAGCCATATCTCTGACGCTTAGCAAACTCCTCCCACACTTTACATTTAAAAAGGATAGGTGCTGCAGTGCTTCTTTCTGGCAGTTGAAAATTTGTATACACTGACAGCGTCCTTCGGCGGTACGTATCATGCAGAGCCTCCCTCTAAGTAGTAGCTTTTTTAAGTCTATTTACACTTCAGCCGGGGGTGGGTAGTGAAATCTCTCCTCACCACTGGCTTTTTGTTATATATTCTGTTTTATAGATGTTGTTACATCACGAAGTTTGAAGCGTATAAGTGCTGAATTACGTATTTCCATTGCAATTATGATTCGGGTCTCCTGAAGAAGCAATCGAAACGGGGCCACGTAGAGACCCCCCACCCACTATGCAAGTTAAGTCATCACATTACTTACAATCCATAGAGTGATGTTTATTTTATGAGAAAAGAAAAAATAAGAAAGAACACTCATACAAGAAGTTGCAAGACTGTAACCTTTATTTATTTATTTATTTTTGTAACCCAACATGGAAGGTGACCAGCATTGAAACAGTTGCAATGACTGGAAGGCAAACTCTGGTTCATCTCTAGTGTGTGGCTTCTCATGAAGCCGCTGTAGCAGTTAGGGGGGCTCAAAGGCTCTCTTTTACAAAGGCACACTAACGCGTTTTAGTGCACGCTAAATCAATGTGTGCGCTAACCGCTAAAGCATCCATAGGATAACATGCATGCGTTAACGTTTAGCGCGCCTTAAAAAGCTTAGCACGCCTTTGTAAAAGAGGGGGAAAGTTAGGTACCGGCATGATGTGTGCTATGTGCAAATTATATATAGGTAGACCTGCGTGGAACTATCTTTATGTTATAGTACCTTTAGGCAAGAGTGTTTACGATTGGTGTAAATGTTCTTGCCGAACTCCTTTCATTTAGCTGCAGAAATGGAAGTATTTTATAACTCCACCTCTAAATCCTGGGAACTCCCATGACCCGCCCATACCCCTCCATTGGCCATGCCCCCTCAGGATTTGCAAGCGAGATGAATTAGGTGCACAGTTTATAGAACAGGGCCACAAAGCTGATATGCATGCACCAGTAATTAGTGTCAATGTTTTTAAGGTCATTTATTGATTGTGATCACCAATTTAGCCAATTACTGCATATCTGCAATCCATGCCCAAAATTGGGTGCCTAACTTTGGGCACCCTACACAGAATTTGGGGGTAAATGTATTAGAGACAGTTTTATTATAAGAACTCTGTACCATTGTATTGTGATCATGTCTGTACCATCATTCAATAAAGAAGATTTTTAAAAATATTACACCCTACTTTCGTAAATTGCATTGGTTACCTGTGGAAGCACGTATTACGTTTAAGTTAGGTTGTTTTTGTTATAAGATACTTCACGGTTTGCTGCCTGATTATTTACTAGATAACTTTGTATTTAACAATTCTCTTCGCTCTTCACGAGATCTGGCATTCTTTGTCTTTCTCCCTGCCAGGGTAGATTGCTTTCTTAGCAGGCAGCAAGCTGGGAAGCAAAAATTCATGCTGGTTTTTTTTTTTTTTGTAAATTAAATTCTACATCTTATCTCCAGTTTAGAAAACTGCTTAAAACCCACTTGTTTAAGAAATTTCTAGATTATAGCATTTAAATATTCATTTGTGAAATGTCAATTTATTAATTGTGTGCGTTATATTTATAATTCTCTGTATATGAACAGTTTGCAAAGTATTGCGGGACAGAAATAAAATTTAATGTTGTTAGATGGAATGGAATGGCACTCACATCCCCCTCTTCTATGAAACTGCGCTAGCAGTTTCTAGCGCAGGGAGCCATACTGAATGGCCCTAGCTGCTCCCGACACTCCTAGGAACTCTATGAGCGTCGGGAGCAGCGCGGCTCCCCGCGCAGTTTCATAGAAGAAGGGGACAGTCTCCGTGCTCAGAAAATGTTGCCACTAGCCTCACTGCTTGAGAAGACAGAGAGGAGACACAAGGGAGCTCTCAGACAGGAGGAGGGAAGGTAGAAAGTCAGGGGGGCTGCGGGGGGCAGTGCTGAAGTATGTATGATGGTAACAGTGATTTGCAAATTTTGAACCCACCTAGCGTGGCAATATACTTTTGCACTGGCCTTGGGTTTTACAAAGAGCTATTATTTAATTCATGGTGTGGCGCTATCAGATTAATGTTATGGTAATTGCTAAGGCTTTGCTTTCTTTAAGTTAACCGCTGACACACAGTAATGCTCAACAATAATAATGGGGTAATGCAACCATTACATTCACTATAAGAACTTAAATTTAATTTGTTTGGACATCTGCTAGCACCACTTGTTGGATAATGGGAAATTTAATGGGAAATTGTTCTGTTCTAAAGCATCACTGGCACAGACTATAAAGTATCTCTGTTATATTTGTGAATTAAGAGAGACAACAGATATCCATCAGCTCATGCACTTTTATGAATCTCTGCAGAGAAAAAAGAGGTTCATTAAGTCAAAGGAAGGCTCCGAAACCTTGTGTCTCTGACTTGCTGTGACTGAGGTCCAATGATCCTAAGCTTTGTGCTAGGAATAATCCATGCTAGCTACTGCAAGAGAGATGATGCATGAGATCTAGAAGGTGTTATGTCCTGGTCTTAGAAGCATGAACTGAGAATGTGCGGTACTGCCAGAGGTGGCTGGAGCACCCCACTGACTTCCTGCTGATTAGGCAGCACAGCTCAGACAGAGAATTTCTTTGGCTGGGAGACTTGAGCATCCCTGCCAGCCAGGCATTCAGTGTCATAATTTTGAGGGGAGCCTGAGCCCACAAGGCCCCTCTGCCCCATGGCTATGCTCCTGGCCACTGCAGCTCTGAAACAGGCTGCTTGTAGGCAGTCCACAGGACCTTCCCTCTGCCAGTCCTGCCTTTGCCAATTCTACTTCCTGTTTCCAGAGGAGCAGGACCAGCAGAAGTAGGGCCTTGTAGACTACCTGCAGGCAGCCTGTTTCCAGCACAGTGGCAGTTCCCGCTGCTGGTGTGGATTGATGGCAAGTTTATTTATTTAATTAATAATTCTTTATTGATTTTCTAAACTTCAAAAGTGCAATACACAAATATATATCATATAATAAGTTAATAAAAGCACATTCAACTTACAAATATGCATAACCAACCATTTTCTCCCTCCCCCCCCACCCAATGATTATTCAATAAAACACAGAAACATAAACTATCCCAATAACCTTACCCTATTCAGATTAAAAATATCCTTTCCCCCACCTCCTACCCCTGGTGGACATACTCAGAATTCAAATTACGACAGAAATAGCCCCCCCCCCCCTTTCCTGGATGTGTATGAAAATAAAACTGACTCATAATCAAATATATGATGTTAACAGCCCCCAAACCAGCTTAAATAAATTACTGTGCCCCAAACTATCGGCATTCATTTTTTCATAACTATAGCTGGAGAACAAATTTGCCCACCAGAAAGGAAAATTTAGGCGGTTTTAGTTCTTCCAATTTCGAGTTACCATCTGCATGGCTATCCTGGTCATGACAAGAAAAAGACGGTATTTATAATGATCCATAATAACATTCCACATATGGCCGCCTCATACTTCAGTGGAATTGATGATTCCAATATGTTGTTAATCATACCCCATAATGACCTCCAAAAGTTAAGTATCAAAGGACAATTTGGAATAAGCGATTAATCAAATACTTAATAAACTTGGAACTTGGAAACTTGGACAATAGAACAACAGATGATCCAGTGTCCCTATGTCCAGATGACAATGCCAGCATCTATTAGATTTAGAACTGTCTAACTTGTGTAACCTAATAGGGGTCCAAAAAGATCTATGTAACAGAAAAAAACACGCTTGTCTCATAGATGCTGACGCAGTACATCTCATCCTCCAAGTCCAAATTCATGGTCAAGATTCAGACATATACTGCTTAATTTCAATGCTCCAAATGTATCTAAGATTGATGGCAAGTGTAAAGGACTTGGAAGAGGGGGAGAATGAGTGAGAGATGCCCAGCTGGGTGGGGAAAAGGGGGAAGGAAAGTGGAATAGTCCAGATATGCCAAACTAGGGGGGATGGAGGAAGGGAGGAGGAAAGTAAGTGAGAGTTGTGGAATTGGGGGGGGGGGGAAAGGATGAGGGTAGTGAAAGAAAGATGCTATACTTGCAAAGGGGAGAGATAAATTATGCAGGACCTGTAGAGGAAGAGGGAGCAATATTAGAATCAGGAGGGGGAGAGGAAGGAAGTGAATGAGAGTTTTAAATGAGAGTTGCTATATCATGAGGGAGTGGGAGAGCTAAATGAAATGAGACCTGCAGGGAAAAACGGACAGATTCTAGAACTTGGGGGGAGGGGGATGCTGGGACCTGCAGGGGAAGGAAGAAGGAGAGATAGTTAACCTGCAGGTGGTGGGGGGACAGGAGAGATGGACATTTGCTGAATTTCTGGGGAGGAGGGCAAGAGGAAGGAAGAAAGAGAGGGAGATGCTGGGTATAGAGAGAGGTAGGGACCACAGGGGGGATGCCAGAAAGGGGTGGGGGTGGAGATAGGGAAGATGATAGACACATAAGAGGGATAACGACACAGAATGGTGATACTGGACTGGGCAAGAACACAGATACAGAGAAAGGGAATGCTCAACATGATGGAAGGATAGGAGCAGGGACACAAAGAAAATTCTGAACAAGGTGAATAGGGATCCAGAATGAAGATGGATGGTGGACACAGAGAGAGAGAGATAGAGAAAACATGCCAAATGGACAAAGAGACCCTAGCAAGAAAGTTATGAGAAGATAGAGGAAAGTAGAAACCAAAGACTGGGGCTAACACAATTAGAAAATTGAAATGACCAGATGACAAAGGTAGAAAAATAATTTTATTTTATATTTATTGATTATAATATGTCAGATTTTGTTATGTATTTCTTACAGAGCTAACCTCCAGCATTCTCCAGCCTAGTGGTAGTAAATCTCCAGTTTGGGATCTCTGTGTCACTGTAGTGCATTTCTACCCCTAAAAGAGTAAAATGGTAGCCATATTAGTCCACCTTTATATTGGACTAGCAATGTATTTTGTGATAAGCTTTTGAAACTAACCCTTCTTCTTCAGATCATAATTAAGAAAATGTTAGCAAAATCATTCCAATGGCAATCTCACAGAAGAGGGAGGTGTGGGCAAGGTGAGAAACTGGGAGGGGTGAGTGATAAAGACAGTCAGTGAAAAAGCAGTATGGTTTGTAATGCAGTAGAAAATCTTGTAATGGACTGGCCACCCAGACATGGCAACAGAGCAGTGGGGCATCTTCAAGGGCACTGCTGTGAACTTCACATAAAGAGTACACGATAAACATCTCACCAGAGCTCCCTTATAGGTTATGGTGAGCCCCCCTAAAACCCACTATACCCACCTGTCTACAACCTCAATAGCCCTTATGGCTGCAGGAGGCACCTATATGGCAGTACAGTTTTGGGGGGGCTCACATTTTCCACCATAAATGTAGTGGTTAGTGGCTTATGGGCCTTGGTCCACCTCTCAATTGTTCATTACCCACCCACCAGGCTACGTAAGACACCCATTTGCAGTTCTACCAGACTTTCCTATACCAGGTGCTGATGTTTTGGAGACAGGTATGTATGTTTGTGTTCTGATATTTGTGGGGTGGGGTGGGGGGGCCTGTGAACACTGGTGGAGTGTGGGGGATGTCTTACTTTGATGCATGCAGTGGTCATCTGGTCAGTTTGGGCACCTCTGTGGCACTTAGACCCTTCTAAAACAGGTCTAGTTCCAAACGTATAAGTTCCATCCAGGGTGTCTTACAAAATATTTGATTATCGCAGCAAGATGTCCATGTCTAACCTGCCCTTGAGACTGCCCAAAACCCGCCCATAACATGCCTCCACCATGCCCATCTCGTGCTCTAAATATACAGAGACTGGAACACCTCATTAGACGTACAGAAAAATGATTTTGTTTATCGGCACTTGGACATCCTGCCGATTAGGATGTCCAAATGCCGATTTAGGATGCTTTTTGGATGTCTATGTTTTTTGCTTATGGGTCCCATTGCCAACTGTCACTTCACTACTTACTTAGTGGCACTTACACATGTAGGTTTTTAAAAAGGGGCAGATATAGATGAAAGTGGCACCACATACATATTGTAGCTGTAACATCATCATTTTCCAAGAATATGTGTCAGCATCTTCGCATAGAACAGTGTATCACAAACTGTGTGCCGTGACAAGATTCCAGGTTTGCCACACAAGGGATGAGTCAGTCACTGCTGGCGATGGCACCTCTTATCCTCTCTGCCCCCCAACAATGGAGGGATTTCCAAAACCTGGCAGCTTGACTGTGTTTTGGAAGGTTTCCGAGCTCAGGGCAGCGTCTACAGGGCCTCTGAGCATGTGCAGACGTCGATATGATGACATTACGCACATTCATGTGATGTTACCAGTCAACGTCTGCACATGCTCAGAGGCCCTGTAGATGTGTCTCCAAGTTTAGTGCGCTGCGGTACAAGAAGTTTGCGAGACACTGACATAGAAACTGCTGATTCCATTCTGTTCACTTTTTGAACACATACAGTATATTTGCAAAATGGATGATTCTTCTGCATGTGCTGACATACACATTTACTTCTTCAGGTATTTTAGAAAAGGCTCAGAGTCAGCTGAAGCCAGTGGCGTACCAAGGAGGGGCAGGGGGGGTTGTAGATCACTGGAACAAGCTTCCAGTGCAGGTGATCAAGGCCACCAGCGTGCTTGACTTTAAGAATAAATGGGACGTCCATCTTGGGATCCCTACGAGGGTCGAGTTAAGGAACTAGGTCATTAGTACTCAGACTTAATGGGGTGGGTCAGTAGAGTGGGCAGACTTGATGGGCTATAGCCCTTTTCTGCCGTCATCTTTCTATGTTTCTATGTTTCTATGAAAGCACATGGGGAAGACAGAGGGGGGAGTAGACGCTGAAAGCACATGGGGAAGACAGAGTGGGGAGAAGATGCTGAAAGGAAATGGGGAACAGAGAGTGGGGAGAAGATGCTGAAGGGAAATGGGGAAGAGAGAGTGGGGAGAAGCCACTGAAGGGAAATGGGGAAGAGAGAGTGGGGAGAAGCCGCTGAAGGGAAATGGGGAAGAGAGAGTGGGGAGAAGCCGCTGAAGGGAAATGGGGAAGAGAGAGTGGGGAGAAGACGCTGGCAGGGAAGAAGACTGAGATGCCAGACTATGGGAGGAGTGGAGGGAAGAAGATGGGTGCCAGACCAATTTGGAAGGAGGGAGAAAGGGAGAGGCACAGTAACAGAGCAAATGGAAGATGCAGAGAGAAGAGAGACAGTGGATGGAAGGAAGAGAGTAACAAGAAGATGAGGAAAGCAGAAACCACAGAAGACAAAGGTAGAACAAAAATTTTCTATTTATTTATTGCTTTAGGAGACTTGTGTCACTGTTTCTGTGGTGTTGCATTGTATGCAGAGTCCAACTTCTTGCTGGTTCAATTTAACCTTTGTCTATGTATTTCTATTTTATCCCCCCTCTTACAAAAGTGTGGAGCATTTTTTAGTGCCAGCCGTGGTGGTAGCAGCTCTGATGCTCAGAATTCTATGAGCGTCAAAGCTGTTACCACCGTGCTAAAATCCACACTACAGTTTTGTAAAAGGGGGAGGGGTTAGTTTGTGATGACATATTCCATACTAGGCGAAGGTGTTTTCTGTGTTCGAAAGACATGGTTTTCTGTTAGGATTGATGGTGTAGGATTGATCTGTACTAGTCTGGCTTGTTTAGTTTTACAATGGGTGTATTGATGTTGTACACTGCAGTATGTATGATGCTGCCTTTTCCTAGGTACTCATGTGTGACATGTGGCTTGTTACTAAAATTCATGTTTTTCGTACAGATGGGGGGGGGGGGTGCCAAAAAATGATGGGCCCCAGGTGTCACATATGCTAGGTACGCCACTGGCAGAAGCAATCATACTGGTTGACTTTGATTTTTTTTCAGCCTGATATTCAGACAGCCAGCTATCTCCTGGGGTCAGTGGCAAAACCGGAAATTCAATGCACTATATCCAACAACCTGCTTTGAATTTCAAGGGCTTATTTTGCTGGCCAAGTTATAAGTGGCTAAACTGATATTCATCAGCTGGACACCTAAGTTCTATCAGCCAAAAATAGACCTGCTTTTTAGACAGGTCTGTCTGGTTACTGAACTAAGCTGGCTATGTCACATGACTTAGCTGCTCACTGGGCTTGTCACCGATTGGGATATTCAGTGGGGAAAAAGCCAGATATGTGCTATTTGGCTGGCCAGGAACTCTAAATTTCTAAGGAGGTCACAATTCAGTAAATATTATATAGCGACATTAATAAACCCCAACATATTTCCTGAATACCAAGGTTTTTATTTCCTTTTGGAAAGTCTGGCACTGCGAATAGAATTCTAATAATATAGTGGTCCAGTTTAGTGGCCTGGAAAATAATAGACTTTCCAACATTTTCTTTCGTTTGATGCCCTTAATTTAGGGGTAGGAAAATTAGTTCTGGACTCTCCTGGATCTGGTCATGTTTTTCAGGATGAAATACTCATTTAGGTAGTTTGGGGTAGAGCCATTCAAGACTTTAAATAGCAGACAATAAAATTTAAATGATATTCTTGCCTGTATTGGAAGCCAGTGCATTTCAAAGTAGGCAGGGGATTATATGGTCATATTTACTCAAGGAAAAGATCAATCTGAGAGCCGTATTCTGTATGGTCTGTAACTGTTTTATCATCGTATTTTCTTCTTTTCCCGCAGGATTTTAGTTAAGAACAACACAGCAAGGTCAGACAAAGTTTGGTAATGCACGTTCAGACATTGGGAGGATCTGAAACAGCTTTTACTTCCTCTTAGTGCTCTCAGGCGTCAGTAGGAAAAGACTATTACCTTGTATCACTCATGTTATGAGGTGATTAGTAAAGTGGATTTTCTTTTTAAAAAGTCCAGGTTTTCAGAGGTCATTTTTGAGATATTATTGGAAGGGACTCTGTGAGAGGCTGATTTACAGTAATGAAGATAAAACTATAAGCTGAGAACAGAGAGTAATATGGTTTCATAGCTCTGCATTGTCATAACTGCTTTAACTTATCATTAGTTCTCTACCCCAGCTCCGCTTCCATTAGTGTCACACCATGATGCAGCACACAGGAAAAAATGTTTGCTAGTATTATAAAATGTACAAAGCCTGATTTTGTAGAGGCCATTTTGGTGGAATTTAAAAAGTTCAAGTCGATATATTCACAGTTCCCCAAGTATTTTACAAAAAGTTCTGCCGAACATGAAGCCTTTTGTAAAATAAATATGCAGGATAACGCCAGGAAATGCATGTGAATTAATCAGCCCACCCAGCAGCAACAGCCATTGTAGGAAAATACACACTGAAAAAATAGAGCGGCATGATGCAGGCCATTGCATGTGCAAACATACACATTTACTTGCATTTGGCAAATTTCACGCACAAGAGGAATAAATTAAGGGACCAATTGAAATAGCGCTTACAAATTTTTTAAAAAAAATTTATGTTGCATAATTATCCTCTTCATCATTGGTGGAGACCTTGGATCCAAACAAGTAGATGGCTGACAATTATGCCTACCTTGGAGCAGGTGTAAATGCTGATAGGAATTTTTTTAAAAAAACATATCTATTCTCATTCTGAAATGACAAATACAACAAAGGCGTGAGAACAGGGGGGGGGGGACACAGGGACCGTGGCCTCCCCAAAAATTGGTAATGGTTTGGCTCCCCCACTTTACCTCTTCTTCTGGCAGCTGTAATTTTAAATCTTCAGTGTATAGAGTATGTTCTTCCTTCTTTCCTCCCTCTCTTCCCCCCGGCAGGACCCTGAGGCATGACCGCTTCAGCTCTGGACTCCCCCACACCTGCTTCCCTCCCGGGTTGCTGTTATTTTAAATGTTCCAGCAGCTGCGGTGCAGCATCCATGAGATGAGCCTTCTGCTATCAGTCTACCCCGGAACTCTTCATTCAGCAGCAGCCCGCCTAGGCATGAACAGGGAGTCGCTTCTGAATGAAGACTTCTGGGGCAAGCTGGTGCCAGAAGGCTCATCTCATGGATGCTATGCCACAGCTGCTGGAACATTTAATAACAGCGACTTGGGGGGGACAGGTGTGGGTGAGTCCAGAGTTGAAGAGGTCATACCAGGGATGCACTGGAGAGGGGCCTTAGGCCCTGATTGGCTCTGATGCCTAACGCCCCTCCCACAGGAGGGACCTTAGGCACCTGGGCCAATAGCAGATCTCAGGATGCACCAGGAAGGAGGCCTAAGACTCCGATTGGCCCAGGTGCCTAAGGCCCCTCCTATGTTAGGGTCTTAGGCATCTGAGCCAATCAGGACCTTAGGCCCCTTCCTGGTGTATCCCAAAATGTATTGGGAAGGGGAAGGCCCACCATTTTGGAGTGACGGGGGTGTCAGGGGGCCGATAGGTTTAGGTGAGGTTTAGGTGGAGGAGGAGGGTTTAGGAGGAGGGTGTCACTGGTTGGGGGGGTTGGGACCTTCCGAGGTGGCGGCAGGAGGGATTGGGCATCCCTCCTGCTGGGGGAGGGGCTTTGCAATCAGCTGATCGCAGTAGGGGTAATTTCCCCTGATCAGCTGAGCCGGCAGGACTCACCAAAACCGTGGCTTCAGCGAGGTCTGCCAGCTCATCTGATCGGGGATTCCCTTGCTGTGATCTGATGGCAAGGAATCCCTGATCACGCACATGCAATTCTGTAATCGGCACCTGTGACATGGGAGCTGGTTAGAGAATCGGGGGGGGGGGGGGGGAGGTAGACAGGGTTAGGTATCTGTCCCTTAGGATAGACATGATTCTGTATAGGATGCCGGTGTGCAATGTTCAGCTGCTTCTTAAGTGGCTGCTGAGACCGGCGTCCTATACAGAATCAGGCCCTGAGTGCACTCCAAGTGAGATATATTGGTGTTGATTTAATGGAAATTTATTGTATGAACTGATACTGTGCACTCCTAAGAGAGAGGTTTCTTTAAGGATCAATGATTGAAATCTGGAACTGATAAGGTTCAGACTGTCTCATTTCTATGTATACTGAACAAGTTTCTGAGATCCTCTTTTCTCTCTTGTATAGCAGTTGCTTTCTGTAAAAAGTAAGAAGCATTTTGGCGATTTAAGCAGTTTGTGATGATCACTGAAGGACCCACCCCTCAGTATCCAGAGCCCTACAACCAGCAGCAGAATCCATGATAAGGTAGCACTCTGTGTAGAACCTGACCCCTTTTATTAATACTTGGGAATCATGGTTCAGTCACACGTGCGCACGACAAACGCGCGCCGACATTTGAAAGCGGACAATTGAGTGCAAGACTTCAGCGCACCGCTCTAAAAGCTTATTTTAAAGGACTCTGATGGGGGTATGTGGGGGGTAAACCCCCACACTTTACTTAATAGTGTTGGCGCTGCCATTGGGGTGGTTTTGGGGGGTTATAACCCCTAAAACTGATGAATTATGCCCTATTGGAAACCATAGGAAGGACCTACCTGGACACTACCAGGTCTACCCACTGCACTCATACAAAGACCCGCTCATTCACTTAACACACAAAAAACAAGAAAAAAAAAAAAGGAGAAAAAGTGGAGAAAAAGCCTCAATTCATCTTCATATGGCACAAAAAACCCAATTATAAACAACCATTAAGCAAGGTCCAAAATGTATCAGTTCACTCAGCAGTGAGAAACACTATAGTAGCCCTCGTAGGAACCACCTCAAAAGAACTCTAGCACGCCAAATTACAAAACTTCAAAAAATGTGAGTAAAGCAAGCAGTACATATTTGAGTCTCAAATACAGTCAATGGTAAGCAGGAAAAAACAAACACTTAGCTGCAGACGGTGTCCAGGCTGTCTTCCATGCATCCAAAAAGTGCAAATCTGCCTGGCCCCACAACCACTCTTTCCCGACGGGGAAACCTCTGTTTCGCTGAGCTGCGTCAGGGAAATGATTCCAGCCTACTCTACCAGGTACTGTAGAGCCTCTCCAAGTGCTCCAACTGCTCACATTCACACACATAGAAGCTGAGGCGTGGGATTCTCCAGCAACCAGTGTCTTCAAAATGGAGTACAGACTACAGTTTCTCCACTTTTTTTCTTTTTTCTTGTTGTTTGTGTGTTAAGTGAATGAGCGGGTCTTTGTATAAGTGCAGTGGGTAGACCTGGTAGTGTCTAGGTAGGTCCCTCCTATGGTTTCCAATAGGGCATAATACATTAGTTTTAGGAGTTTTGTATGTCCTTCAGGAGATTTTTTTGGGGTTGTAAACCCCTCCCCCCATTATATAGAAAACTTAACTTTTCCCTGAAAAAATAGATAAAAAGTTAAGTTTTCTGTAGAATGTGTGTGGGGGGTTACATCCCCCACACCCGTCCAACACTGCAGCGCGAACACTATAAAGTAAAGTGGGGGGTTCCCCCCACACATCCCCATCGGAGCCCTTTAAAATAAGCTTTTAGAGTAGTGCGCTGAAGTCTTGCGCTCAATTGTCGGCGCGTTTGTCTGGCGTGCTTTTGTCCAGTCACCGGGAGTCATAGGTCATTTTTATCAAGCAATGGAAAAGGTGTTGGTACTCAGTAGCCCTGAGCCCCCCCTCAAATAAAGCTCTATAGTTGATAAAATGTAAAGCAAAGACAGCGAGGGAGAGAGAAGAGAGAAAACATGGATTGTTCAAGCTGGGCTGTTTTTGTTACAAGGTTTTATATGGTGCAGCCCCTACTTATCTGGCTAATAGTTTTTCCATAGCTAAGCACAAATGCAGTAGAAAAACTCATGCTCTGTTCAATTTCCCTTCTGTAAAAGGTTGTAAAAGCAAGAAATTTCTAAATCACTCTTTAGCATCTCAGGCAGCTTCTCATGAAAAAGAATTTCGATCATTGTTGCTCACAGCTGTTTCTTACAGACATTTTAGAAAACAGCTAAAAACCTATTTTTTCTCCAAATACCTGACTAGCTGACTTATTCAAATATACGATTATGTTTAATGATCATAATCTTTTGTAAACCACGTAGAACTTTTTGGTAATGCGGTCTATAAGTATAATGTTATAAGAACATAACATAAGAACATAAGAACTGCCATCTCCGGATCAGACCTTCGGTCCATCAAGTCCGGCGATCCGCACACGCGGAGGCCCCGCCAGGTGTACACCTGGCGTAATTTATAGTCCACCATATCTTTATATGCCTCTCTTAAGGAGATATGCATCTAGTTTGCTCTTGAAGCCTAGGACGGTCGATTCCGCAATAATCTCCTCTGGGAGGGCATTCCAGGTGTCAACCACTCTCTGAGTGAAGCAGAACTTCCTGACATTAGTCCTGAACCTGTCCCCCCTTAGCTTCATTACATGTCCTCTAGTCCGTGTCAAATTGGACAGTGCAAATAATCTTCTCTGCTCTATTTTGTCGATTCCTTTCAGTATTTTGAAGGTCTCGATCATATCCCCACGCAGTCTCCTTTTCTCAAGGGAGAACAATCCTAGTGTTATAAGTCTGTCCTCGTATTCCAGTTTCTCCATACCATTCACCAGTTTTGTTGCTCGTCTCTGCACCCTCTCCAGCAGTTTTATATCCTTCTTTAGGTAGGGGGACCAATGTTGGACACAGTATTCCAAGTGTGGTCTGACCATTGCCCTATAAAGCGGCATTATAACTTTCTCCGATCTACTCGAGATTCCTTTCTTTATCATGCCCAACATTCTATTTGCCTTCTTTGCCGCTGCCGCGCATTGTGCCGACGGCTTCAGGGTCCTATCTATCAGTACACCCAGGTCCCTTTCTTGTTCACTCTTCCCCAGAGTTGCACCTGACATTGTATACTCGTATTCCTTATTTTTATTGCCTAAATGCATTACCTTGCATTTCTCCACATTGAACTTCATCTGCCATTTCTCCGCCCATGTTTCTAACCGACACAAGTCGCTCTGGAGTTTCTCTCTATCCTCCTGCGATCTGATTTCCCGGCATAGTTTTGTATCGTCTGCAAACTTGATGATCTCACTGGATGTTCCTTCCTCCAGGTCATTGATATAAATATTAAAAAGGATCGGCCCAAGTACCGAGCCCTGGGGTACACCACTAGTCACTTTCTCCCAGTCGGAGAACTTCCCATTTATGCCCACTCTCTGCTTTCGGTTTTCCAACCATTTGCCTATCCATCTTTGTATATCTCCCTCTATGCCATGGCTTTGTAGTTTCCTGAGAAGTCTTTCGTGTGGAACTTTGTCGAACGCTTTCTGGAAGTCCAAGTATATTATGTCCACCGGCTTCCCACTATCAATTTGCTCGTTCACGGTCTCAAAAAATTGGAGTAAATTCGTCAAACACGATTTCCCTTTCCTGAATCCATGTTGACTGGGTTTCATCAAGTCGTGTGCATCACCACCACCACCAATCACTTCACAGTTGCTGCTCCAGGGAAAACAGGAGAGAACAAATGCATCTTCAAGTTTGCCTTAAATCTGAGGAAAGACATCTCCTCATGGATCAAGAGAGGAAGGTGAAAGCTAGAAGAACACATTGTGGAGCTTATTTTCAAAGCATATCAACATCACAAAATGCCCAAATGGACATCCATGTGCTTGAAACATCCATATCCCAATTTTGCAAAGGTAGAAAGGGGCTTCCAACACTGCAGTATGTCTAAATAGCAAGGTGGGGTGGGGGGGGGGGGGGGGTGTTGTGGGCATGTTTTGGATGGGATTAGAGAGAGTCCAACATGAGAACATCCCAAATGGGAAGAAACATCCAAGCCTAAATTAGACCTATTTTAGTCACATCCAGGGTTCAAAAAGGTGCTCTGATTGAGCAGCTAACCACTGGAGGGGTTAAAGCATGACATCTCTTTTACCCCTCTCCCCCTTCCCCAGTGGTTGCTGTTCCCCTCCCTCTCCCCTGAAAATAAAATAAAATTGGGATGCCAGGTTTTATGACAGCTTAAGGTATTATGGACAATCTTAGCAAGGCAAAATCCAAATGCTTGTGCAGTGGACCTTAAACCAAGCACCTAGGCTACTTAAACTTGTTTTATTGTGAGCCTTCTAGAAACAGAAAAATACAAACTGTACCTAAATATATAAGCTACATGCAAGCATCAAAGCTATTATAGTGGCATACATTCAGGTGCAGAACATATTTTTCAGTTCCTGGAGGCTCACAATTATAAAACAAAAGAGTTAAAGTAGGATTTGAACCTGGAGCCCTTGGTTTAAGGACCACTACACTAACCACTAGGTTATTCTTCTAAGAATTCTGTCAGACAGATGTCCTTGTACTTTCATTTTTGCTGTTCATACTAGTATGTTGGATATTCTAGTTTGTAAAATGTCTGTTCAATCTGGATCTCTTCAGCACAAGGATTTTCAACTCAAGTATTTTCAAATAGGAAATCCTGATGTTTTTGTGTTTTTTTTAATTCTTTATTGGTTTTTAATCAAAAACAGAGTCATACAAATGAAAGAACAAAAGATATTCCACATATTATATTATTATCATCTATACAGGTAACATAAATATCATTCATTAATTTCATTTTCCTGCATATAATAATATCATAATATATCCTAATATACAATACAAATAAAGAATAAAGTTATCCAAACATCACTATCAATATTTATTCCCCTCTCTCCAACCCCCACCCCCCTGGATGTATAAAGATAAATAAACCAAAGAAAAGAAGAGATATGATGAAAATACATTATGTTTTTACAAATTTAGTCAATGGGCTCCAAATTTTATTAAATACCTCACTAAAATCCCTATATTCTGTGTTTTCTGATGGAAAATACAAGTGAAACAGATTTTTTTTTTTTTGGTCGTTTAGTTGGTCATTTAGCAGCTGTGATCTCTATTCTGACTTGGATGCCCTTTTGAAAATGTCCACGTCTAGTAGAGGCGAATTGTGAACAACAGATGAAAAACGATGTTTCGTGATCGAATGAAGAGTTTCTGCTGCCAAGATGGTATTTTAGTATACAGAGCTATATGAATCAGTCAAAATGTTTTGGTTTATTCTATATTTAATTGGAAGCCAGTGATGGTGAATAAGTAGAGAAGTGATCTGGTCAAAACACTTTGAGTAGGATGATTACTGAGAAGAAGCATCTTTCAGCCTGCTGTTGCTCTCTGATTGGCTCATTCTGCTGACAAGAACATATCTGTAGCAAAAAAAAACCCACAAATCTCCTGCTGTCGAAAGCAGCAGCACAGGGATCAAGGTGGTTAAGGAGAAGTAATGAGAGTGAGACCAAGAGAGACACACAGAATGTTTGTGTACAGGGAGGGAAGCATCAATAGGAGAATGCAAGAGAAAATGAGTGACGGAATTTAAAGGAATCAAGAAGGGGGGACAGAAAGAAGGGAGAATATGGATAAGCAGAGGGTGAGAACGAGGGAATGGATAAGAGTGGAAAGCAAGCAGAGAAGAGTAATTGGGGTAGAGAGTGGACAGCAAGAAGAGATCAAAAAGGAGAGAGAAATGAGAACAAAGAGGAGGCATGGCTAAGAGGGGGGCAGAAGAGGAAAATCAATGGGCGAGAGGAGATATAAAAGAGAAGACCCAGGACTGAGGGGTAAGAAGGAATCCAGGGATAGAAGAGGATGAGCAAGGTCAATGCAAGAGTATTAGATTCCTAGGAGAACCTTCAGCCCTATACGCCCTCAACTAATTTTCAGATTTTTAATTCATCGACTCTTCCATCCTAGATTTTGATAAATTGAAGTCTATAGTGCTAATCGTCCTAGACGTACACACACACACACACACACACACACACACACACCTCAACAAATAAGATACACAAGAATAAAAGTCATAATATCATTAAATAGTACACATTAAGAATTCAATCGGCCCCTTTGAAAACTGGCTGCAAAACTGCAATTCCAACTGACTCTAAAAAGTACTCATGTTGCCAATACACAGTAAGGGCTATTCATAATTGTGCCTATAAAGATCCAATATTAAGCAAGAAGCTTTAGGGTTAAGGCTATTATAAGAGTACAAGTGGGGGAGTTGCTGCATTAGAGGGATGGTGTATCTATGGATTTTGGCACCTGAGAATTGTGAGAACAATTCATGCGAGTCTCAGCCAGAACATGGCCTACCATCGTATGATTCTGCAGTGAATAGGGACTCTGTTTTTGACTTCCTTCATTCTTAATATTGCTCACAGTTCCCAGCTACTCCTCCCCCTGCATTTCTCCCTTCCAGTTGCTGTCTTCTTGTTTTGCCCTCTAATGTATTGCCACAAAGCCTACTCTTCTTCATCTGGCTTTCTGGTCTCATCAGCCAACCTGAATCTCATAACCTTTATTAGCTTGAGGAAAACTGTCCAACAATAAGAGACTGTTCAGGAAACAAACTAAGACATACAGCTGGCTTTAATGGAAAAACAAGCATGATGCCTTTTCAGAGCCTATACATATATATCCCCTGATCTTCCTTTGCATATTTAGCACTGGCTTCCAGCCTTTTCCATTCTGAGCTATTATGAGATCACATGCCCTACCACAGAATGAAATAACTTTCCATGAAATAATTCATGGTGTCAGTCACAAATTTAAAACATTTGGCATCAATGTACAGCGCTATATCCTGCTCAATGTACTGCTCGGACACATTAACCTTTTCCTATCGTGTGTCCCGGATGAGGGGACATTCCAAAAATGTCGTGGCCATCGTATGTCCCATACTAATAAAGAGCCAGGAACACAAAATATTTGAATTTACAGACTTATGACTTATTTACATTATGTTTACAATAGCCGTAAATGATAACGGTGAATGATACAAAACTTTGCCTAACATAAAATGTATTACGATAGGAACAGGTTAAATTTCCTTGTCAAGAGCGCTGTCTCTATTAATATTTCATCTTCAAGTCCTTCTCCACACATCCGACGATCCAGACCCAGTTATATGAATGGGTGGACAGAAGGTAGAGGCTTTTTCCTCAATTCCCTTCCTTTTATAGCAATTAAAACATGAATATTGTATGTGCCTGTTAAACAAGTTTCAATTGTAAGATATAAAATAAAAAGGATCATTGTTTGGTTTTATTATACCTGGATCTTTGGGACAGATTGCACTTTTTCTATCGATTGGTCTTGCTTTAGGCATCAGTAAATGGTCATTCATTTTCCACGTGTGGCCTTTGCTGCCTGAGCCGTTAGAGACACTGTGTTTAATTGACTGCACTTACCGTACTCTACCATCAGTTTTAGACTCTAGCTTTCAGACACCTTTCAACAGGCTTCCACACTGGCAGATTCCAGTACCCCTGTGACTGAATGGATTACCACAACCCATCTGTTTAAATAAAAGTAGTGGTTTCAACTCTGTAGCTTAAAACAAATGGGCACGCGTGCTCATTCTTTTTATGAAAGTTGGCGCGACACGCTTACATTTTGCAGACTTGTCAAAAAGGGGCTATACTGCTGCGGGTCTCATTTAAACTCACAAAAGCCTTTATTCAATAAATATTTTTCCATAAGCACCTTGGAGGTAGTTTCTAAAGCATTTTCCCTTGTAAAGTGTGTGTGTGGGGGGGAGGGAGTTCTCATGGAAAATAGCTCTTAAAAAACTGCACAGGTGCATGCATACTTATGAACAACCCGCAATAAAAAGGTATAAAACAAATGCATGTGTGAACCAAATCCTTGAAATAAAAATGTGTTGCGGGTTGTTTCATACCTTATCTACCATGGACCCCTGAGGAAGGCATGTTGTCCGAAACACGGTCCGTGTCAGGTCCCTTGGTTGGTAATAAGGTTGTATATTTACTGCATTCTATTATCGGTATAATAAATATTGCCTGCATCCTGTACATAGTCTGCAGTCTGTGTTTTGTTTTTTTGCTTGCTGCTTGGCATACTGCAGACTTCGTTGGATTCTTTTTTTTGTTGTATACTTCATTAAAAATATGTGTGTGTGTGTGTATATATATATATATATATATATATATATATATATATATAATATAATAAAACGCTAGACGCGCATGCGCACTGAGACCTGCGTGATCTGAAATCCCTGATCTGTGAGATGTATGTCCGTGACTTTGCAGACGTGCGCATGCGCGAGTCCCCAGCCTTACTGCTTCCCAGCCGCATTGCTTGCCAGCCGCAACCGTTGGACTCCCTGCTCTCCAGATCGCGGTGTACACACCGGTAGGGCACTTGGAGCTAGGGAGAAAGCAAGGGCTCAGTCTTTGTCGTCGTCTTCGCCCCTCACCCCCAGTCCCCGTTGAGCCTCCCACCCGATTTTCTCTTCTCGCGGTCTGGCCGGCTACCTTAGTCCCTTGCTGCCACCGCCACCCCCTTCCCTTCCCGCAGTCGATAAACCTCTCGGCTCGAGCAGTGGCCGCAGTACTGTAAACATGCTGCTTCACAGCCTCTACTGCCCCGATTTGCTCTTCTGTGTCTCTGAGGTTTGTCGACCGCGGGAAGGGAAGGGGGGTGGCGGCGGCGGCAAGGGACTAGGGGAGCTGGCCAGACCGCGAGAAGAGAAAATCAGGTGGGCCACGGAGAGACATGGAGGAACTGGAGCTGGAGAGGGAAAGGGGCCTGCTTTGGGGGAGGGGTGTGCTTGGAGGCAGACAGCTTTGCTTGGGGGGGAGACAAAAGGGGGGCCACGGAGAGACAGTCAGGGAGGAATTGGAGGGGTAGAGGGAAAGGGGTCTGCTTTGGGGGGGAGGGGTGTGCTGGGAGGCAGACAGCTTTGCTTGGGAGGGGAAACAGAAGGGGGGCCACGGAGACACTGTCAGGGAGGAATTGGAGGAGTAGAGGGAAAGGGGGCTGCTTCGGGGGGAGGGGTGTGCTGGGAGGCAGATCATTTTGCTTAGGGGGGGAAGACAGAAGGGGGGCCATGGAGATACAGTTAGGGAGGAACTGGAGGGGGAGAGGGAAAGGGGGCTGCTTCTAGCACCCGTTAATGTAACGGGCTTAAAGACTAGTATATATATACAGTGGTACCTTGGATTACGAGCATAATCCGTTCCAGGAGCATGCTCGTAATCCAAAATGCTCGTATATCAAAGCAAGTTTCCCCATAGGAAGTAAGGGAAACTTGCTTTGGTATGTTCCCACCCCAAACCTTCCCCTCCTTCCCCCCCCCCCCGCGATCCAGCACCCCCCGCCGCCATCGGGCACCCCCTGCCGCCACCTGAGATCCCCCAACCCACCCGAACCCTCTTCTTACTTCCCTCCGCATCGGCATCGCCGGCATCAGCATGTCCTGTGCCCGAAAATCTGCTTCCTGTGCCGGGCCTTGAGCATGGTAGTATGGTTTGAACATTAACTTATTATTAGTGAAATATAGAGATTAAGGGAGGTTTTTATGACCAATGATGGCTCCGATCTATGGAAACTTGGCCAGAGCATTCTAAAGCCTTGTTTCCTGGAGCACTTGTGGTCTTTTCCTCTCTTTAATTTTGGTTATATATGAGATAGGCTGTAAGCCTTTAGTTTGTGAGGTTATATAATAATTGTAAAGCAGTTTCATTGTGCCACCGAAAGGTGGTGCATCAAATCCCATTATCCTTACCTTTGCCCAGAAAGAGAAACCATCAGATTATCTAGAAGAAAAGGGGTGCTACTAAAGAGAAGAGGACACAGTGGAGGACCTGAAGCTGATACCAGGAGGGCCAGGTTCTACTGGAATGCAGTACCTCTGATGAGTCCAGACTCCAAAATTATTCATAGGGTAAAGGAAAATAAAAGGGTTTCAAAGAACAAAACGTGAGGTGACTATCTGTATTATTTTTATTTTTTGCTGATTTGAAAATTTTATACCTGCCACCTGTTGAAAAGCTTTAACTTGGAAAAGATCTGTTGTGGATTGTGGACCCAAGCTCTGGAACAAGCAGTTTAAGAGAGAGAAATAGTTATTATACTTTCAGATGCTCTTTGAAAAACACATCTGTTTGATTATTACTTATTGAGGGAATGTACTTCTGGAATGTTAGCCCACTTTTTTTAAGTTTTGTGCTCTGCCTTGAAACATAGAATTTGGTTAAGGAGTATCTAAATGACTAGATTACATTAGATTAACTTTTTTGAGTAAACTCTTGGTTGACCTGGGATTGGAATTTAGTTTGTGGAAGTGGGTGTGAGTGGCAAAGAAAGACTGAATCCCAGGTGCCAAAGAACCTTCCAGTTGAATTGATCCTTTCATAGGTTCCATGATTTGAGCGATGTAAACCTTAACAGTGCTCCCTTCCTGAAGGGGAACTCCCAGTCTCCTGCACAGAAAACATGAGGGACCCTGAATTGTTGCAAGAGTATGTGCTAAGAGCGGTTAACGCAGCTGGTTTAAAAATAAAGGTTGGACAAGTTCTTGGAATCAGTAGTATGGAATGTTGCTACTTTTTGGTTTTTTGCCAGGTACTTGTGACCTGGATTGACCACTGTGGAAACAGCATGCTGGACTAGATGGACCACTGGTCCGACCCAGTATGACTTTTCTTATGTTCTTAGGGGTTACCATTTCTGGTTGATTGGGGAAATAACTCGGGGCATGCAGGATGCTGCAGTTTTACTGATTAAATTTCCATGGCCTTATTTGCAAAGGAAATATATTGCAGTTTTATTTAAGCCAGCTAGTGCATGCCCGGTTAACTCGATATTCAGAGCTAACTGGCCATTTGTTAGTGCATGAAGAGAGTGTATACATAGGACAGCTATTTATGTTGCCTCACACTGGCCAGTTTGCTCTGAATATTCATTGCTAACTGGACTCCGTCCCTAATATGCCCACAACGTAGCCAGTTTGCACTTCAGTGCTAACCAGTCATTTTCAGCGAAGATGACTGGTTAATTGTTGCTGATAATGTCCAGACCTTAGACTTAGTGGGGATGGGTGGACCCGCTATGCCTAAGGCCTGATTGGTCCAGGCTTCTAGAGCCTTGGCCAATCAAGCCTTAGGCTTCGGCGGGATGGGCCGGGAAGGGGCGGGCCCGCTTCATTTCGACGAGGCGTGCCTGCCGGCTCAAGACGTGCAAGACCCATCTAAGGTGGAGTGGAGGTTTGGGGGGGTTAGCGCCGGGGGGGGGTGCATCTTCGGGCAGGAGGGATTGGGCACCCTCCTGCCAGCTATCGATATTGTCGGGGGGGGATCGGTAATGTCGGGGGGGGGGGGGGCGGTCGGTAGTGTCGGGGGGGGTGGTTGGTAGTTGGGGGGTGCGTCTTCGGGCAGAGGGTTTGGGCACCGCTATACTTATATCCCTTGCCGCGATAAGTGTAGCGAGCCGTGTCTAATCTAACCTGTTTCTCTAACCCGCGTCTGTAACATGGACGCCGGTTACAGAATCGGGGTTTAGTTTAGGCCGATTCTGAATAGGACGCCTCTCTCGGGCGTCCTATTCAGAATCAGGGCCTAGGTGTCTTGCGGGCCTCGCCTTCAATATAGGCGGCCTGCCTGGGGAGCATTTTTTTTTAAAAACGTGCATCCCGATTGGCTGATTAGACAGCTGTAGGACGCCTACAGCTGCCTAAAATCGGGACGCACTTTTAGAGAATCAGGCCCAGAATGTCTGCACCTTATGTATCCAGTAAGGGTCAGTTCTTTAAAAAAATACGACACTGCTGGCTGAATATAGGCCAGTAGGAGTTTCCACCCAAGACAAAGATCTTGCAGTCATTTTAGACAATACACTGAAATTTTTAGCCTAGTGCACTGCTGCTGCTAAAAAAAGCAAAGAGAATGTTAGGAATTATTGAAACATGAATGGGAAACAAAACTGAGACTATCATTATGCTTCTATATAGGTTTTGAATGTGACTGCATCTTGAGTATTGTGCACCATTCTAGCAGACCCATCTCTAAAAGGATATTGCAGCATTCCTCTATGCGGTAGTGCTACCCACTGCCATGGGATCCAAATTATCACAATGGACACTGAATGCAGCCGCAGCCTGTTGTGTTAATTCACAACAACAATATGACTGAGAATGCCAATTATTCTACTATCTATTTCTGGATTTCCAAGGAGAAAAGGAGAAGGAATATGTGCCATAATGCTGTGACGGATTCCAAAAAGCAGCAGGGACAGCTTTAATGCGGATTACAGAAGTCAATAGCAACACAGAGAGGCAAACAAAAGAAGTTACCATTTTTAAGACTTCATCTCACATTTCTATTATGCAATGCAGCTGTCGGAGATAGATATTGCGGTTCCTAGTAATGACATACATTCAGGGCAGGATTAAAGGTTAGGCCAAGTAGGCACGTGCCTCGGTCCCAAAGAGATCAGGGGGGGCCATGGAATGCTGCCTATTCCAGAAACGACAGTGTATCTGCCTCAGGACCCGGCTCCAGATGTCCGAGTACTGCCTCCTCCTGCCTTCTTCATTATTCAGTGCAGCTGAACTCGCAGTCTTCAAAAGATCACGGGCAGTGGTTCACTACACACTACTCATGTGGCTGACCCGGAAGCCTTTCCTATGACACTGGGATTTTGCATTAGGAGGAAGGCTTCTGGGTCAGCCATGGGAAGCATGTAGGAACTGAAGGTACCTTTTAGGATAAGGCCCTCCGTTAGTAGTGCAGAGACTTGAGCCAGAAACTGAAGAGATTTAAAAGGCTTTTATTAAGCAAGCATATATGCTGGACTTCTGGGCAGAACTGGCTGCATAAACAGAAGACCCTGAGGATCTCGGACACAAAAGTTATATAGGATCCTGACCAGTCCAAACCAGTTCTAACCAGCTCTGACCAAAAGGTAACAGCAGAGAGAAAAACAAAACCATAAATCCATCCTATAATCTATACATCAATGGCTAGCTAACATCTACATTCCTTTGCCTCCTGGCTGTACCAGGCACTAAGACAGATACATAGAACAGGCCTGCATGCATACGTGATTTCTCAGAGCAATAAAGTGGAGTCACAAGTTGTTCTTTATACTAATTATGACCCACTGATCTAAAATAAAGTTTTCTTCATCTACACCGTGACCCGGCTATGTCAGCTAGCTAGGGATCCTTCATTCCCAACTTTTCTTCTGTAGGCTAGCTGACTAGCTGGGTTATGGGAGGTCAGGGCCATCTGTATCAGAGGTGGGGACTGGGTGATAGGAGGAAAGGGCCAGGACTAGGGCGGTGGTACTTTTGTCAATCGTAGTCCTAATAGTACGGTTAAGGGTTTTCAATAAACATGGTAACAGGCAAGGAAGAACACAAAATATGACAGAGAATACCAGGAAAATTATGGTGAGGGCTTTAAAGAGTCCCGGTTTGGAGGCCCAATCAGTCAGTGAGTTGAGTCCAAACATATCAGCAGAAAAACCCTTTCAAGTCTGGACAGGAAAGTGAGCTAATCTGGTAATTTTATCTATGACCTCTTCAACCACAAATCCTTCATCATCCAGTTGTAGACAGCAGTTGGAAAGATTGAATTTGCCACATACCCCTCCTTCAGCAGCCAATAGATAGTCTAAGGCCAGTCGGTTCTGATAGATGGCGGTACGCATCATAGTGTTCGCTTTGGCCAGGGCTCCCAGGGCCCTAGCTGTTTCATTGGTGATAACTTCTAAAACCGCCTGCAGTCGTATGAGGCGGTTAAGCATGTAGATTGGGGTCCGGTACCCAAACATACCATCATCAGCCCAAGTAGCAGGACCGTAGACAGCAATGATGCGCTCCGGGGGCCAAGTGTCTTCCCATTTACCGATTTCCAAACTTCTTTCAGGACGGGCCCGTTGATCGAATACTGGGACAGCCAGATGTTCTCCTTCGGATAACGGGAGGAGGAAGAAGGCTGGTTTGATAGTGCCCAGAACACAAGTGCCAGTCCAATTTGAGGGTAGAGTGGGGTATGCCGTTTTCCCACAGATCCAGTAGTATCCTTCTGGTGCAGCCCAAGGGGCAGAAGCAGGCAGGTTGAGGTAGACATTTAATGTGGTAGCATTGCCAGTAGTATTCCATCGTCTGGGTATTTTTAACTTAGGATCTCCGGTCCAATAAGTCCATCCGGGCTGAGAGGTACTGTTTTTAGTCCATAAGGATTGGCACTGCAGGTGTCCAACACGAGTGGTAAAGGATGGTCCGAGACGCTGTATGCAGTGTTTTGCCAGAATGGAGTTTTTCAGGGGCCAGCTGGGTGCCCCCGCAGACATAACAGTTTGTCAGATTTAAGGTGGCTCCTATGGCTTCAGCGAACTGTATGAAAAGGTTGCAGGTGGTGACAGAGGGCACAAAGTCTTGTTGGTCAAGTTTCATATGTTCATAAAAGTCAGGAAACACAATGCTGTGTTGTTCAGGGATCCGGTGTCTCTCAACGAGTTTGATGTGTAAGACAGTACCAGGGTCTGTGCCCTTACCATATATCTGTAGGCCCACAAGATAGCGAGCTTTCCGGAGGCTATCATCGAGGTTCCATTTAAACGGCTGTAGGATAGTGAAGTTAAGTGGGTTACAGTTCTGGAGGCCACAGTCAGAGGTAGTCACCCATTTTGGATAATATGGCTCGGGTGGTAGGCAGTCGGGTCATACCCCAAGTAGCCCAGGATACACATCTCCAGTAGTTACAGTAGTAGTGTTCGGAAGAACCTTCACAGTGGGACGGCTTCTGTCCCGCCAGGCACATGTATTTATCATTGTGCATATATTCCCTCCTCCATGCTAGGGCACCACAACGTCCAAGGAAGGTGGGGTTCTTGTCCATGGCATGGCAAGCATCAAAGAGGACTGAGGCCGGGACATGGGGATTAGTGACCAGGGTTTGTTGAATCAGGGGGCCCTGATCCCAGACTGACCTGACCTCTATCCAAGTATCCCTATTAGTTGCTTTGGGGTCGAAACAGATCTGTGAATCTCCATTATTACATATAGAATATTCAACCTTGTTATATATATATACAGGGGTCACTAGTTGACCTTTACACTCATAATTAGTTTGAAATCTAATAACATTTTCCGTTTTGCCCCCATTGTCCACTAGTGCCACACAAGGGGCACACCCAGGCGTGGGAGGGGTAGGGGACATGGACAATGTTGGCAAGACGTAAATCACAAGCAGTAAATATACAACAGAGTTCATATTAAATATCTTGTCAGATCTCCGGATCAGACGTGCGTGATTACTCTTCCAGAGTGTGGGGTAGCCGCGTGATTTTCAGTTGAAGGTCAGTAGGCCCTTTTTCACAAATATACTCAGCAGCGGGCTTCACACGGCTGTAGTGAATCCAAGACTCGTGGCGGGACAATTTGACAGCTGTGGGAGAAGCAAGTAAGACAGTGAAAGGCCCTGTCCAAAGGGGTTTCAGCGGTTCAAATGGGGACAACTGATTGCGTTTACCTGGGGTACAGCGGATGCAAAATAGAACAGAAGGGATCAGTTTGGGCCATGGCAGGCGGCTTTCTTCTGCCGCTTTGCCGAGGAGGGTTTTAATAGTTCTATTGATGCGTTCAACTTGGCCAGAGCTCTGGGGGTGATAGGCCGTATGTAATTTCCAGGTGATTTGCAGAGCCCGAGAGACAGCTTGTGTGACTTGTGATATGTAGGCGGGGCCATTATCGCTGCCAATCACTAGGGGCAGGCCATAGCGAGGGATGATGTCATGGAGTAAAACCTTTACTATTTCCCTACTTTTCTCTGTGCACACTGGGTAGGCCTCTGGCCACCCAGTGTGGGAATCAATGAAAACCAGGAGGTAACGGAACCCATGGGAGGGGGGCAAGTGGGTAAAATCTGTAGAGAGGACTTGCATGGGGTGTGAACCGATAGGCTGGTGACCAAGAACGGAGGGTCTGACAGAAGAGGGGTTGTGTCGGAGGCAAATGACACAGCGGAGCAGGACATGGGAGATGAGTTGAGAGAGATTCGGGATATAGAAATTCTGTCGGAGAAGAGTGCGGAGAGCTGGGTTACCGGCATGAGAAAAATCGTGTGCACGTTGGACAACAGTGAGGGCCAGGAGTTGTGGAACATACAGGAGGGTATAGTAATCCATCCGGATGGGAGGGTGCAATGGCCAGGTTGCTGCGTGGCCCACTTGCGCTCGGGGTCAGTGTACTGGGGGGAAAGGGAATGAAGGAAAGGTTGAGGGGAGGAAAGGGATAACAGAAGAGGGGGTGTGGGCGGACCTTGGAGGGCCGCCTGGCGAGCCGAGCGGTCAGCCAAGGCATTACCGCGGCTGATGAAATCACGGAGGCGACGGTGGGCCCGGCAGTGCATGATAGAAACTTTGGAGGGTAGCAGGATAGCATCCAAAAGGTCCAGGATGAGTTGGTGGTGTTGGATAGGGGATCCAGAGGAGGTGAGGAAGGAACGCTGGCGCCAGAGGACAGCGTGGGCGTGAACAGCTAGAAAGGCAATTTAGATAGGAAAAAAAACAAAAATGCAAAAAGGGAGAGAAAAATCTCCAAAAATGGCCAATGGTATAGTTGGTTTCCCCGGGGTACCCCACAAACCAAACAGATAGACAACACAAAGATTACAGGGCATAAACAAACATAGAAAACAGAAAAGGCGTGAAACTTTTCTTCCAGCTGGCAAGGATTCAGAGCTGAACTTAGATCTGCAGAGAAATGCACAGTTATACAAAAACAAACGTCCATCATAGCACGAATCATAATTGTGTGCACACAGTGGCAAAGTAAAGTGCGATATAACACATGGCATAATAATCACATAATCATAAAAGGCATCTATTAATGGTTATTGGAACATCCGAAAGAGAAAACGTAAGAATGTGATCACTCTGGCTTGGTGCCCTGCCAATTACATTCATAAGGCAGACAGGGACGCAACTGCTAGGGTGTGCTTCAATCTTGAAAAATAAGCAAAACTTACTAGGTAAAGTAAGATACAGTGTACAATGTTAAATATAGAGGTATTCTGAAGTATGGCAATGTCAATTCAAAGGGGAAAAAAAGAAACATGTTAAATGTTAAGTGCAAGGTCATTTCAAGGTTACTGAAAGCAGAACATTGTCCTCCTTCTCTGGGTAGAAAAAGGCTCATTGTAACAGGTCCAGAACAGCTCTGTATGTATGACTGCGAAGACAAAGAAGAGACATTTTAACGTGACACCACCCCTGAGGTCACTTAGCCATGTTCCCTGCAGGCAGACCTGGAACCCTTGTCTGCCACCTGGGTCCCGCTACACTCTGAGGAGTGGGCACTGCTGCAGACTAGATGTAGCTACTTTACTCTGCACTGTCCTTACATAATAACTACCCCCTTCCTCTGGAGTTTGAGCTACCAAGTTTATTTTAAAGGTATTTCTGTTTCCAATTGTATTTAGAATCAGATTGATAATAACACTTTATACAAACATGCATGGGAAGAAAGAATTCATAAAGAACACCAGGATAAAGACACAATACGGGAAAGCAAGGGAGACTGTTAGCACAAAAGAAGTAATCTCAATCCATCCGTTATCAATAAAACTCATTCATAAATCCAAGAAAGAATCCAATTCAAATTCTACTGCATATTATTTAAAACCCTACACGGAGACAGCCCATCATACTTGAACAATCGCCTCATCCAAGCACCTAGTACCAGACACAGAAAAACGCACTCCCCATTCATACCCCCCCCCAATCAAGGAAGTCAAAAGAACAAAACTACACGACGGCCTCCTAGCCACTCGAGCCGCAAGACTGGACAACCAGATCTCCAACCTTCTGATGACCACCCCAGACTATAGGACGTTCAGAAAGGAAATAAAAACCATACTTTTCAAGAAATTCCTGAAGCAGCAATAACATCACGACCTCTTAGCAACTCTAAAACTGACATTAGACCTACCCATTACCGCACTAATAATAACAAAAGAACCTCCACTACGACCACCTTTTAATTCTTTTACAAACTACCTCACCCACAACAACACGTTAAATGTTTATAAGATCTACAACTTACCTCTCTAGCTAATCATTGTAACTCTACTTTTTTTAATTAACCTTTTGTAATCCGCCTTGAACCGCAAGGTAATGGCGGAATAGAAATCCCTAATGTAATGTAATGTAATGTAATAAAGGGAAAAAAAAATAAAAAATAAAAAAGTTGACCACATTACACCGCTATTGATTAAGTCCCATTGGCTACCTATTAGCCACCGAATTACTTTTAAGATATTATTCTTGGTTTTTAAAGTTCTAGCTTTCAATGAGCCTCAATTCATGTCTAGAATGATCATTCCTTATTATGCCCCTCGTTCTCTACGATCATCATTACAAGACTTATTAACTGTCCCTTCCTTAAAAATTATGGGTACAAGAAGAAATGACATGTTTTCTGTTACAGCGCCACAAACGTGGAATGCACTGCCACTTTACATCAGAAAAGAAAAAGATCTTATCTCTTTTATAAAACTCTTAAAAACTTTGTTATTTAACTTTGTACTTGTGTCTTAAAATTGTTTGTCCTCTAAAATGTGTTTTTTTTTTTTTTTTAATTGTTCAGCGCTTAGAATGTTTGTATAGGCGATTCATCAAATAATAATAAAACTTGAAACTTGAACTTGAATTATCAAGCCCATGTTTAGCAAATATTTCAATTTTCAGAAAAATATGGATACTTAACCTCTATCATTGTTAGTCTTGTACTTTAAATCCCCCAACACTGGGATACAAAGGCAGGGATGTGCCAAACACAAATCCCACATGTCTGACAAACGGTTTGCTTTTTTTTTTTTTCTTTTTTTATTACCAGCAGACACCACTTTGACAACTGCGAGAACACGTAAACTATCTGGCTCAACTTTCTTTAAATTACTCACTGTCTGTAACAAATCCACTGCACGCAACATATATCTAAAATCACAGTCCTTATTCTCGTTCATCAGTGCGAACTCACATTCTTAATTCTGTCTTGATCCACATGCATTTTACCCTGTTAAGCAACTTACACTATCCTGTCTGCAACTTTCGGCAAAACAATCATGCTGGCTTGCTTTACCAACTTTTCCCAGGTTTCCAACCTAAATGCTATTTCCATCTCCCCGGGTAATTTCTCAACATCACCAATTTCTCGTTCTCTGTGTCTTGTCAGGTGTCCCCAGAGCTTTTGGTTTGTTTTTTTTTAATTTGACAAGTATGACAAAAAGTTGATTATATTCCAAATACTAAGCCTTTGACAACAATAAAAATAAGGATGAAGAAAACAATAAAAAATCTTAGGGTCGCCATAATCGCCAGAAAAGGCAGTTGTAAAATATTTAAGCATGATCTGAAGGGGCTCGATGGTGTTCTGACCCATATTATACAATCTATATATGCACCCAACAAAAGTTCCAATTTCCAGAAACCAGAATCCTATATACCTCTCTGTGCTTCACAACTGATTAAGAAGTTACTAGACAGAAGAGATAGAGACAGGATAGAGAAGGAATCAACTTCTCACTTACCAAGACAGGTCCGGTACCGGCACAACAAAACCAGGAGCCAGAAATCTCCACCGATTCGTTCCTTCTCGAGGTGCAATCCGTTGTCTTCGACGAGAAAACCGTTCCTGGTCAACCACCAGGTTAATGCCGGCTATTACGGGTCTCGTAGGAGGCAAGGTTTGAAATCCTCCGAGGGAGACGATCGTGCCAAACAGGCTCAAGTCTGTAGATCAAGTCCCTGTTCGGCTGCGCCAAATGAAGGTACCTTTTAGGATAAGGCCCTCCGTTAGTAGTGCAGAGACTTGAGCCAGAAACTGAAGAGATTTAAAAGGCTTTTATTAAGCAAGCATATATGCTGGACTTCTGGGCAGAACTGGCTGCATAAACAGAAGACCCTGAGGATCTCGGACACAAAAGTTATATAGGATCCTGACCAGTCCAAACCAGTTCTAACCAGCTCTGACCAAAAGGTAACAGCAGAGAGAAAAACAAAACCATAAATCCATCCTATAATCTATACATCAATGGCTAGCTAACATCTACATTCCTTTGCCTCCTGGCTGTACCAGGCACTAAGACAGATACATAGAACAGGCCTGCATGCATACGTGATTTCTCAGAGCAATAAAGTGGAGTCACAAGTTGTTCTTTATACTAATTATGACCCACTGATCTAAAATAAAGTTTTCTTCATCTACACCGTGACCCGGCTATGTCAGCTAGCTAGGGATCCTTCAGGAACCATTGCCTGTGGCCTTTGGAAGACTGCAAGTTTGGCAAGAAGGAAGGAAGGAAAAGGTGCTATTTCTGGAGCCGGGCCTGGAGATACACTGTCGCAGGAGGGGGCAGGGCCATGGAGGGGCAGGTCCAGGCGCCCAGTGTACTTGGGTGCCTAGGGCCCACCCAAAAATTAATCCTGCCCTGCATACATCATCATCTCATTGCAGCATAAACTGGTTGCATTAGTAACATTTTACCAATGTTTTAGAGCTGTGCATGAAGGATGTATATTATTTACAACTCATGAGAAGGAGCATGAGCAAAATGAAAACTAAATTATTGCTGTTTCAGTATTGATCCTACTGAGATTAGTCACAGATGATGCTTTGTATTAAACAACAGGATGTGGGTTGTGTACAGCAATGAAATCAAGAAGTGGAACATATTTCTGATTTGATTGCACAGTCTGATTGCTGTCTTCCATGGTCTAAATCGCCTCATGAAAAGTTAGTACTGCAGCCAATGTTTGAAGAGTGGTGACAGCTATGCAACACATGAAAGTTCAGTTCACAGAACAGAAGAAATCACTTCATGCAAGCCTCCGGTACCCTGCAGACAGGACTGTTATTTGCACCACCCAATTTGGCTGCTAAAGTTGGCCAGTCAGTGCTAAAAATTGACAGTTATTGCATGATACAGCCAGTTAAATTTTAGCTGCTAACTATGAATATCCAGTGGAGCCAGCCATTATTCTCAGCGACGCATCAAAAGAATGGAGGACAATGGCATGCAGACAATCCCACGCCAACATTTGCACGCAGGACAAATGCACGATTTGCGCCGCTGCTTCTGCTGCTTTAAGGCCTTCTCTTTTGCGCATTAAGAATGGAAGTTTTCAGTGTACTGGTGAGGTTCCCCCCCCCACACACACACACCTCCCTCACAGCGTATAACAGAAGGCCTCAAAAGTGGCGGATATGGTGGCACATTTGTCCTGTGCTCAAATGTTGGCACGGGATTGTCCGAGCGCCACTGTCCTCTGCATTTTTGATGGTGTACCGTATTCTCATGCTGAATATTTGGATTTAGCCAATAAGCTCTATTTATCTGGTCAGCACCATTTCTGGCTGGTTAAATAGTGCTGAATGATGACCAGCATAATGAACATATCGTGCTCAGTTTGAGATATCTGAAAGCAAAAGTGAAGCCACTAGGGAGCAAAGAGCACGTCAACTACTAAAAATAAGCACAGCAAAGGAGGAGAAGAATCAAAGAAACGGGAATGGGGATTTGGATACTGCTTTTTTGTGGTTTTGGCATTTTAAAGTGGTGGGCACTGGAGGATTAAGTGACTTGCCCAAAGTCACAAGGAGCAGCACTGGGATTTGATCTCACAACTGCTGGGTGCAGAGGCAGCAGCTCAACCGGTGAGCCACTGCATTGATTCCAGTGGAATCTGAGCAACTAATTAGAGAATGACACGGTGACAAAATTAATCACCGTTCCCATCCCCGCGGATAACTGCAGAAAACCATCTTCATGTCATTCTTTAAGGAGAGAGGGAAGAATCAGAATATGAATGGCCACAACTACTGACCCGCAAGCTTTGCTTTGAAGAATGCTGGTGTAGAAGGACTGAGGTTGAAATAGACACTAGAAAATGACATGGGATTATTTCCCGCGGTTATCTGCGGGGACGGAAACAGTGTTGAATTTTGTCACTGTGTCATTCTCTGCTCATTCTTTAAAACAGGTAAGTGAATGATTTGAATAGCTGCTATGCTGCAAACCAGTATTCACAAGTGGGCACTGAGTGAATGGAACAAAAGTGCATTAATACAGCTTGAACTGTGCCTTTCAGGCAGAAAAGCTTTGAATTGCAAAGTGTTTAAGATTATTTCTATAAACAGAAAGATGTGACATGACTGCAGTTTGATAAGCCAGTCTTACAACTAATAAATATTAGATGCCCTAGTTTATGAAGACGGAGAGCCATCTAAAGAAGGCACCTTCTGTACTGTAGGGTTCAATGATGAAGCCAATGTGAGGACTAATACTGGAATTGTCTAGTATGAGGGTCATTTCATAAATAATGCACACTATTTTTTTTTTTAATTTACATAATTTTATTTTATCCCCAAGTATTTATTTCTTTACAATCCTTCAATATAGTCTCCCTGCTTTGCAATGACTGAGTCCCAACGTCTGGGAAGCTTCATTATTCCATCCTAGACACCGTTTTGTTCAGTTGCTGAATGGCTCGGATACCAGCGGAAGAAAGTTCTTCCAGAGATGCAAAACAATGTCCACACATAGGTTGTTTCAACTTTGGAAAAAGGTCGAAGTCCGGTGGACTCATGTCTGGACCGTATTTGCGTAGTTTTTCAATGACGAGTAGAGAGCTCCATCTTTCCCACAACCAAAAAATTTTCAACAAGCTCAAAAGTCAAACAAATAATGATTTTTGCTTATGATCATGAAGGCATCATCATCACAGACAAAATTCCATGTGGAAGAAGTGTCACAGCAATGTATTATCATGATTTCTTCAATAAAATGCTCAGAAAAATGCACAAAACCTGACCTCAGTTGCTCCTGGCTGAGCCACTCATTCTTCATGACAATGCTCACCTGTACATAGCAAATGTCTGAAAAACTACACGAATACAACTAGGAGATGTTACCTCATGCTCCCTACAGTCCAGATATGAGAACACCAGACTTTGATCTTTTTCCAAAGTTGAAACTACCTATGCATGGACATCGTTTTGCATCTCTGGAAGAGCTTTCTTCTGCCGGTACCTGAGCCATTCGGCAACTGAACTAAAACGGTGTCTTAGATGAAATAATGAAGCTTCCCAGACGTTGGGACTCGGTCATTGCAAAGCAATACTTGAGAAAAAAATAAAACATGTAAATTAAATAAAAAATAGTGTGCATTATTTATGAAAATGAACCTCGTAAAAATGATACAGTGATGTACTTGTAGCTTTATGCTCTAGGACAAGGTTAAGAGCAGATCTGGAATCCTACTATGTGAACAGAAGAAGCAAAACAGAAGGGATAGTAGTTATTTATATTTTTCTGTTGCAAAGGAAATACAGTGGAACCTTGGTTTACGAGCATAATTCGTTCCAGAAGCATGCTCGTAAACCAAAATACTCGTATATCAAAGCGAGTTTCCCCATAGGAAATTATGGAAACTCGCTTTGATACGTTCCCCCTCCCTCCCCCCGAGGCCAGCGGCGCTGCTCCCCCCCACTCGCAAAGACCCCCTCTATGCGAACAGGCATCCCCCCACACACAAACCGGCCCGAACAACTTAAACTTACACCCCCACCCCCCCACCCCCCGTTTTGCGAGAATGTTTTGCTCGTCTTGCAAAACACTCGCAAACCGGGTTACTCGCAAACCAAGGTTTGACTGTAGTTGGTTGAGATCTCCGAGAGCTAGTGTGAATCGCATGCTTCCTGTCTTCCATGAAGAGGAAAAGTATCTCAAAACTTTGGTTTCTCTGCTGTGGAGAAAATTTTATGGTCCTGACCTGGAGAAGAAGGTTGCTTCTTCTGAGTAGATGAAATGTGAGCTGAAGGGAGGGAAAGAGATTGGGACTTGTATACCTCCTTTTTGTAGTTATGCAACCACACTCAAAGTTGTTTACATACAGGTACTCCCGGTGGGCTCACTATCTATCTAATGTACCTGGGGAAGTGGAGGATTAAATAACTTGCCCAGGGTCACAGGGAGCAGTGCAGGGTTTGAACCTACAACCTCAGGGTGTGAGGCCACTGAGATATGATTGAAATCTACAAAATCCTGGGTGGAGCAGAACGGGAACAAGTGGATCAATTTTTCACTCCGTCAAAAATTACAAGGCCTCCTAAGGGACACTTGATGAAGCTACAGGGAAATAATTTTAAAAACAATATGGGAATAGTTAAGCTCTGGAATGCATTGCCAGAGGTTGTGGTAAGAGCGGATAGCATAGCTGGTTTTAAGAAAGGTTTGGACAATTTCGGAGTTCCTCAAGAATCAATACTCTCTCCTTTACTTTTCAATATCTATCTCGCCTCTTTGCTCACTTTATGTCAATCAATTGGTATCAGCCTTATCAATCTAAAGCTTAACAAGATTAGCCATTGGCTTAATGATAACATGCTTTTGCTAAATATCACAAAAACTAATTGTCTTCTCTTTCCGTGGAAAGAAAATATTAACCTAATTTCACCGATAACTATCAATAATCAACCAATAAACCTTGTCAGTTCTATCAAAATCCTTGGGGTATTGATCGACAATAAATTATCTTACCATTTTCAAATCAGTGCAGTTGTAAAGAACTGTTTCTGGAAACTCAGAATGATTAAATCCATAGCCAACATGCTTGACTCTCAGTCCCTTAATATTTTAATACACTCACTCATAATTTCCAAACTTGACTACTGCAATTCTCTGCTTAAAGGAGTCTGTCAAAAAGACATCTGATGTCTACAATTAATCCTAAATATGTCAATAAAAATTATTACCAATAAAAAAAAAAATTTGATCATGTTACTCCCCTGTTAAAAAGTGCTCACTGGCTACCTATCCATCACCGTATCACTTACAAAATTGCTTTAATCACCTTCAAAACCATGAAAACCAAGGATCCCACTTTTATCCATAAATATCCGATTCCACACGATCCTCTAAGAACATTAAGATCCGATTCACAGCATCTTCTTCATGTCCCATCCCTAAAAATTATTAGTATCCGTAGGGCCTCTTCTTTTGTAACGATAGCCCCAACAATATGGAATTCGTTACCATCATATTTAAGGTCTGAACAGAATTTAGATAAATTCAAGGGTGGCCTTAAAAGCTTTTTCTTTAAAGACGCATATGACTCTTAATTGATTTATGGAACTTTTCTAGCTCATTTTCAATATAAAAATTCATTTCCTATACAAAATTTATTTTTTCCTTTTCCCTATGTTATTATCCTTAATTGTTCTCTCTTTTAAATTGTATTTCTCCCCACCATCCATTGTTTCATGTAAGTAATGTTATGTCATTAAAAGTTTGTTAACTGGAACCCGTTTTAAATTTTATATTGTTAAACACTTAGAATTTATGATTAGCATTTTATCAAATTTTTTATAAACTTGAAACTTGAGGAAAAGTCCATAGTCTGTTATTGTGACAGACATGGGGGAAGCCATTGCTTGCCCTGGATCAATAGCATGGAATGTTGCTACTCTTTGGGCTTTTGCCAGGTACTGGTGTCCTGGACTGACCACCGTGAAGACGGGCTACTTAGCTTGATGAACCATTGGTCTGACCCAGTAATGTTATTCTTATGTTCTTATGTGAAGGAGATCTAGACTGTGACAAGCTGCCACTGGAGAATAACAGGGCAATATTCAGCCATCATAGTCAGTCAAAAAATACATAGATATTCATTGTCACTATCTGGATAGTGCCTAGTGCCAAATATCTGGATAAGGCTGCCAGTGTTGGAGATTATATGGGTAGTAGCAATATCCATTCTGCTATCTGGATAAATTAGAACAGCCTTCTCTATCCTAACTATCCAAATAAGTTTTCTGGATAGCAGACTAAATATTGCCCTAATCTGGATGATTTCTAGGACCACCTTGGCTCTGTCCTGGCTTTATCCGCAGAATGCAAAGGCAATCTGAAAGGTTATTCAGAGGCACTACCTGGAGTACCTACCTAGAGGAATGATAGAAAAATCCCTTCTTATTTAAAGAATGATAAGTGGAGTAAATTCCAGAGACTTTATAATTGGAAGGTCAATTTCTGGAGACCAAGAAGAATAAAAGGAATCTTGCAGATACAGCGCTACGGACGGGTGATTAGGTCTTGTACCAGGAGTAAGACAGTCATTCTGAGGTCCTCCTATACACACATGAAAGTGAGAGCATAAGAGCTTGATTCCCATTTATGAGAAGTGGATAAAGAAAAAGATCATTTATAGCCATGCCACGAATGGAAATATCATTATCTAAATGAGGGAAATTTGATGTGGAGTTCTATGATCTCCCTCCATCTATAAACTTCCATGCATGATTTTACAGCAACCTCCAAATTCTATATGTGGTGCTTTGAGTTGAGTGTGTAAAATTGGGCACATACCCATTTGCACATGCATCTTTTTAGGCGTAGTCTATAAAAAGGTGCGCACAAATTCTAGTGCATTGAACCAAATAGGGCATGGCAATGGGAAGGGCATGGGCAGGTCATGAGCGTTCTGATAATTTACAATCACTCTTATAGAATACACCCAATCTGCACCTAAGTTAGGCACAGGGATTTATACCAGGTTTTAGTTTGTGTAAATGGTCATGCCTAAATTTAGTTGTGGGTCCCGGAACTAAGCATTGGGAGAGGCCTAAGGTGGTAGGGAGGGACCTAGGCCCCTCCAAGTGCATCCCATGATACACTGGGAGGGGGGGAAGGGTCGCCATTTTCAAGAGGTAGCCCTATCGGCAGGAGGGAGTGGGCATTCTTCCTGCCGATGTTTCATACATAAGTAAGGGGTTGTGTGGAGGGGTGTGTGGGGATGTTGGGAGGATGCCAGAGGGTGTGGAGGGGTGTTAGGGTATTGGGCGTGGCAGGCACGGGCTCTCTTTTGAAGGGGGCTGGGGGATCAGTCGGTGGGAGGGAAGGTTAGAGGAAATGGGGATCTCCTTGCCAGTTCAGCTGATCACAACAGGGGAATTCTGATCAGCTGAACCGGCAAGACTCCCCGAAGCCACAGTTTCAGGGAGTCCTGCCGGCTCAGCTGATTGGGGATTCCCCTACTGCGATCAGCTGATGGCAAGCCCCCAGCAAAGATAAGACACCGGAAATGTAGGCCAGGGTTTTCCAGGCCTGCATTTCCAGTGCCTAACTTTGCGTGACTCATGCCTATGAAGATGCTTTAGGATGCCTAACGCCACTTCTGGCATTGACCACACCTACTTTGGCATTCAGCAGTCTAAAGCACCTATATAGGCATGATTCCAGCACCTAAACATGCCAATGTAATTTTGAAAGTTCTCTGTAAAGTCGATGTCTGTATACAGTCTCTTCCCTTGTAAACCGCTTAGAACTGTTTGTGGTATGGCGGTATATAAAAATAAAGTTGTTATTATTATTATTATTTTATTTAGGCATTGGTAGGTGCTTTATTTTTACCATTTTTCACGTTTTAAATGATGTTTCTCAGTTAACTTAGGCACCAGTAGGGAACCTACCTGTGCTTAAGTTTAGGTGTCATTTGTAGAATTTCTCCCTGTGGATATAGAAAACTGTCAATTAAGCTTATAACTAAACATAAGCATTTACATCAGTCATTGAACTAGCATAAATGCTTGTACATAAAGCCAGGCACCTAAATGCAAACTTATGCCAACATTCTATAATGCAATGAAAGAAGCAGGTCTGAACAAAGGATTCCAAAAAGAGCCAGGAGAATAGCCAGGGAAACAATTTATTGTACGAATCCTCAAGAACATATATGTACAGGAGACCTGATGCGGCACCATGTTTTGGTGAAAAATATAACTGCCTCAGAGGTCAGAACGTATTGTGCAAAGATTCATGTAAACAATACAAATGAGGTTTGGTAAACACTGTCTGTCATTTAAATGAAAAGGATCTCTTCTTCCAAAGACCCAGTAGAGTTGATAGAATGAAACAGGACCCCACCCTTTTCTTTCCTACAAAAGGCTCTGTGCAGCCTAGAAATAGGTTTATTCAGCCAACTCTACTGGGCCTTTGCATTTTGAATGACTTGCAGCGCCTACAACCTAGTGGAAACTCCATATAACGCAGGTTGCAATAGTCTAATCTGGATAAAAACAAACATCCTACAATCGTAAGTGTTCAACATGGGCTTTAATTTCTTAACCAATCTTAAATAAAAACAAGACTGCACCTCCCTACTTATTTGATTTGATCTTATTTGATCGTACCCCAGATATCTTCCATTGTTCAACGATCATTTTACAAACTCTGACTGATTTGTTCCATCCGCAGTCTTCTAGACCCTTCTGCCTTAAATGCCCTTGTCTATTTGTTAGTCATTAGCAACCTAGATTATTGCAACTCACTCTATAAAGGCATCAGAACAAAAGATTATAAGCATCTCCAGATCACACAAAACACTACTATAAAAGTAATTACAGGCCACAGCAAATATGACCATGTTACTCCTCTACTAAAATCAGTGCAATTCATTGCATATATTTAAAGATCCTACTGCTCATCTTTAAGATCTGCATTACTGAAACATCCTTTTATCTTCACAGACACCTAACCCATTATTGCTCCTTCTGAACTGTGAGATCCTCAGACCAAAACTGCCTTATTCTCCCTCTTTTTGCGATAGTCTCAAACACTACCTGTAGTGCCATATTCTCTGTTCTGGGTCCTGAACTCTGGAACCTTCTCCCTGCCTACCTTAGACTAAAAACTTCCTTAGACAAATTCAAAGATTATCTTAAAACGTCCCTTTTCAATGATGCATATACCTGGCGTTCTCATTTCTGCTTTTCAGAGCATGATAGTGATGGGGTGGACATTTATTTATTTAAAAATTTTACATACCGCCTGGGATCTCAGCGGTTTCCATACAACAAATATATAAAATTACGCATAAATCTTACAATAGATGAATCATTTACATCATCCTGGAGCAATAGCCCTGTACATCTTAACAAATAACAAAATAGAACCTGGGACATCTTACCTCAATATTAAAAAAAAAAAACAACCCAAAACCCCAAACAAACCTATATTCCAAAAGAAATGAAAATAATTTATACAGAAGTAGTTCTAAAAATAAGCATCAACAAACAGCTTAGTTTTTAGTAGTTTCCTAAAACTGTAATGATCAATACATAATCTCTATGAGCATCGGGAACAGTGGGAGGCATTCAGCACGGCTCCCTGTGCTAACCGCTTTCGTGGTTTAGTAAAAGGGATGATGGTGGGGTTAAGCAGGTAACTCAGGAACTGGATGTTACTGCACTTTGAGAAACAACTTTGTAATTTTAGGAGGCTTTACATTATTATTATGTTTTGTTGATGTTCTGTCTGTTGTAATGTATGTGATTTTGCATATGTATGTACTTTATTGTGACCCGCCTTGGGAAAGGCGGGGTATAAATAAATAAATACAAATACAAACAACCAGTAACTTTGATTGTTACATTAGTTTTGATTTCCGATTGGGATTGGTTGTTGGGGGTTGTTTTTCAAATACGCTTATGTTCCTTTCTTGAATCACATGGTTCAGACATTTCCTGATTTTACCAGATCTTAGGCCATACTTCTAATTCTTGTAGATCACTTCTCATGTCTTCTGCTCCCTCCCTGCATGTCCTCTTTGTTGGAAACTTTTCCTTATTATCCTTCGACACTGTTTCTCACAAATATATTGGACGCCTTCCATGTCAGTCCCAATTTCACTGGCCCTAATTGCATGCATCTATCACTCTTGGACCCTCTCTTCACTAGGGTAGACTCTCGCTAAGTCATAGACCTCGGCATCATGCAGCCTCTCCAAATATGCTTTTTGCTTGTATACCATTTGTCAAAAAAACAGACCTACCCAGGCTATAGAAGACTTGATCTTGGATCCAAAACAAAGTTCTTTTACTTAACAGTGAACCACTGGACCTGTCTAATTTATGAATAACTTAATTCTTAAGGTGTTTATAAACAATGCACAGAAGCAGTTTTGCACACAGTAAGCCCCTGTCTGAATAGCTATTATTATGCAGGTATCACAGATGCATATTTCTTCAAGTCTGATACGATGGATGCATGTTTTTATTAATCTAGACTAAGCAGCAGAGATCTTATACCCTCATCAAGCAAAGTATATGATTTCAGGCAGCAGTACTTAAAATTCATATCCACACATTCCCGCATAAAATGAAGCCAGAGAGTCATTTGTATCAATATGTTCTGCTACTATAACAGCTTTTCATAAGTAAACAAAAACATCTTTAGCCAAAAAAAGCGATAGAATTTTCAGTCGCTCTTTCATTTGCATGAACATAATGGGTTCCTTGGAGACACAACTGCAGTGCATTTATTGACATCTATTGAGAAAAAAAAAAAAAAAAAAGGTGGGTAACAGGCTACCTGGTGGCTCAGTTACAGTGTTGCGCACTGCTATACAGAGAACCTGTGCTCGATTTCTGGATTACATTTTCTGCTCCTTATGCTAGTCAGAGCCAGGAATAAAGGATTGGGACCTGTCTACCACCTTTTTGTAGTTATTCAACCACACTCAAAGTGGTTTACACCTGTCCCAGTGGGCTCATAGTCTATCTAATGTACCTGGAGCAGTGAAGAATTAAGTGACTTGCCCAGGTTCAAGCTTGGGATTGAACCCACCACCTCAGGTTGCCGAAGCTGTAGCTCTAGCCACTACACCACACTATCTGTCTACTGTAGAAATAGCCTTCACAGGCCTTTGTACTGGATAGAACTCTAGTCATTGCGCTTTCACATGTTGGGACCAGACTCAGGGCACTTAGGTCCTGATTTTATAAATGGCATCCAACTCCTGGGCACCGTTTGGCACGGTTGTCAATCAACTTCTAGGCACCATTTATAGAATCTGAGTTAGGCGCCTACCAGCAAATTAATTTTTTAATTGGTTTTTAGCTTTCAATAATTAACCCTACTCCTCTGCCCTCCAACCCAGCCAGCTGATTAACCATTCCCCTTAACTGTATCCATGACATCCTGTTTGTCTTTGGGAAGCAGAGCTGAGCTTCTGATGACATAATGGCTCTTCCACCAATAAGAGCCAATCTCATCAGTGATGTTACAATGGCTTGATTGTCCTGTACCTCCTCTGCCCTCCAACCCAGTCTGCTGATTAACCGTTCCCCTTAACTGTATCCATGACACCTGTTTGTCTGTCTTGCCTGTTTAAATTGTAAGCTCTTTTGAGCAGGGACTGTTTTCTTACTCTTTGTGACTCTGTACAGAGCTGCGTGCATCTGGTAGCACTAAAGAAATAATGAATAGTAGTAGTAGTAGTAGTAGTAATAGTGACACTTTCAATTATTAGTGCTGTAGGAATGCCACAAAGGAAACACACTCAGGCTTAGAGTCGAGAGGAGACGCCCCAAATGAATGGTCTCTCCCTCTTTTTATTGAGAATCATATCTCCAATAATTACTTAGTAAATGCTCTACAAGGTTATAATTTCATAATGCATTTACTGTGAGGATTAAACCAAGGCAATATATTGTTTATCTATATCAAAGCTAGTATCTCACGTGACATATGAATACATAATAACAGTTATAATAAAGTGATTCCCAATGTGTACATTTCTCATATGTCTCAAATCTTACTATGGCATGTGACAGTCCAAAGGTTATAATGCATGCTTCTTAAGCTCTCTTGATTAGCCTTGCTCAGGCAAAGTCTGATTGTTGCCCATATAAGGGATGCTTAAACAAGATAAGAGAAAAAGGGTAAATGTATGTCAGGTTAATATATAGCAAGAGTCAGGGAGGGGGGAATGCCTCAGCCTTCTGCTCAAGGTGCAACCCTTGTCCTTGCTTAGAATGTATACCTGGCAGGAGGGAGAGGAAATGAGAAACAGGGCCTCAGAACCAAACCCAGGCCTAGATCCACACACAGGCACAGATCTGCACACAGGGCCTAGGTCGGTGTGCCGACCTTGCTTGCGTTCAGAACCGCCTGCGTGTGCTCACTCTGCCTGTGTTCTGATGCCCTGGATCAGAACTTATCAGATCTCCATCCCTACATAGTGCCAATTAAAAAAAATTAAGTGAGGCACCTAGATCGGCTAGTTATGCCAATTTGGGCACCTAACTGTAGGTGTCTTTTATAGAATCAGGAAGCAAAAAATAAGAGAAAACTGCAGACAGTATGTACAAGATGCAGGCTGTGTTTATTAAACCAAATATAAAATGCAGTAACTATCGTCACCTTTTTTTTTTTTTTTTTTTTTGTTTACAAACCCTGGGACCTGACACGGTCTGTGTTACAGAGAACATATCTTCTTCAGGGGTCCTAATGAATGTAAATATAAATAACACTGCTAAGAATATGTACTTCATAAATGGACAGGTGGTGTGCGTAAAATAACCTGTGTGGAAAGAGTGAAACGGCAAAAGGAAAAATTGAGAAGGAATTATGAAAGGAATATAACATGAAGCTGAGAGTGATCGTGGATTCCAAAGAAACAAATGAAAAAGTGAAAAGGAAAAATGAACAAAACAATAGAAAAAAAAAATGAATGAAAAAAATAACCTAATGTGAATTAGACAGAATCAAAACTAGGGGGATTAAAAGTTATGAGACCAAATTACCAACGAAGGGCATGAAGATACCACAAGCTTTTTTGAAACCACACCTTGTGTGGTAAAAACACAGTGACCTGAGCACAAAGAAACCTACCATTAGTAGTAAGGGTTAAAACAAACCGCAATATAAATTAGTAATAAGCTAAAGAAAAAAGAAAAAAACATATGTACAATAAGGCATTGTTAAGAAGTAAAAAATTAAAGAGTTAAAAAGTTAAGAGCACTAGAATACATATTTAAAACTTTGTTAAGAGGTTGTTTGCCTTTTATAGAATCAGGACCATATTACAGGATTCAACAGGGGATCCTGGTGCATATCCTTTGACGGGATCGTTGCAGCATGGACTAAACTAGTGAGTTGAGAAGGAGAGCATAAGATAGGGGAAAATGCACAAGGGTTTGCGAATGAAGGTTCATTCCACCTTACCCCAATGGAAAATGGCTTTGATTGAGTAGGATGATCCTTGTGACTTTAAGTAAGTTACTTCATTCTCCATTGCCTCAGGTACAAACGTAGAGGCCTGTTTACAAAACAGCAATAAAAATCATATGTTTGTACACTATGGGCTCCTTTTACAAAGGTGTGTTTGGGCCTTAACGCGTGGAATAGCACGCGCTAAAATGCCACGCGCGCTAGCCGCTACCGCCTCCTTTTAAGCAGATGGTAATTTTTCAGCTAGCGTGCACTAATCGCTAGCGCACCTTAGTAAAACTGCTTGAGTACCTGAATAAATGCATGTAAACCATTCTGAGCTCCCCTGGGAGAACGGTATAGAAAAAAAAAAATATATATATATATATATATATATGATCATGAGATACAGTAACCTACTCTATCTCAATATTACGGGTTAGTGAATCCCATGTTAATTTGGTTTGCAACACTGCATGTTTCTGGCCATGGTAATACATGATAGTGGATCCCAACTCAACAGCTTTTTAAAATAGAATAGTGTGGTATAATGAAAACGCCCCTCCCCCAGTTAAAACTGGTGGTGGTATAGTAGTGAAGGGCATGTCGCCATAAGGTTGCAAAAATTGTAAAACTACAAATTCCTCCCCTCGAAGTCATGACTCTTTCTACAGAAAATCACAGCACTTCTGCAGCCTGCCTCCATTTTAAAAAATGCCACTGTGTAAGCTCTTAGCCATAGTGTCAAGATAATTAGAGTAGACTTGTCACCTAGCAGCTTAAGCAGCACCGTTTATGAAAAAGGAACCTCTGGGGTAGGAACAATCAGAGATTACTTCTTCCCACACTAAACCCCCATAAATATGCTGGTAGGTACCAGGGGATGGGGAGCAGCTGGGATATGAGAGGGTGAGAGCTGGAAGGGCCTGAAATCTTTCAGCAAAAGAGCAGTGCTTGGAGGGATATTTTGTACTTTACTCTTTGAAGAATTGTGCGAGTGTGACACAGAGGGTAGGAATATGTCACTCACGATTACACAGTCACCAATTTCACCTACACCTGGCGCTGAGACAGGTAAGAACATAATAATAGCCTTACTGGGTCAGACTAATGGTCCATCCCATCTTCACTGAAGCCAATCCAAGTCACAAGTACCTGGCAAAACCCCAAATAGTAGCCACATTCCATGCTACTGATTCAGGGCAAGCAGTGGCTTCCCCCATATCTGTCTCAACAGCAGACTATGGACTTTTCCTCTAGGAACTTGTCCAAACCCTTTTTTAAAACCAGTTACATTAACCGCTCATACCACATCCTCTGGCAACACACAACTGTCAAATAGTGCTGCTAAGTATCTTTATGGACCGCTTTGACACTATCTGAATAGTGCCAGAGTAGTCTAGGGGTAGAAACTAGAGTTGTCTGGGTAGCAGTATCATTCCACTGGCAAAGCCAGCTATTCAGCGACAGCCACTACCAAATCCTATTGCTCAATATCTTGATTTTTTTTTCCTCCTTGTTGGCTGTTTTAAAAAAACCCATAAAAAACCCAACATTGACTTCTGTGTGCCCAACACTGAATGATAAAAATACAATCCAGCCCATAGCACACAGAGCAAAGAGAGAAACAAAATAGCTGGAAATCAGTCAAAGATTACTGGAGGTCTTATCCAAAAGCCTGCTGAAAGAAAAACAACTTAAAGTTTTTCTTAAATGTTTGAAGAGAAAGCTCTCATATGACCTCATTTGCAAGATAACCGGATCTGAGAAATTATGAAAAAATTACTCGATTCATAGGTAGACAATGGAGTAGGCACAGATGCAGTAATTATAAGAAAGCAATTTATTTTTGAAGGGCTGTAACATCTCAGAAACTGTGGTGAATAGTATTTTATTTGGCTTTTAAAATAAGCTATCTACACAGCAACATAGAAACATGATGGCAGATAAAGGCCAAATTGCCCATCTATTTGGCCCATCCGCAGTAACCATTATTCCATATAACTCCGCACGTTCCCTACGATCATCCTCCTCAAACTTACTATCTATTCCCTCCTTGAAAATTATCGGCACAAGAAGAAATGACATATTTTCCGTTATGGCCCCTACATTATGGCATTCCCTACCAAACTACATAAGAAATGAAAAAGACTTATCGTTTAAGAAAATTTTAAAAACTTTTCTATTTCAAGACGCATTTGATACATGATACAACACACTTAAATTTCTTACGTTTTATTATGACCATCAAATTTACCAATTCCCTTTGTTCCTTATTGTGTTTTCCCTTTTCATGTATATTTTAACAGATAAAGATATTGTAACTTTTCCCTCTTTCCCTGCCCATTCATGTTAGTCTCTATCTTAATTGTTTTAAGGTTAATGGAATCATATTGGCTGTTCCTTTTAATTGTTATACTGTTTTATATTATTTGTCTTATGTCTAATTCATCTAAACTGTACGTGAATCCACCATCCGGTGGCTTTTAAACTGTACATCGCTTAGATATTTTTATAGGCGATTCATCAAATGCTAATAAACTTGAAACTTGAAACTTGATTATCTCTCTACGAGATCCCACATGCCTATCCCAGACAGTCTTTGTCTCTACCACCTCTTCCAGGAGACTGTTTCACACATCTACCACCCTTTCTATAAAAAAGTATTTCCTTAGATTACTCCTGAGCCTATCACTTCTTAATTTCATCCTATGCTCTCTTATTCCAGAGCTTCCTTATAAATGAAAGAGACTCAACTCATGTGCATTTATATCACATAGGTATTTAAACGTCTCTATCATATCTCCTCTCTCCTGCCTTTCCTCCAAAGTATACAGATTGAGATTGTAGCCACCACCAGGGACTCAAAGCAGGGAACAACAGCGCCCCTAGTGGCCACAACAAAAACTGATCTAGGGGTGCTACTCAGTAATGAGTTAGCCCTGCAGGGACTGAAATAAGGTCAAAATCAAACACAAAATTCTGGTGATAAGCAAGTTCTTAATATGGTTTAATGGTCAGAATGTGCCAAAGCAGTTCAATAAACTCCAGTCCTTCAAAATCAAACAATAGGGAAAATTCCTGCACAGCTTTCAGGATTTTCACTTTCAAAATCAAAACTTCACTTTTATCATAGACAGTTTCTTTATTGTTTTCAAAGTTCTCTTCCACAGCATGCTCAAAGAAACAGGTAAGTCCAGCTCCTGAGCTGTATCAGTCCCAAGCTTTTAAACATTCAAAAGAAAAAACAAATTATGGAAGCCTCCAGCTACCACAAGCACTGCTGGGGCCAGGAGAATTGCCTTAGGTTTGTCTTAAATAAAGCTCAAGAATCAGCTACAAAAATGCCCACCCAGATAGTGGCAAACCTCTACCTCAAGTTAGTGGCAAACTTCAGCTTCCTACTAGCTTGGGCTCACAAGAGAAAAGACAGAGGGAAAAAAACCACCACAATTTCTCTTCCAGGCACTGACTAGTGCCCAAACCCCACACAAAGTCCAAAAAAAACCCCAACACCCAACTAGGGTTTTAAATGCAGTGTCCTTAACTCAGGTATTCTCATCCAAACAGTTCAGTCAGCAAATGCAAAGCACAAAATATTCTCCAAAAGAAAACAGCACCTTTGCAGCAAAAAGAAACACAGTCTTTTCAAAAAGTATAATGTACCAAACTCAACAAGCTCAAAACCAAAAACTCACAGCTCTGCATTCAGGAATGCCTGGTACCCAAACCTAGGTCCATCAATTATGGCTCCTGGAACAGCTCCTGTGGAACCAGCATTTCCTGGAACTCCATTTGCTCCTCTTGGGTTGGTGCTTTCCATAGGGTCTGGCACATTATCCTGGCTTATGCTGGGAAGCTGATCCTTGGGGAGAGGCTTGTTCCTCTTCCCTAATCTCTCTAACAGCCTAATCAAGAGAGAAGCCACGCCCTAACCTGCTTGAGCTTGCTATAGCTTGTGGCTGCTAGGGATAATTACAGGGACCACGGCTGGCATGGAGCCTGACTGGTCACAAATTTATAAGTCTGTCCCCATACACCTTATGACGAAGCCCACACATCATTTTAGTAGCCTTCCTCTGGACCGACTCTATCCTTTTTATATCTTTTTGAAGGTGCGGCCTCCAGAATTGTATACAATATTCTAAATGAGGTCTCACCAAAGTTTTATACAGGGGAGTAGTATAATGGGTACACCTCATGTCAAAATGATTGACAGCTGTCAGAGATAAGGATCGACCAATCAGCGTTCACTTCCGGGTTAAACCCCGCCCATTGTCCCACCTTAGTCTCTGCCCATGCCCCGCCCCTCCCATAGGAATGAATGGTGGTAGCCCCGCCCATGGCCCCGCCCCCCACCCATGGCCCCACCCCACTCTTCACCTAAACCCAGCCCCTCCCATAGGAATGAATGGTGGTAGCCCCGCCCATGACCCCGCCCCACCCATGGACCCACCCCTCAAGCCCCGCCCCTCCCATTGCCCCACCCCCTCATGTCTCGCCCCGGAAATGCGCTTTTTGATGACATCACCGGAAATGGGGGCGTGTTTGATCCCCCAGAAATACGATTTCTGATGACATCACCGAAAATGGGAGTGCCTTCCCCTACTGGAAATGCGCTGACATAGGCGGAAATTGGGTAAATGAAGCGACGGAAATGCGCTTTTCTGACCACGTAGGCGGAAATAGGGGAAACAGACTTAGTCAAAACCCCCATCCGGAAATGATGTGGCCAGAAAAGAAGCATCTTTATTTTAACAGTTTTTAGTTAAAAGACAGGGTTTAAGAGCTCACGGATAGAGCAGATCACAAAACAAAAGGCATTCACAAAATCTTTCCTGCTTTTAAAACAGAGCAGGGGCAGAAACAAACGAGAAAAGGTTGCATTTGCTTTTAACACACTTTTCAGTAGGAATTCTGAGCTAATGGTTAATGGGCCAGCTCCCCTATTGTCATGGTAACAGCTGATAAGCCCCTTGCAGCACCCCTCCCCTGATAAAGCCAAGGGGGAGAGAGGTGGAGGTGTGTTTAAACATGTCTGAACTTGTCCCGGCCCCCTACTGTTGTCTTAACAATCTGAAAAAAACAAAAAACAAAAGCAGCTGTCACCTAACAGGGCTCTGTTAAAAAGGCAGAGCTATGAAAGATTCTTTATTGAAGCAAATTTATTATGATCCATACGCGGCAGGAAGCTATGGAGGCATTACCCCTCTACTTCAAGCGGCTAAAAAGAGTGATATAACAGTCCGGAGAAAAGATGTGGTGGATTGGATCACCGGTCAAAACGCATACAATTTACACAGACCGGCTAGAATCCATTTTAAAAGAAATAAAACAATTGTGTCGGAAGTTGACAGACAGTGGCAAAGTGACTTAGTCGACATATCAGCCTTTGCCCGTTATAACAACGGTTACAAATACATCTTAACGGTAATAGATATCCTGTCAAAATATGCATGGGTCGTTTCTTTAAAAACAAAAACCGGTCATGAAGTCACCGAAGCCTTTGAAACAATATTTAATTTAGGGCGTACACCTGAAAAACTTCAAACAGACAAGGGTAAATAATTTTTAAATAAGTCTCTGAAGAATTTATTAAAACAAAAAGGTGTTAGCCATTTTGTGACACATAATGATGTTAAAGCAGCTGTAGTGGAAAGATTTAACAGGACTTTAAAATCCAAAATGTGGAGATATTTTACAGCCCATAATACCTTTACTTATCAAGACGTCCTACAGGCTATAGTGCACAGCTATAATTATAGTTTTCACAGAACGATACAGGCGAGGCCTGTAGATGTGACACCCTCAAACTCTTTGCAGATTTGGAAAACAGTCTACGGCAGTAACATCAAATGCGATCCCACCAAGGATCTCTTAATGAAAGGAGACCATGTAAGGCTATCAAAACTTAAAGAAAGATTTCAGAAAGGTTACGAACAAACATGGACGGATGAAATATTTATAATAAAAGATGTTTTAAACAGGGGTCAGAGAACAATATACAAGATACAGGATTACGATAGCGAAGCTATACAAGGTTCTTTTTATCCTGAAGAATTACTAAAAGTCAACCCTCTAGAGGACAGAATATACCATATCGAAAAGGTTCTAAAGGTAAAAGGAGGGGGTAAGAACAAAATTTGTCTCGTGAAATGGAAGGGGTGGCCTGATAAATTTAACAGTTGGGTGAAGGCCTCAGAGATTCAAGATATCTGATTTTGTCTTTTGAAGCAGCACAGAGAGAGAAAAAAACAAAATGAATGACGGTGGCTTTTATATCACATTGCCTAGCAATGCTTCGGCAGCTATGTTTCCCTGTAATACCAGCTCTAATTTCACCATACAAATAGCTAGGCCTTTGGACTTACAGGGTCCGTGGGAAGCGGGGCTGGTGGAAATACAATACCCACATACTTGGGAAAATATTAAGGAAGACATAAAGAACGTTGTCACCTCTGCAGAAGGAAATGTACGCCAATTTACAATCCAGAGAGGATATTATGCGACCATGGGGAGGTTATTGGATACCATGAATCATGACATTAGAAGTGCCTATGAGTCTGAGAGACCGCCGAGAATCATATATGACCCCAATACGCAAAGAATTCATGTAAAATCAGAGGATAAGTCTGTTATTTCTGCAAGGGGTGATTTGGCAACCATTTTGGGGGTAAAGGCTAACGTTAATACAAGGCTTTCTCATTTCCCAGCAAATATCGAGGCCGGCTTTAATACCCTCTACGTGTACACCGATATTGTAGAGCACCAGTTAGTAGGTGACCATTTTGTACAACTGTTGCGCTGTGTTCCAGCTCTAGGGTCAGCGGATAAGTTTATCACCCTCACGTACGATAAACCGCACTATGTACCTGTGAACAAGCAGCACATCGATACCATCATATTTGAAATAAAGACGGATCAGAACAGGAACGTCTCATTTCGTTACGGGAAGGTGATCCTTAAGCTTCACCTGCGGCCCAGGAAGACTGTTGTGTTTTAAAATGTTGGTGTCTAAAGATTACGGAGACCCCAAAGCATACAAAAATTATTACACAGCACAAGCCGGTTATGGACTTTCAGGATATCACGGAGCCCCTGTCATGTACGGTGCCGGTGTAGGTGACGTTTTTCGTAGTCTCTTTAGAAAAGCAATACCGCTTTTGAGAAGGGGTTTTGAAATTATTAAACCACATGTGAAAGGAGCCGCAAAAAACATAGCTAAAGATGTCATGGGTCATGTCGCAACAACCGTTCTAAATAAAATAAACCATTCCGCAGAGCAGGCGGGGTCGGGACTGGCTGTGGTTAGACGGGCTGTTAAAAGAAAGAGGACCCACCCTCAAGAGATTCTGCAAGGACCTCCAAAACCTTTTAAAAGAAAGAAACCTCAAGGTAACAAATCACAGAAGCTATCCAGCGGATCCAAGAAGAGAAGGACCCGTTCTACGAAACGTGATATATTCTAAAAAACCATGGCTTTTGTACACAACGGCTCTGAAGAATGCGTTAAATCAGAACTAGATCTGTTTGAGCTATCCCCAATCCAAACCAGTATCGAAAAAAGCATCTAAGTGGAAATACCACCATTATCAGCTTTATCGGAAACAGCACCTTTGGACTTCTACATAGCGGGGCACGGTGAAGACTACATTGATTTAAACAACACTCTCCTGCATCTGACCTGTAAAATTGTGAAAGAAGACGGTTCAGACATTGATGCAGCCGCCAAAGTAGCCCTGGTAAACTACCCGATTGCATCTATTTTTAGCCAATTGGATGTTACCCTGGGAGACCAGCTGATTAGTCAGAGTAATAACTGTTACCCCTACAGAGCCCTCATAGAGCTGCTCCTCAATTACGGTGAAGGAGCCCTCAAATCACAGTTTACAAGCGGCCTGTTTTATAAGGATACAGCCGAACATCACGACGTTAGAGATATAGGTGCAAGTAATGTGGGTTTTACCGAAAGGGCTCACTTTACAGCATCTAACCACAAGGTGGAACTGTTGGGACATTTACACAGCGATCTATTTTTTCAAGAAAAGCTACTCATCAATGGCGTAGATCTTAAAATAAAACTGTCACGTAACAAAAACTCTTTCTGTTTAATGAGCGGTGATGCTGACCAAAATTATAAACTCCTTGTCTTAAACGCTGCCCTCTTTGTAAAGAGAGTTAAAGTGGCCCCTGGAGTGCCCCTGGAGTGCTGAAGCTCTACTGAAAGCTAATGCCAAGTATGCGATAGACCGTGTGGGGTTGAAGGTGTTTAGCATACCGGCCGGCGCCCGTGTGACTAATCAGGAAAATCTCTTTTTGGGGCAGTTACCAAAGCTCATCATGTTGGGCTTTGTGGATAACGACGCTTTCAGTGGTAATTACGCTAAAAACCCTTTCAATTTTAAACATTGCGATATTAATTTTGCAGCTCTGTATGTAGATGGTGAACAAGTACCCGGAAAACCTCTACAACCTGACTTTGAAAATGGAAACTGTGTGAGAGAATATATGCAGCTTATTCAAGCGACCGGTAAACACCTGAAAGACAACGCCCTCCTGGTTGATCGTCAGGAGTTTTACAAAGGTTATATGCTGCTAGCCTTTGACCTATCGCCGGACCAGGAGTGCGCTGACCACTACTCGCTGATCAAAACCGGTAACCTGTGGGCTGAAATACGTTTTGCCAGAGCTTTACCTCACACTGTGAACATGATTGTGTATGGGGTTTTCGACAACGTGATAGAAGTTAATCATAGAAGGAATGTTCTTTTTGACCATTCTTGAACATGAATACCGTACAGATCTTCCGTGTTTTAAAGAAGGACTCCTGTGTTGCAGAATCTTTTTTAGATGTATTGCCCAGTAACTGGTTAACAGGATTAGAAATACCAAGGAAACCTGTGGGAATTGTCGTGAACACACACACACACAACCTACCAGGTGAACACTGGTTGGCCCTCTATGTGACCGGGGACGGGACAGGAGAATTTTTTGATTCTTACGGACAACCACCGGATAGTTTATTCTTTCCTAACAGCATTATGAACTTTTTCAATAAACACTGTAAAGCTGTATTATATCATAATAGACAGTTACAGCACCCGCTGTCTGAGGCCTGTGGCTATCACTGTGTGTTTTTTTTACATCATCGCTGTAAAGGGCAACCTTTTGAAAATATTTTAGAAATGTATTCTGAAGATTTAGTGCAAAATGATGAAATGGTACTGAAATTTGTAAAAAATAAAAAACAAGTCTTGTGTAGACCTTTTCAAAACCCGTTTCATACACTCCAGGGCTGTGTTTCCTACCATGAATGTCATGCTGTTTCTAAATTAAAAAAAAGTAAACCTTAAAATCAAAATGTCTGCAGTCTTTTATTTTCATTTTTAAAAAACATTATTTTATTGAAGATATGTTTTTATACACTCAGCCACCGGTAACTGGTTAATAATTTACATCTTTTATGAGGAAGGAGTTCTTTGGTCTTGGCAGGTTTTGTATATAGTTCAGGAACCTTCATAGCTGGGCTCTCCTTGAGGCGTAACAGTACCTCTCTGTTGGCTGCGTTACCTACAACCGAGGAAGGCATATTTAATTGAGCTAAGGTTTGCATGAACTCCCCCCAGCCTAGGGGCCTTCTTTGCTCTGAAAGACCATGGGTCTGCGTAACACTGCGAACGAGGTCGAGCAGGTTAGAACCACTGATAGGTGTTCCTTGGTATACAAATGTACCATCTCCCACCCAGGATGCAACACTTTTGTTTTTTGACAGTTTGTTAAGCAGGACTTCGGCATTTTTCCTATAGCGCGTATTGATGCTGTTTAACACTTATTGAACCACAGAGTCGGGTGGTATACTATTTTCTGGAGCGGGGGTTGTTGAAGCATCAACCGGTCCCTGTAGATACACATTTAGCTTTTCTTTTTCCATATCCCTTTGTCTGTTCAACACGAGATAACGTTGTAACACTTCTGAATAACGTTTAACTTTTTCATGGTCGGACATACCAGGGCTCTGCAGTATGTTTTTCATTTCCTCGTCTAACCTAAGTATGGTTGAGGTTCTATTATTTTCTTCCTGGTCTACGGGGTTTCTCAAGCGCTCGAGTTGTTGACTAGGGACCAGGTACATTTTTTCAGCGTGATGCATCAGCGGTTTGTCAGAAGACCCGTTATCAACGGTATAGCAAAACTTAACAAGGGCCCTATAAATCCGCCCGATTGTTTCACCAACTGCTTCTTTTTTTTCTTAAGGGTTAATCTTTTATCAAACAGTCTTTTTATGGCGTGACGCTTCCCTTTTAAAACCTTTATCTGGTTTTGTGAAAGCGGGATGTTACCTTTTAGGGTGTTGAGAGCGATTTCAGCTATAGCAGCCACCAAATCATCAGAGGCTGTATTCAGGATGGCTTTTCTGTGCTGCGACGAGGCTTGGACTAAAAGTTTTAAAAGGGGCAGGTTTCTCTTTACACGGCTAGACATGTTACCTGAGACACGCCCCAACGTATATGAAGGGATCTGGTTATGTATTCACAGCCTTTTACGGGTTGATTGTGGTTTTACACAATATACCGTTGTCCAGTCTGGCGGGAAAATATCCGTTCTCAATCTGTAAGCCTCAGGTGTTGTGGTATTTAAGTCCACACAGAGATAGCCGTACGGCTTTCTGGTGGCATCCTCAAAGGCTTCTAAAAAGAATTGTGATTTTCCAGGGTACATCTGCCTAGCTAGAATGGCTACCTGTAACTTATCTCTAGGATTCTTAAAGAGAACCATGTATTTGGTGTTTAAAGTTATAGTCCGGCTTGTTTTACCCTGGCAGAAAACATTCTGAACTATATATATGATGCTCAGGTTTCTGTGATGTACGTACTTAGTAAAGGCATTCTCTATTTCGCCGCTTTTACAGGCAGAATCCATTAGATCATCTATAATAACTTGTCAGTTTGTAACCGTATGTTTTAGGCCCCGCTGATACATACTCAGTTATATGTTCATCGGCAGGTATCTCACTGGTGAGATCCCCTAAATAATCGCCCAGAGGGGGGTTCCAGTCACCTTCGCGGCTCACAAATATCACAGAATCTGTATCGTGGTACGGACAACATTCTTGTAGATTGTCTAGAAGTTTGTACAACTCTAAACGCGCATAGGCTGTTGTAAAACAGGCTATGAAAACATTAGTGTTACCGGGCAAAGTAGTGCGGTCTTTTGAGTGCTTCCAAGACACGCAGGCTGTTTCATCATCGATAAAGTCACACGATGAAACCTCAAATTCAGGGGAAAACAGATATTTAAAGAGATCATCAGGCTCTCTGACAATGCTAACAGTAGGCAGGTTTGTCCTTTGACCAAATTTCCCCCACAGAGAATTTAAGAAAAGTTTTGCTATTTGGCGTTTAGCAGGGTTTAACTGAATATGGTTTGCCCGCAAAAGTACACCTTCTTTTCTATAGAAATCAGAGATGTACATGTTTTGTTTTTCTGTATCATTGCACCACCGGGGATAGTCAGAAGCCTCTTGTTTTTGACGGAGGTGTATTTTGATGTATTCAGAAAAGAGACTGTTAGATTTTTGCTCGAAATGCCAGATTTCATAGATTTCAACAACCACATAACCTTTTGCAATGGCAACATCCATCTCCATCGTGCACCAAGTCCCCACGAAAGCTCTCTCCTCATTCGTATGGGCACACGTTTCTGGTTGCCGTGCGTCGGCACACGTACGGCACAAAGGAAACATAAGCTTACCCCCCACCCTGACGGGTAACACCGGGAAAAAGAGCTTTCTTGGAGGATATACTTTTGCTTTTATAAAACCAAAGTAATTTGTGGGTGGACCAAAGTTGTCATAAATGATTTGCGGATGGCCTGTTGGATATTCCTTTGTTTTATTGACAAATGGGTATAGGCTGGTAAAATCGTAATAGTGTATTTTTTCCCCAGGTTTTGCTTTGTAGTATAGAGAAACAGCATTTGTTCTACCCCCAAAAAGGGCATCTCGTGGGGCCAAGGGTTGCGGTAATGCAGCGCTAGCCAGGAAGTCTGCACAGCCCCTATCATTTTCTTTGACCATCCGCTTCCACTCATTCTCCCACAGACTTACGACCTTGAAGCCCAGGCTTTCCAGGTAGGCTGTCTTTAGCTGCTTTTTGTAATAAAGAGAGCCATAGGTCGTGGCTGCTACAGGATTCTGGTCTTTATCATTATAACAGACCGGACAGCCGTGATAAAAGCAACTATTAAATTCAAAAGCTGTTTCTACCCCATCAATGACAGCGTAACCGTCAAGAAAATAAGACCCCACCTTTCTTTCACCCCCATTCAGAGCATGCATGATCTGTATATTTTGTGCAGCCTCTTGATACAGCAACCATTGAATAGAGGGGGATGAATATCTCTTTTTGTGTCTGTGATAGTTATCCGGGGGGATGAGCGCCACGGTCTTGGGTTCTAAAAACATAAATCTGAACATGGCCATACATACAGAGGCTAGGGTTATATATTGGAAAGGGTCTAAACAATTCATTAGAATTTCTGAAGTACCCTCACGTTCTACAACCATATCTTTCTGTGTCATTTTCATGATTTCTGCTCTGTAGAGAACACATGCCTGTCGCAAAATAGCCACATCCTGTTGACAGTAATAAGCCAGCTCTTTTTGCAAATCAAACGTCTTGTGCTGGTTGTCCTTGTACCATTTTAAAAATTCCTCTTTTTCTTCAGGCATCATGTTTCTCACACCATAATGCTCCTTATCCGGCATACACCCCACATAGTTTTGATTTTCCTGAGTATTAAAAAAAATGCGGCCTGGAAAACCTAAGGCCTTTGGAAGTTTGCTAAGTTTCATAGGTAGGAAATTTAGAGAGTCTATGAAACGAATAGCTAAAGGTTCTACTGTGATTTGTAAAAGCTTACCACCTTGAACCAACAGATCTGTGTCCATCTTTTCCTTTAACAGTTGGCTAAGAACAAAATACCCGTCATAGCCTTTGGCATTATGGGCTATGAAGGTATAGTCTTTAAATTTTTTGTCACAAAAAACCTGTATAAAAGCAAAAATACACTCTAGACCCTTGAATTCCCATTTTCTTGTTTCGTACAAGTCCTCAGCATATATGTAATTAGGAATGTGCCAGCCTGTTTCCTGCATACATTCGCAATCGTAAATAATATATTTTTCAGATGTTTTGAGTTTATCGATGGGTGTCATAAAACATAAGTGTATGTCATCACCGCTTAAGGGTTCACGGCATAGCTTACACATCCTACCCTTACATTTATGTTTTTCATTCACATAGGACTCACATTTCAGACACAGTGTTTTAGATAAACACTCCACTTCTTTTTTCTGCGCCAGCTGCATATGTCTATCTAAACAGTCTTTAGAGCGACAACTCATCTTGCAATTAGGACACCTCTGCTGTATATCGTCATTGTTCAAACATGTCTGTGTCGAACAAAGACAGCACCATAATGTACAGGAGTGGTCATGACTATAGGGCTTCTGGCAAAAAGTACAGAAATTACGCTCCCCATAGAATTTTTTGACATCGGTTATGCCGTAGAAATGATCGTCATGTAGCAATAAGAAAACCGTTTTTGGATAAATGGGCTGGTCTGATGTTTTAAAGCAACACCACGAGTTTGTATAAAACACAACTCTTATATTTATCTTTAAATGTTGTTCTATGGTTGCTACATCATCGAGCATGACTTTTTTATGTACGACCACCCCAAATCATTATGTAGCTTTTCAGCACCTATTAACAGTTCAGCATCTGTGAGTTTTACGGAGGACATAAGGGCTGTAAGGCTACTGGCAAAACACAGGTTATTGCCTGTGTTATTCAAATCTATTAAATACATCCTTTTTTTCTGCAAAATCTGGCTATACAGTATAGATTTTAACACTCTACGACCCCCACCACCCTTGTTTCTTATTACAAGTACAACAACACGGAATAAATCACAGACCTGTATTTCTCTGTGACTTTGAAGGAGTTTAGCAACCTGGTCTAAGAAATCATCAGCATCTAGCGATTCGGGATTTAATTTACCAGAAAACAAGGAGTTGTGAAAAAGTGACGAATGTAGGTGCACTTGTACGTAGTCACCGGGCGATACTCTGTTGCTAACATCGTCCAGGATATGTTGAATGCCTTGGCGTATAGCATTTTGAGCATCACTTAATGATGTTATCCTGTCTAAATTAATGAAACGAAATTCTTCTGAATAAAGCACACCATGAAACTTGCCAGTTTACGATCCCATCTTTTCACAAATTGGACATAGTTGATTGGTTCTGAATCTTCAGAAGGACCTAATGCACCCTTATTTGAACCATCCTCTGACACTTTGCTGCTATCAGAATAATTATCAACTTCATAACATTCTCCTTCTTCTGTGCTGTCCGGCTGTGCTTCTGTGCTGTTAAACTTTTCTGTCGGCTTCATGGTGTCTGCTTGTGACTTTCTAACATTTTCTTGATCTACAATTTATAACATAGCATGACCGTTAATACTTTTCCCCTTTGAGGATCTGTCTGTGCTTAACACTTTCTTCATTAACCATTATAAAAGTAATGACATTTTCATTTACACTAGTCTCCTTACAAAATCAGAATACTTACTATTTCGTTTATCTTTTGGTTTCCTGTAAGCAGCTTTGGACTCTGGTTCTCCGTGTAAGAAGCTTTTACTATGCGATCTTTTCCTGTTATACTTTTCCGTCAGGTTCATGGTATCTGCTTGCGACTTTCTAACATTTTCCCGATCTACAATTTATAACATAGCATAACCGTTAATACTTTTTCCCCACCCTTGAGGATCTGACTGCCTAATATTTTCTTGATCAACTATTATAAAAGTAATGACATTTTCTTTTAACCCTAGTCTCCTTACAAAACCAGGATACCTACTATTTCGTTTATCTTTTGGCTTCCGGTAAGGAGCCGGTTGTTGGTTAGAATTTGTCGATGTAGAAGGTGTCGGCTCTCCAGCCGTTTCTTGGTCTAATCATAACGAAAAAAAGAATGTTTTGTAGATGCTGTTTTTAAAAAACAACATATGTGCCAGATAATACATTTGTCACTTACTGTTTAATATCTGTTGTCTTTTTCTGGTAAGAGATAGTTTATTCTACCATCAGATCCCCGTTCCTGTTTTTAAATGCAATGATAGATTCAGAGAAAGAAAAAATGATGTCCCTAAAACCAAAAATAAAAGCCCCTTTTCTACTCACCATGTTAGCAGTTGATGTATCCGGGGTCCGGTGTAGCACCCACAAAAACCAGAATGCTTGCTGGTCTTCTCATAGTTTATTTTATACACTTACACCCCCCTCTATAGAGGTTATCCATTCACAAAGGCTTTATTGTATGTCTAAGGCCTCTGCTAGAGTTTGTTTGTCTTGGTTAGTCAATTTAGATACCAAAATGACCCCTACGTATCTAGAGCCTAGTTCCTTATAACCTGTCACACCTTCTATTGTTTTAGTTTGGGCTGATAATACATTTCTAAAACACACCACACATTTTATAATTTTTTAAGAAAATCTTTATTTTACAACAATAAAATGTTTAAACTTTTATACAAACAAACATACCGTTACACACTGTATTTCCCACAATCCCGAGAATAAAAAAACAAAACATGTTTTAAAAAGCATTTCTTTTGAAGAATGATTTATAATCGGTGTCACGGATTAAATCATTTACAATCTCTACATATGCACCATCTCTCATGAAATTGACCAATCTATTGAGTAGTCGTGGCCCGTTTATAGAGGTCTTAATATCTCTGATTAAATCAATGATTATATTAATGCTTTCATTACAAAGCATCAATATTTTCATTTTATAGCCTACAAAAGTGACTACATTTACCACACGTCCTAGGCATAGCATGTCACAAGTTTTTTTGAGTTTCTGCTGTATTTCCTTATGTCCCCATATCAAGCAATCGTGGTGTTTTTGCCCACCAGCACGTATTAAGCAGGCTCCACAATCTTCATCCTTCACGCCTTGCAGACATTTATTTAGAATGCAGTATACAGCTACCTTTATAACTGATTTAAGTTCTGTGGGTATTTTGGAAAGACCTATGCCGGTCCACAGTCCATAATCACAAGAATCTTCAGGTTTACGCTCATTCACCACTGGTTCTCTTTGAAACGAGCAGAAAAAACACAAACATGATAGATTTATCATCGGCATGTACACCTTGCCCACAGGTTTCTGTGATCGTGAAGATCCGCCACTTCCCTACAAAAAAACATACAGAAATAAATTTTCCTTTTTAAAACGCATGAACACATTCAGCTTCATAAACCCTTCAACGACCCCTGGTAATAAAAAGTGCGTGTGTGTCTCTCTCTCTTACCGTGGAAGATCCTGGCTTTTCCAACATGTCTGTTGCTTCGGCTTCAGCAGCGGCTTCATAAAATTCAATATCTGAAGTATTATCCACTGGTAGTTCATAGCCTACATCTTCATTTTCTGTGTCTGAAACATATAGCTTTTGAGCATCTGGAAACTCTTGTATTTCAGAATCTGTTAATTCGTGCGTATGCTCCCCGGTATCTGCCGTCGCGTCAATCGGTTTTTCAGCCGGTGAGTAACCCTCTTTCTCAGCATTACAGTCTTTAAGAAAGTTACAAGGCCTCTTGGTAGGCCTTTTTTCAGTTACCTGCTTGTTAAAGGGGTCCATATTTTCTTTGTCTGATTCGTACAGTTTTTCGGTCTTTGGGTAACCCTCTTTTTCTACATCACGATCTTTAAGAAAGTAACTCAATCTACGAGCCTTCGTGACAGTCATTTTGTTTGACGGCTTGAGAACCTTTATTTCTGTTGCTAACAGCTGTGAGAACTTTTTATTTCTGATGTTAACAGCTGTTAAAGATCTAAGACATACGTCATTATGACAACACCAGGGGGACCGGGACAGATTTAAACACACCTCATCCCTCTCCCCCCTTGACTTTATCAAGAAGGATGAACCAATGAGCTGTAAGTCCTGTTAAATCTTTCCACTACAGCTGCTTTAACAGGATTGTAAAATATCTCCACATTTTGGATTTTAAAGTCCTGTTAAATCTTTCTACTACAGCTGCTTTAACATCATTATGTGTCACAAAATGGCTAACACCTTTTTGTTTTAATAAATTCTTCAGAGACTTATTTAAAAATTATTTACCCTTGTCTGTTTGAAGGAGCCCGAGAGCTGGTCTCAAAGGGCGGAGAGTAACACGGGGCTGGGAGGCCCGTGTGTTGCTGGCAGGCAAGGTAGGGGAAAAGGGGGGGGGGGGGGTTGGTAGAGAAGAACCGTTAGAAGGAATGATATGGAAGAAGGGGAGGGGTTCGCGCCAAAAGGAGAGGCAGGGATTGGATAGTGTAGGTAAAAAGGGGGCGTTTCAATTAGAGTTTAGCACGAGCCTTGGAGGACTAAGTTCATTGCAGGTCCTCCAAGGCATCTTTTTGTGACTTACACACTTTTTGGTCCTGTTTTCCTTGATTCGGGGGTGCTGGTATGGAGTCTTTCAGCCGGGCAGAGGAGCGTGGTGAAGAGGGGGAGGCTGAATTGTCAATATTGGCTGGGGACTCGTTCGCGGAGGAGCCGCTGGAACAGGTTGGTGTCGGCTTTGGGGAGGAGCGTGTGCAGCCCGTGCGGCGCGCTAAGGTCGAGGCTCTGTCGGCGTTAGTTATCGCCGGTACGGGGGTCAATCAGGGGCCTCGTTCGGGGAGCCTTACTGCTGCGGGGAAGGTTCGGCGTAAGTCTACGTTGTCGGGCAGTGAGCAGGTAACTGTTCCGGCCGGCCGCAGTTCGCGGGATGCGTCGGGGGGCGGGGCTTCGGCAGCGGTATCCAGTGTTGGGAGTGGGAGCAGGAACGTGCTGGTGAGCAGGGAGGTGGGTGGAGACGTTGCTCCTTTGCGTGGGCCGGTTGTTGGGAGCAGGGAGGTTCCGGCTGCAGCAGGAGTCTCTGAGCCTTCTTGCTCTGGGGTTTCAAGTGTTCGTGAGGTCTCCTCTGGGTTGCTGGCTGGGGGAGCTGGTGAGCCTTGTGTGTCTCCGGGGGTTTTGGGTTTGGGTAGGGGCATGTGTGCACCTGGTTTTATGTCCGGTGCTGGTGTGGGACCTGCAGGTCCGTTCCCAGGTTTATTTGCAGGTAGTTGGGCTCCGAGTTGGGGGGCGGGTTCTTGGGGTTCTAGCCCTTCGGGTGGCGGTTTTCTGCCTTCGGTTTCCCACTGGGGTGGGGGTGTTCCGGGGAATATGGCTCTGGGGATGTTGCCTGGGGGCAGTTTTGGGTCTGGATGGGGAGCCCCTGTGGGTATGCCGGGGTTTTGTTTTCCTGGTCCTGCCTCTGTTTCTTGGTCTCCACAGGTGACGTGTCTACTTCCAGGCGGACAGCCGGTGCACACGGACGGTTTGGGAGCAGTTGGCGGTCCCGGAGTTGCTGAGAGACCTGGCTATTCAGCTGCGGAGCGCGGATCGGCGCCGAATGCTGGTGCGGTTGCTGGCGGAGGCACTGCGGAATCTGTTCACAGTTCATCCCTGATGCCTGAGGTTGCTGTTCGTGGCGGCTCGGCGCGAGCTTCTGATGTCTCTTCCGTGGTGGGGACTGCTGACCAGGGCGTCTCTGGAGTGTCTGCTGGAGTACCGGGAGCTTCTACTACTGGTAACAAGGCGCCTGCTCAGGTTGCTGGCGGGGGGAAGGCGCGGCGTAAGAAGCGCAGGCGTCGGCGTCGGGGTTCGTCTTCGTCCTCGTCTGGGTCGTCTTCATCGGGTTCGACGTCCTCCTCTTCCGTGGCAGCCGGTCCTGCAGGGGTGGTGGAATCTACTGGGGCTGGTAGTGGGGAGGCTTCTACAGGGGAAGTACGGGGAGCTCCGGCTTTAGTGGCACTTACTGAGTTGTGGGAAAAGGTTCCACGGGATTTGCGCCGGAAGATTCGGCGGCGGTCCTGCTTGGATATTTTTCGCCTCATGGAGGGTAGAGCCCATAGGAAGAGGCATAGGAAATCCAAGCGTGACGGGAAGGAGGTTAAACCCTTTCCAGTCGCTCGTTCCATTATTAATTGGATTCGTGCTTTTTTACGGTTAGCGAGTGTGTGGGGTCGTGCTAATCCACAGGATGCCGGTTTATTGTTGTCCTATGCGGATTCGATTTTGGATTCTTATCAGCGCTTCGGCGGGTGGGCTTGGTTGAACTATGACGAAGCGTTCAGGGACAAAATGGAAGAAAATAGTTTCATGTCTTGGGGTTCTCAGGATGTGAATCTATGGCTTACACATATGGCTTCCAAATCGATCTCGGGGGCGCCGGTGCGGACTTTTGGGAGTTCTGGGAGTGTTCGGCCCTTTCGCGGGGGGTCGGGGGGGAGTCCTTCAGCAGGCTCCGACGTGTGTTGGAAATTTAATAAATCCAACTGTCCCTTCTCCGACTGTAAATTTCGTCACGCCTGCTCCATTTGTGGTCAATCGCACTCGGCCGTTAAATGTCCCAAACGAGTCGGTGGAGCAGCTGCGGGAGTTGCGAAGTGATGTTTCGGTTGCGGTGCCTACTCCGATTAGGGTAGGAGCTATGCGCCCGTGGTTACACAGTTATAGTCGACGGAGGGTGGCGGATATTTTGGAGGCAGGGTTTACAGAAGGTTTTGATATTCCTTTTTTGGGGGAAGTGTCGGCGGCGCGGGTTCAAAATTCATCTTCGGTGTCCATTTTACGTGGTATAGTGTGGGATAAGTTGTCTGCAGAGATTCGATTGGGGCGCATTGCGGGTCCTTATCGAGTTCCTCCTTTTTCCAGCATGAAGATTTCGCCTCTGGCAGTGATTCCTAAGAAAGTGCCGGGGCAGTATCGTCTCATTCATAACTTGTCTCGGCCTGTTGGTCGGTCGGTTAATGACGGTATTCCAAAGGATCTTTGCTCAGTGCGGTATGCCTCTTTGGATAGTGCATTGAGGCTTATTGTCTCTGTCGGACGTGGTGCTTGGCTAGCAAAGGTGGATATTGAATCGGCCTTCCGATTGCTACCCATTCATCCGCGGGCTTACCCGTTATTGGGTTTTCGTTTCGACGGTTTGTATTTTTATGACCGGTGTTTGCCCATGGGCTGTTCCATTTCGTGTGCTTACTTCGAAATGTTCAGTTCATTCTTGCATTGGGTCCTAGTTCAGCAGGTGGGTGTTGCCTCGGTTGTGCATTATCTGGATGACTTCTTGTTTATTGGTGCAGGGAGTAGTGGGGTTTGTGCGCGTCTTAAGCAGGTTTTTGAGGATTTGGCGGAGGATTTTGGTGTGCCTTTAGCTCGTGACAAATCGGAGGGGCCGGTTACTTCTTTGGTGTTTTTGGGGATAGAGTTAGACACAGAGGCGTTAGTGACGCGGCTGCCAGTGTTGAAAGTTCATCAATTGCTCGGACTCATTGAGCAGGTGATTCATGCTCCTAAATCTACCTTGCATACGATTCAGTCTTTGTTGGGGTCTCTTAATTTTGCCTGTCGAGTTCTTCCTATGGGGAGGGCTTTTTCTCGTCGGTTGGCAGCTTCAACAGCTGGGGTACGGGATCGTCATCATTTTTTGCGTCTCCCTGCGGGGGTCCGTGCCGATTTGCGTATGTGGGCAGTTTTTCTTCGGGATTTTAATGGGACTGTGCCGATGCTGGCACCTGAGATTTCTAGCGTTGACCTTGAGCTGTTTTCTGATGCGGCGGGGGGTGTTGGTTTCGGTTTGTATTGCAATGGAGCCTGGTGTGCGGAGCGTTGGCCTGAGGAGTGGGTGCGGGCCGGCGTTACAAAGAATATTACCTTGTTGGAATTGTTCCCGCTCATAGTGGCTTGCGAGCTCTGGTCGGGTGTTTTGCGTAACAGACGTGTGGTGTTTTGGTGTGACAATTTGGGAGTTGTGGAGGTTGTCAATCGTCAGGCGGCGCGCTGTTTGGCAGTGAATGCACTCATGCGGGAGTTGGTTTTGCGCTGTTTGCGGTTGAATTTGTTTGTTCGTGCTCGCCATGTTCCGGGTTTGCAAAATGGCATTGCTGATGCTTTGTCTCGTTTCAATTTTTTGCAGTTTCGTCGGCTGGCGCCAGGAGCTCGAGCAGACGGTTCACGGATGCCAGCGCGTTTGTGGAGCCTGGTCGGGAAGGAGTCTGGACGATGCTCCGTCTGTCTGAAGCATCTTCTACATGGTCACGCTATTCAGCGGGGTTTCGGGCGGTAGCTGATTTCTTAGCTGATAGGGGTTGGTGTCCGGGAGATGTGGCCGAATCCTTATTGGAGGATTTCGTGCTGTCTTCTTTTCGGGATCGGGTTTCTCGGGGTGTTGTGCGTGGTCAATTAGCGGGTTTTTCGTTTTTCTGCAGGTCCTTGGGTTGGGCCTGCCCAGTATCTAGTTTTTTGGTCCAACGGTTGCTGCGGGCATTAGGACGCGTACTTCCTCAGCATCGTGACTCAAGGTTGCCTGTCACTCATGAGTTACTCCTACGGCTGTTGGCGGTATTGCCTGAGGTAGCCAACTCACCTTTTGAGGCCTGTTTATTTCAGGCGGCTTTTTCCATAGCCTTTTTTGGTGCCTTACGGGTTAGTGAGTTGGTCGTAGGTCCAGCTTCGGGTGGAGTCCCACGGGGACTTCGGATTCAGCATGTGACTTTGCAGGATTCGGTTTTAAGGTTGCATATCGTTAGCTCTAAGACTGATCAGTGTGGTGTTGGGCATTGGGTGGTGTTGCATGCTGTGTCTGGCTGTTTGTCGTGTCCGGTTTTTAGGATGCGGGGTTACTTAGCCATTCGACCTTCTAGCACTCAAATATTATTTGTGCATGCTGATGGCGCTCCTCTGACGCGTTACCAGTTTCGGGCGGTACTCAATTTAGTGTTGGCGCGTTGTGGTATGAATCCGGCTGATTTCGGAACTCATTCCTTCAGGATTGGAGCTGCCACGAGTGCTAGTAGGGCTGGTATGTCTGGGGAGGGCATACAGAGATTGGGTCATTGGGTTTCCAATGCCTTTCGGGGTTATATTCGTCGTGAGGGTGAGGGTGCTGTGAGCCTTGTTGGGCGAGGTTCTCAGTAATGGGATTTTCGTACGGGCCCATTGGCAGGGGGTTTGATCTGTTTTGTTTTATTCTCTGTTTCAGCTCTCAGTTCCCGTTCCTACTCTATGTGGATAGTGGGCCATTCTTTCATCCACTGGGCTAGCGAACGTGCAGGTATCCGCCCAGGTGGCCGTCATCTCGGACTTGGGCATATGGGACTTCGTGTTTCCTGGTGGGGACAACGTGGGATGCGCTGGAGTCAGCTGTTGGTCTTGTTGACGGATCTGCGATCTCGGACTAGTCATCCTGACATACTGCTGATACATTTGGGGGGTAATGATGTGGATGCCTGGACGGGAAAGGACTTGGTCAATAGGATCAAGGATGATTTACGGGTGGTGTGGGATTGGTTCCCGGGAGTGTTGATCGTATGGTCTGACATCGTTCCTCGTCCACGTCGTTTAGTGTCCCGTCGTTGGACGAGGGGCCTGGCCAAGCTTAACAGACAAGTTGGGAAATGGGTGGTTGGGCATGGAGGGTGGCAGATAATGCATGATTGGGTTGATGTTAATTGTTTTGGTTTGTTTCATACAGATGGGGTTCATTTGTCGGATGTGGGGTGGGACCTTTTGCTGGATGATTTTGCGTCCAGTTGTGAGAGGTTCCTCAGTGCTCGGTAGTAGTCGCTTCTCTTTTGGGGGAGGGCCTGTGTGCACAGGCCTGTGGCGGGTCTCCCGAGCTACTGGGTGCTGGGGCTCATCCGGCGATGAGCGGTGGGCCGGCTGGGAGCCGTGCCTTGGGGTCAGGTGACCCGGGTTAAAGGGGCATGAGGTCATGCCACCCCTCAGACACTTGCTGTTGGTGGCGGGGTCGGGGGCAAAGGTACTGTTACACAGGGTAGCTCGGGATGAGCTTGCTGAGGTTCATTGTTAATTAAGGTTCAATGTGTTAATGATGTTAATTTATGTAAATGTATTTATGGGTTAATGTGATATAATAAAGAGCTGCGGCTATTTACCACAATAAGGTGTGTTGTTTTATTAATATGGGGTAGGGAAAGGAGGGAGAATGACAACATGATGGGACTATCCAGATCCCGATGTTAGAAGTTTTTCAGGTGTATGCCCTAAATTAAATATTGTTTCAAAGGCTTCAGTGACTTCATGACCGGTTTTTGTTTTTAAAGAAATGACTCATGCATATTTTGACAGGATATCTATTACCTGTCATTAAGAGCGTTAAGATGTATTTGTAACCGTTGTTATAACGGGCAAAGGCTGATATGTCGACTAAGTCACTTTGCCACTGTCTGTCAACTTCCGACACAATTGTTTTATTTCTTTTAAAATGGATTCTAGCCGGTCTGTGTAAATTGTATGTGTTTTGACCGGTGATCCAATCCACCACATCTTTTCTCCGAACTGTTATATCACTCTTTTTAGCCGCTTGAAGTAGAGGGGTAATGCCTCCATAGCTTCCTGCCGTGTATGGATCATAATAAATTTGCTTCAATAAAGAATCTTTCATAGCTCTGCCTTTTTAACAGAGCCCTGTTAGGTGACAGCTGCTTTTGTTTTGTTTTTTCAGATTGTTAAGACAACAGTAGGGGGCCGGGACAAGTTCAGACATGTTTAAACATACCTCCACCTCTCTCCCCCTTGGCTTTATCAGGGGAGGGGTGCTGCAAGGGGCTTATCAGCTGTTACCATGACAATAGGGGAGCTGGCCCATTAACCATTAGCTCAGAATTCCTACTGAAAAGTGTGTTAAAAGCAAATGCAACCTTCTCTCCGCCCCATGCCTCTTCCCATTCCTCCCCACCAAACGTGTTCCCCCCCTTTCCCTTCACGGTGGTCAACAAAGTGCTCTTCGTGATCCCCTCGGCTCTCCCGCTGATGTCACTTCCAGGTGCCATGCATAGGAAGTGACATCAGAGGGAGAGCTGAAAGGGTTGCAAGGAGCACATTGTTGACTACCGCGCGTATTAGCTTCAACTAGAGGTACATGGAAAGGGAAAGGGAATCATGCATGGCAGGCCTCCAGAGGCATGATTCTGGTGCCATTTTTTTAGGCGCCAGAAGGTACCTTGAATTTTCTTTTAAATATGGTTTTAAATGGTGTTCTGAACTTTTTTTTATTTTATTATTTATTTTATTTATTGGATGACCATGGAATAAAGGGAGTGCTAAAGGAGAACAAAGCAATCGCCAACAAACTGAACACATTTTTTGTGTCTGTATTTACTAAAGAGGATATACACAGCATACCGGAACCCATCAGGCTATATGCTGGAAACGAAGACAGGAAACTGACAGGGTTGACGGTCAGTCTAGAAGAGGTATGCAGGCAGATCGATAGGCTTAAGAGCGATTAATCCCCGGGACAGACAATAGGGGAGCTGGCCCATTAACCATTAGCTCAGAATTCCTACTGAAAAGTGTGTTAAAAGCAAATGCAACCTTTTCTCGTTTGTTTCTGCCCCTGCTCTGTTTTAAAAGCAGGAAAGATTTTGTGAATGCCTTTTGTTTTGTGATCTACTCTATCCGTGAGCTCTTAAACCCTGTCTTTTAACTAAAAACTGTTAAAATAAAGACGTTTCTTTTCTGGCCACATCATTTCCGGGTGGGGGTTTTGACTAAGTCTGTTTCCCCTATTTCCGCCTACGTGGTCAGAAAAGCGCATTTCCGCTGCGTCATTTACCTTATTTCCGCCTACGTGGTCAGAAAAGCGCATTTCCGTCGCTTCATTTACCCAATTTCTGCCTATGTCATCAGAAAAGCGCATTTCCGGTAGGGGCAGGCACTCCCATTTCCGGTGATGTCATCAGAAAGCATATTTCGGGGTCAAACACGCCCCCATTTCCGGTGATGTCATCAAAAAGTGCATTTCTGGGGCGGGACATGAGGGGGCGGGGCAATGGGAGGGGTGGGGCTTGAGGGGAGGGTCCATGGGTGGGGGCGGGGGTCATGGGCGGGGCTACCACCATTCATTCCTATGGGAGGGGCGGGGCTTAGGTGAAGAGTGGGGCGGGGCTACCACCATTCATTCCTATGGGAGGAGCGGGGCATGGGCGGAAACTGAGGTGGGACAATGGGCAGGGCTTAACCCGGAAGTGAACGCTGATTGGTCGATCCTTATCTCTGACAGCTGTCAATCATTTTGACATGAGGTGTACCCATTATACTACTCAGGGGTATCAATACCTCCTTTTTCCTACTGGCCATACCTCTCCCTTTGCATCCTAGCATCCTTCTAGCTTTCGCCATCACCTTTTCAACCTCTTTGGCCACCTTAAGATCATCACATACAATCACACCCAAGTCTCACTCTTCTGTCATTCACATAAGTTCTTCACCCCCTAAACTGTACCGTTCCTTCAGGTTTTTGCAGCCCAAATGCATGATCTTGCATTTCTTAGCATTACAATTTCATACCATTCTTCAAGATTCACCAGGTCTTTCTTCATGTTATTCACACCATCCGGGGTGTTTATTCTATTGCAGATTTTGGTATCATCCACAAAGAAGCAAATCATACCTGACAACCCTTCAGCAATATCGTTTATAAAAATGTTAAAAAAACCAGGCCCAAGAACAGAACTTTGTGGCACACCACTGGTAACATCCCTTTCCTCAGAGCAATCTCCATTGATCACCCTTTGTTGCCTTCCACTCAACCAGTTCCTGACCCAGCCCATTGTCCGTCACTTTGGGACATAATATCGTTCTTCTTAACCGCGTAACCATAAGTTCTACGCGGTTTACAGTTTATTTATCAGACGTCTGTGTGGAGCACTGTCAAAGGCTTTGCTAAAATCTAAATACACCACATCTAGCACACTCCCTCTATCCAATTCTCTGGTCACCCAGTCAAAAAAATTGATCAGATTTGTCTGACAAGACCTACCTCTAGTGAATCCATGTTGCCTCCAGTCCTGTAATCCACAGGATTCCAGAAACTTCATCATTCTCTGTTTTAAAAGTGTTTCCATTAATTTGCTTACCACAGAAGTCAGACTTACTGGCCTGTAAATCCCTGCTTCTTCCTTACTTCCACTTTTGTGGAGGGGGACCACATCTGCCCTTCTCCAGTCCTCCGGTACCACTCCCAATTCCAGAGACTCATTGAAAAGGTCAGTCAGCAGAGCTGTCAGAAATTCCCTAAGTTCCTTCAGCACCCTCGGCTTGTGTAAACTGTTTAAAGATGTATCTATTTTATGTCCATTTTATAAAGGTAGCAAAGGTGCCTATGTAGTTCTATAAACTACAGTGATCCATAGTAGTGTGCACAAATTCACATCTGCCCTGAAGGAGGTCTAAATTTCACATGTACTGGCATATTGTATATCAAACAAATCTATATCACTGCTAGTATCCCACACCTGCTTTACCTCATGGGAACACTCTTGAATGTGCATATACCTGTGTGCAATTTTCTAACAACCATTTACTGCAGGCAAAATGTGCTTTACATGTAGAAAATGCAATGGGATAGATATTCAGCTGGTGGCAGTGAGCGTTTTTTAGCCACTGCTGGTGATATTCCCAGATATACAATGCCAGGCCATGTCTGGATATTGGCAATGAATATCCGGGTTTATTTGACTGGCTCTCTCTTAGATGGATTGAATAAGTCCCTAATGGAGCAATGCTAACAGATGCCCGGATTTAGTTATAGAATACAACCAGTACCAGCATGTCTAACCTTTACATGCCTGTAGTTGCACCAGCTGCGTATAACCCCAGCTGTGTAAGTGTGAAGGAGACATATTTGTATATAACTTATAGTATGGTTTAACTTACATTCGTAACTGGGAGCTAAATCCATGTCCTGCCCGGATATATATATATATATATATACACACAGTATATTTATGTAAAAATTTTATATTCTGCATATTCAACAATTCTATGCGGATTACAAAATAACATACATAATAAAATCACAAAAAAATAACAAATGCAATCAACACATCAACACACCAAAACATTAGACAACACTTCGTCAACCCACAAAACCACAAACTCTCTCCCAAATAATTTACCTACATCACTAAAAAGGAGAGAAGAAAAAACAAAAGAGATCTGCAACAAAAAATTAAAAAAGCAACAGCCAAAATAGCCTATTTAGACCTCAAAGGTGCACGCAAACAACAGTCTAACCCCTTCTTAACCTGCACCACACTTATAGCCTGCCTCAAGTCCAACGGTAGCAAATTCCAACAAGTTGGGCCCTGTACTGAAAACATAGTTTTACAAAACCCTGCCAGCCTTACTGCACTCAAAGGAGGCACAACCAAACACGACTTGTCCATAGATCGGTGATTCCACCTTGGCTGATATAAATGTAACAGGGATCGCAGCGTCTTCGGACAATCATCATTCAAACGTTTAAAAATGATACACAAAACCTTAAATTCAATGCGCACAATGATTGGTAGCCAATGTAGTTCCCTCAGGACTGGAGGTATATATAACCCCTTGTATTTAGGTGCTTTGTAAGATAGGCACGCCATTGCAGAATAATGCTTAGGCATCCTGCTGGCACTTTTTATTTATTTATTTAGTCGATTTTCTAGCCCATCCTCCCAGAAGAGCCCCGAATGGGTTGCAATATTGCATACATAGTGAAAGGGTAGCAACAAATTTACACATAGCAAATATACAGAACAACCGGTAAGGCAATATGAGTATACCAGCTAGAGATGCAATACATTTTGCCAGGGGTGCATAAATTTGGGGCACCTAGATTATAGAATTGCCCTTTAAGTGTTCTTCACATGTGTTGAAAAAAACACTGCTAAAGGCATTTTCTAATTTTCTGCTTGACGCACAAGAACATAAGTTATTGAGAAAGTGCTGAAATCAAGGGGTCTCAAGCTTCGCTTACATACACAGATCTTTCACTTAAAAAATTATCATTGATCTCACCGCTCAACCTCTTCAATGGTTTCTACGAGATCTTTTGAACATTAATACAAAAGAAGCCTGTCTGAGCCTGCTCCAGCTTCAGAATTCCTTTGCAAGCATCTACTTGCACTCTTCACAACCTCATCTGTTACCTTCCGTAGCCTTTTGCTTTTCGCCCTGCAACCCCTGAAATATTGTCAAGGCAATCACTCCATTCATCATTTCATCATTCCTATCTGAGAATACACTGGATGCATTCTCTGCTAGCCCTCCGTCTTCTTACCTTGACTGAAACTTGGCTTTTCCTTAAAGGATTTTGCCTCTCTTACATTGAAGAGAGCAAATTTTCAAAGAATCTTTTTACGTATATACCAGGATCAACCAAAATTGCCCTATATCTATCCTCATTGCAAGGTGAAATAATGGGGGGTGTATTTGCTTGCCAATAACTGGAAAGGAGAAGTCTCTTTTTGCACACACCCCAAAAAAAACCCCCACAGAATCACTTTCAGATTACTTCAAATTCAGTTATTCCAATTCAGATTTGGTTTTGAAGTTCCCTCCCAAACTTGCTTGGGAGTCTCCCTCTGTCTAAGGGCTCTGGTGGCAGAAAGGAACAACCAAAAAGTTGCAGGCTGCCACATCACAGACTCTGTTGTAGCATCTACTGTCTCTATTTCTTTAATACTGGATAGGGGGCTAGATTAACTAACCCATTTTTCCTGAGTGATCCGTGGCCTATCCCAGGAGGCCTGACGAATTCACAAATGTAAAAAATTAAAATGAGGGCGATCGGAGGAACCCATAACTTCAGGGTGCTGAGGCTATAGCTTTAACCATTACACCAAACTCACTGTACTACTGGCTGGCTTAGCAACAAGCTGCAGGAAGGAGAGAAAGACAATGCAGTTCCAAGATGGTACAAAAGAAGAGGTAACCAGGATTCCATACATTGAGAGGAACAGTTATAGAGCTACCACTGATCAAACCTAGCAATAAATAAATAAATAAGATGAGGCAGTAGTGGCAATGCTGCAAGAAGGGTGGCACTCATTGCACTTACCTCAAGCTTTGCTGCCACATTGTCACCCATCCTGTCTTTAAACCCTACCCAATGCAGTCCATCAGCAATTCAAGCAATAATACACCTCATTTCTTGCTGCCATGAGGCCAAAGCCTTATGGAAAGAGATCAAATGGCTCATACCACGAGACTTCAGGCCTGCAGCAGCCTGAGGTCAAACACCTAAAAGCTTTATCGGCTGCCCAACTGCAAGGGGGGGGAGAATCCAGACACTCATCAAGTGGCAGTATTGGCAACAAAGCTACTTTGCTGTACTCATTTCCCTACAGACTTTAAAAAATGTTTTCTATGCCCCATGGTAAGGGGAAAGAAGCAAGGAGTCTTCTGTGAATCATCCATGGTATCCCTCAAATCCTTGCAGGGCTGGGATGTCTCCCTTCCACTGCAATCCCACCTTGGATACCTCCATCCATTGCACACCTCCATACCCTCACTGCAGAGCCATAGTTCCTCTTCACTGTACACGATACCCTCCCTTTCCACAAACCTTGGATACCTTCTATTTATTTCATTCCTGACACCCCTCCTGTGGACCCATCTCAGATATCATCTCCCCAAAGTACTAGCACTCCAAACAGAACCCTTTGCAAACCAACACCCCCATGCCGTCACTGCATAACTAATATCCATCTCTTTAGTCCCTTACATATATAAATACCTCCACCACCTCCACTACACCAAAACCACACTACACCTTGATACCGACACACGTCACATATACATGCTCTCACACATCAGATGCCCAATGTGCCCCCTATGTATGTACACAAGCCTCTACTCCTACACCTTAGACATCTCACCCACAACAGACACCCCCTACATATCCCTACTGTCCAAGGTACCTGCCTACATTTATCATCCTGACCTTTATTCAAAAAATCCTAGACCCAATTACACTTCTACCTCCAATATCCATCCACATCCACTCTATCCCAGCTACCTAAATTCTGCCCAGAGCCCAATCTAGCTACACCAGTGAGGAAGAAGCTCATACCTGTGAGCTGGAAGATGTACTGAGCCAAATCGACAAGTTAAAAAGTGATAAATCGCCAGGACCGGATGGTATACAACCCAGAGTACTAAAAGAACTCAAACATGAAATTGCGGACCTGCTGGTAGTGATCTGTAACCTGTCGCTAAAATCGTCTGTAGTACCTGAAGATTGGAGGGAGCGTTTGTCATATGTATTTAACTGTATCTCGCATTTTATTAATGTACACCACTTAGAAATGCTGATAAGCATTAAAATCTAATTTTAAATAAACTTGAAACTATTGAAGTAGAAGAAACCTATCTTCAAGGTGCATCTCTCACTTCCCAGTCTAGAGCTACCTAATAAATAGGTTTGTTTTCCATGTTGACAGTGTAACTCCTGCAGATTAATCTTCTGTATGGGATATGCTCCTCAGTAAATCTGGAATGACTTAAGGTGTTTACTGTCCAGAACAGAAGTACACTGGGAGTGGCTCACTTGAGTACCTTATTTTCAGAAAGTGCAAGCTACAGTCTGTGACAGAGCTTATCAACCCTGATGAGAGAAAAGGGGAACATTCCCATCTAGGAACCATGAGTAAGAAGAACGATACAAAGTTATTCATAGTGAGGATGCAGAAGGATTGTGAAGACCTGCAATGTGACATAAGCACGCTCGAGAAATGGGCCGCGACATGGCAAATGAGGTTTAACGTGGATAAGTGTAAGGTGATGCATGTCGGTAACAAAAATCTTATACACAAATACAGGATGTCCAGTGGAGTACTTGGAGAGACTCCCCAGGAAAGAAACTTGGGAGTACTGGTCAACAAGTCAATGAAGCCATCTGCGTAATGTGCAGCAGCGATGAAAATGGTGAACAGAATGCTAGGAATGATTAAGAAGGGGATCACAAACAGATTGGAGAAGGTTATCATGCCGCTGTACCGGGCCATGGTACGCCCCCACCTTGAATACTGCATCCAGCACTGGTCACCGTACATGAAGAAGGACACGGTACTACTCGAGAGGGTCCAGAGAAGAGCTACTAAAATGGTTAAGGGACTAGAGGAGCTGCCGTACAGTGAGAGATTAGAGAAACTGGGCCTCTTCTCCCTTGAAAGGGGAGACTGAGAGGGAACAAGATCGAAACATTCAAGATAATGAAGGGAATAGACATAGTAGATAAAGACAGGTTGTTCACCCTCTCCAAGGTAGAGAGAACGAGAGGGCACTCTCTAAAGTTAAAAGAGGATAGATTCAGTACAAACGTAAGAAAGTTCTTCTTCACCCAGAGAGTGGTAGAAAACTGGAACGCTCTTCCAGAGGCTGTTATAGGGGAAAACACCCTCCAGGGATTCAAGACAAAGTTAGACAAGTTCCTGCTAAACCAGAACGTTACACAGGTAAGGCTAGACTCAGGGCACTGGTCTTTGACCTAAGAGCTGCCGCGTAAGCAGACTGCTGGGCACGATGGACCACTGGTCTGACCCAGCAGTGGCAATTCTTGTTTATGTTCTTAGGTCCAAGGACTTGGATCCTCATATTCCTTTTCTTTGTCAAAGGCTGCTCTCGCCCCATAGTGCAGGGGTGTCAGAGCCCCTCCTCGAGGGCCACAATTCAGTCGGGATTTCCCCAATGAATATGCACGAGATCTATTGGCATGCACTGCTTTCATTGTATGCTAATAGATCTGAGGCATATTCATTGGGGAAATCTTGAAAACCTGACTGGATTGCGGCCCTCGAGGAGGGACTTCGACACCCCTGCCATAGTGAGAAGTCGGTTAAACATGGGTATTTTTTTTTGTTTGTGGTTCTTTACGGAACTTCTCTTTCTCGCTTTGTTCCAGCATATCTATAATGCTGCTTTTTCTTGGCATGGCTTCCGGTGCTTTCTGACAGCTAGAGAGAAATTTTTATTTACACAGTATTAGGATCCAAATAAGCAGTATCTCGTAACTGTTTTCTAATATAGCTGAATATATTGAGAGCTGATTATTCCTTTTAATCACGTTATCTGAATTCTCATCTGATACACTGCAGCTCTGTTTTATCTCCCATGTCATTAGATGCTTCAGCTTTTCAATCATCTTCAGCCTGAAGGCATTGTAAAGTTTTGATATTAGTCCCTTTGTGGATTTACTTGATATGTCACTGTTTTCCAATTTCACTCTTTTTCCTGATCATTACAGATTTAACTGTCTGCTGTTGTGCAATGTAGCTGTAGATACGCATAATTCAGTACTCTGAAAATAAAACATAACCTTTCAAAACAAACTTTATAGGGCTTCTTTGCTACTTAAGCTATTTCATAAGTTTTAAGCCTTAGGGATGGTACATAAGAATAGCCATACTTGGTTCATCTAACTCAATATCCTGTTTCCAACAGTGGCTAATCCAGGACACAAATACCTGGCAGAAACAAATAGTAACAATATTCCATGCTACCAATCCCAGGGCGATTCCCCATATCTATAGGGAGCTACCTAACAATGCTTACTTTAGAAGCACTATTTGTATTTTAGAGTAGTGTACAAAAGTCTGGAATCACCTGTGAATGTTGCATTCTTTCAAATTTCTGACCTTTTGTTTTAATTTCTTTGTTGATCCAATAGATTTTTCTGTGTATCACATTATAAGGGATGCATTTGGCTATTAGAATCAACCTTTAAGATCACTTGTTTCTAATTTTACAATTTTGTTGGTACTGGAACATAGCTACTATAACTTTTACAGATCATGCTTCAAAACTGGATCAAGATTGTCCAATTAGCACACATTATTCTGACCAATCAGGAAGCTGCCTTCATCAGCCAATCACAGTACAGACATCTAGGTAACAGGGCAGCTATAAAAAGCACAGGTGTTTTGGGACGGGTTTCATACATTTTCTGTATCAATCAGGACAAGACTCAGATCCTGGAGGACACTGGAGGAACATGTTCATGTGTCTCTGATGAACTAGGAAGGATTTTTGTGCCACCAGATTGCCAGCAAAGTCAGCTGCATTCACAGCGTGGTAGTAAAGATTGTACAAAAGAAGAAAGTGAAGGATTCAGTGGGCATTTGGAAAAATTGAGAGGGGACAGATTCAGAATCAATGCTAGGAAGTTCTTCTTCACCCAAAGAGTGGTGGACACCTGGAATGCACTTCCAGAGGGTGTGATAGGACAGAGTACGGTTTTGGGGTTTAAGAAGGGATTGGATGAGTTCCTGAAAAAAAAAGAGGATGGAAGGGATAGAGGATTACTATTCAGGTCCTGGACCTGATGGGCCGCCGTGTGAGTGGACTGCTGGGCATGATGGACCTCTGGTCTGACCTAGCAGAGGCATTGCTTATGTTCTTATGTTCACAAGCATTGGTCCTGTTGTCCACATACATCAACACATACATCAACATCACACTATGATCGTGCACTTTGATATATTTCATTGACCAATCGCAAATTGACTTCACCTCAGCTATTGCGTGAGTGGTCAGATGAGTGTCATGTCAGTGTCAGCTCATCAACAGTTCATCATTGGTGCCTGCAGTTTGGTCTACAGGGCTGTAAAGCAAGCAACAAGCTACTGATGATTGATGTCCAAAGGCACAAATGGATCACATGGGCACAGAAGCTGGACATGTAAAATGTAGGAAAAGGTGCTTTTCAGCGGTGAAAGCACCATCTGCCTGTTTAGTAACCAGGCCCACACCAATGTAAAGAGATTTCCTGGAGAGGAGTTCAAGCCTGAGCGCCTCAACCTCACTGTGAAGCATCCTTTGAAGGTCATGGTCTGGGGCTGCATGGCCGTCAGTGGTGTTGGGCGTCTGCATGTCATTGATGGAATGGTCGCTGTCTTGGAAGCCATTCTGACTCCTAAGCTGTCCTCTCCCATGGTGTTTGCCATCTCTGACCCGGTTCCCTCAATAGGGTGAACTCTGGCTGCCATTTCAGATGCTGGAGAAACCTGCTCTTTGGTCGAGGATTCTGCTGGACACAGCGGTGCTATAGGATCCGGAGATGATAAGAGATGTCTCATTTTCTAAAGCCGTGGCTGCTTCTTCAGGCTCGCGGCGAATTGGACTTTGAACTCTGACTTCTAGAGAGTTTCTGGTAGTGTTGTGTTCTATGCTTATCTGAGCCAGAGAAGAGGTTCCAGCTGGCAAGGGAACAACTCTCACCACCCCTTTACGTTTAGTATACATCATATCAGTAAGGTAGAAAACCAACTAGGCAAGCACAGAGCCAAACTCTCACCAGCATTCACGCTACCATCTTGATTCTATCTACCCACCCTGCCCAAATGAAGAATTCTCTTTGCTATCCGGTGTGAAATGAAAGGACTACCTTCCGTGACTGGGCCCAAGAAAAATATCAACATAACTTTCCAGTATTGAATGAAACCTAAAACAGGTCAATTTTTTTGTAGCTGTATAATAATGTCTTATTTTAGTGAAATTTGTCCTACTTAGAGTTGTCTACTGGGGCCTTAGCTGACAGTGAAAGAAATTTAATGATAATAATATCATTTAAGCAAGCATATCTGGAAAGATGCCTTTCAGTGCTTACAGTACTTGGGGATTGCATTGTTCCACATGAATGATAACAGCAAACATTAGAAATTAAGTGGTCTTGGTTTAATTGATGGCAAATTACAAGCTTCCTTAGCATCTAAATTATAACTTAATTATCCTGGTTAGAATGAGTTGGTGCTGATAAGAAGAATGAACTAATTATGGAAAGGTCAGACTGGGATGTGCCTAATGAGCCTGGAGCTTTGTGATAGGGAGGAGAACACATCGCGTCACAGATGCACAGATGGAGCCTAACTTCTTTAGGTTTGGTTCCAAGTCTATCAGTATCAGTACTATATAAATATTCTGTTAACGCTCTTACTGGGCCCTCAGGGCAGGATTAAAGCATAGGCAAACTAGGCATGTGCCTAGGGCTCAAATGTCTAGGGCCCTCGGTGGATCCCCAAGGTAGATTTTTGCCATGGTAAGTTAGCTGCTGGCATAAAGCAGAGTTACAGGGTGAGGGGGGGGAGGAGAGACAGGAACCTTCCCTGCTTTCAGAGATCTGTCTATTTCTCCCTAACCCCAGTGCATTGCTCTCTAGTAGGCAAGAGGAGTCAGTGATCAACATTTTTTACTTGCTGCTTTCTCCTCTGCTGTTTTCCCCCCTCTGTATTGAGATTCACATGGGGAAAGTGGAGCATATGTAGGAATTGTAAAATGTATATATTTTTTGGGGGGGACCTAACTGTTTCTTAGTCTAAGGTCCACCAAAGTGTTAATTCTGCCATGATTATAATGGCAAGTACCTAAATTCTGCACAATTACTGGCAGGAGATAATTTTCAGCAGCAATGGTCACAGTGGCGTACCTAGGGTATGTGGCACCCGGGGCCCATCATTTTTTGACACCCCCCCCCCTCCCCCCCATGTAAATTTTTTTTTTTTTTTTTTTTTTTCCAATAACCATGAAATGGAATAAATGGTCAGAATAGAAACAGGCAGTGAAAATTTTCTTTTATTGAACCTCATATATGTAACCATTATTCCAAACATAACATAACATAAATTATGTCTAAATTGTCATGACATTAGAAGTACATATGGAGTAGTTGCAGGTGATACTTGGGACAGTTCTGATTGTGTTAGTTCGGTTTTATGTGTTTTTTGAATAGAAGGGTTTTTATTTCTTTTTGAAGGTTTTGCAGTCTGTGGTTGATATCAATTGGTTGTAGAGTTGGGGGTCGAGTGTTGCAGCTCGAATGGCTAGGAGGTTGTCGAACAGTTTTTTTCTTTTGACGTTTTTGGTTGGAGGGTGTGTGAATGGTGCACAAGTTCTCCTATGTCTGTTTGAAGTGGATTGAATTATTTAGCTGAAGAAATTAGTTACCCCCCATTCCACACACATTAATTCTCTTCCATTTTTGTTCCCATTATAAAAAACACTGATAAGTTCCCAGAAAAAAAATACATTAAAATAAGAAGTGAAAACAAAGGCCCCTACAGATGAGAACATAACATAAGAATAGCCTAACTGGGTCAGACCAATGGTCCATCATGCCCAGTAGCCCATTCTCATGGTAGCCAATCCAGGACACTAATACCTGGTCAAAACCCAAAGAGTAGCAACATTCCATGCTACCGATCCAGGGCAAGCAGACACTTCCCCCATGTCTTAATAACAGATTATGGACTTTTCCTCCAGGAATTTGTCCAAATCTTTCTTAAAACCAGCTACACTATCTGCTTTTACCATAACTTCTGGCCACTTCATTTTTAAGTTTAGATCTTTCCTTTCAAACAGAGACCTTGCTAGATGTCAAATACAGCACAAGGTAACTTCACATGGACTTAGCTGTGCAGGAAATGTGAATCTCCTCATACACCCACCATATAGTGCAAAAATGTGCAAAGGTCTGTTTTTTTCTTTCGATCACTACATAGCCTAATGCCACACAAGCAGCGCTGTTACAAACATATTCTGTAGGTCAATGCTAAGGATAACAAAGTTTCCTTCCTTGGACCAGAAGGAGATAAACCACTGGAAGAGATCCCAAAACAACACCCAAAGACCCACTCAGTGTGTGAATCAGTTGAGTGGAGTGGACTAACTGGGGGGTGGAAATGGGCCCAGAGTTTGCTCAGCAGAATTTCCCAGACCACCTCTTCCTCTCAACACATTGACACGCTGCCACCATCACCACTAGGAACACCTCACTGGGTAGGCCAGCTATGCTATAAACTTTATAAAACACATTATTATATTTTCTTATAAAGCACATATTTTAACTGACCTCTCTGACATCCTCAGCCTTTCCATTCACAAAAATAGAAGGAAGAAAAGTTCCCATTTCCTGCTGTCTCATGTCCCCGGCCTATACAATATTTTTTTTCTGCAGACCCTTCAAAAGTCTGACCAAATCCTCGTTTCACTTGCATTATAAAGTACTGAGGATGCCATCTCTCCCCAATCCCAGGTCCTAAAGTCTAAGACAGTAGCGCAAACTAATGCTGCCAGATACAGGAAAAAAAAATTTTGATTCGATTCAGCCCTATTGAATTGGTTTTTCAATTCGATTTTCCTGCCCAGTTGGGTGATTTTTTTTCAAAACTCCTGGTGGGTTTTATAGCTTTTTCACCCCCTTTGGCTTCTCCTAACCACACTGGCGCTGTGGTGTAAATAAAATAAAGAAACAAAAAGGACTTTTCCTCTTTCTGTTAAATCCTAGCTCACGTTTGCAGTCCAACACCAGCTCTGGCAGGATACACATTTCAAATCTGACATGTTATAATCACAAAACAGAAAATAAAATTAATTTTTCTACCTTTTGTTGTCTGGTTATATTTCAAATCTTGTTGGTCCAAGGCTCTGGTTTTCTTCTGATAACTTGCTTGCCAGGGTCTCCTTCTTTCTGCATGCTAACCATCCATCTGCCAACTCTGTCCTCCCTTTCCATTTCCCTTCCCTTCCCAGGAAGTCTGGTATCTTTCCTTTTTTTCATCTCCCTCCACAGATCCACCTTTTCTTAAATACCCTTTCATCCGGCATCTCTCCCTCCTTCCCCACCATCCCAGAGTCCACCATCTCTCCGTTTCTTTTCCTAATTACCCTCCTATCCAGTATCTCTATCCCTCCTCCACACCATCCCTTGTGTCCAATTTCTCTCCCTTTCTGTTCCTTCCCTCCCTAAATCCCATGGTCCATCATCTCTCTCCCTCTCCTCTATTTTCAGACCCATTATTTCTTCCCCCCCCCCCACAGTTTGGCATATGCATGTCTCTTTGAACACCCCCTTCCCTCCGTGTACTTCTAAATCATGGTCCCCCCCCCAAAGGCCTGTCCCCCCTTAAAGGTCTGCCTGTCCCACCTTGAAGGCCTGCACCCCCCTTGAAGGCCTGTCCCTTCCCCTTGTAGGCCTGTCCCCCCCTTGAAGGCCTGCCTGCCTGTCCCCCCCTTGAAGGTCTGCACCCCCCGAAGGCCTGCACCCCCCCGAAGGCCTGTCCCCCACTTGAAGGCCTGTCCCACCCCCTTGTAGCTCCTCCCCCCCCCTTGTAGGCCTGTCCCCCCTTGAAGGCCTGCCTGCCTGCCTTTCCCCCCTTGAAGGCCTGTCCCCCCTTGAAGGCCTGCACCCCCTTGAAGGCCTGCACCACCCCCCTCGAAGGCCTGCACTCCCTTGAAGGTCTGCACCCCCCCCCCCCGAAGGCCTGTCCCCCACTTGAAGGCTTGTACCACCCCCTTGTAGCTTCTCCCCCCCCTTGTAGGCCTGTCCCCCCCTTGAAGGCCTGCCTGCCTGCCTTTCCCCCCCTTGAAGGCCTGCACCCCCTGAAGGACTGCACCCCCCCCAAAGGCCTGCACTCCCTTGAAGGTCTGCACCCCCCCGAAGGCCTGTCCCCCCCTTGAAGGCCTGTCCCACCCCCTTGTAGGCCTGTCCCCCCCTTGTAGGCCTGTCCCCCCTTTAAGGCCTGCCTGCCTGCCTTTCCCCCCCCTTGAAGGCCTGTCTCCCCCTTGAAGGCCTGCACCCCCCTTGAAGGCCTGCACCCCCCCTTGAAGGCCTGTCCCCCCCCCCCTTGTAGGCCTGTCCCCCCCCTTGTAGGCCTGTCCCCCCCCCCTTGTAGGCCTGTCCCCCCCTTGAAGGCCTGCCTGCCTTTCCCCCCTTGAAGGCCTGTTCCCCCCCTTGAAGGCCTGCCCCACCCCCTTGTAGGCCTGTCCCCCCCTTGTAGGCCTGTCCCCCCTTTAAGGCCTGCCTGCCTGCCTTTCCCCCCCTTGAAGGCCTGTCTCCCCCTTGAAGGCCTGCACCCCCCTTGAAGGCCTGCACCCCCCCTTGAAGGCCTGTCCCCCCCCTTGTAGGCCTGTCCCCCCCCCTTGTAGGCCTGTCCCCCCCCCTTGTAGGCCTGTCCCCCCCTTGAAGGCCTGCCTGCCTTTCCCCCCTTGAAGGCCTGTTTCCCCCCTTGAAGGCCTGCACCCCCCCAAAGGCCTACACCCCCCCTGAAGGCCTGCACCCCCCTGAAGGCCTGCCTGCCCCCCTTGAAGGCCTGCACCCCTTGAAGGTCTGCACCCCCCCCCCCCGAAGGCCTGTCCCCCCTTGAAGGCCTGCCTGCCTGCCTGTCACCCCCTCCCCCTTGAAAGCCTGCTTGCCTGCCCGCCCGCCCCACCCTGAAGGCCTGATGCCTCGACCCACCCCGAAGGACCGCTCGCCCCCCTGGCCTCCCCGCACCACCTATGAACAGCCGCAGCAGGATCGCGAAGTCAGCGTCAGCGATCCCTGCGCTGCTTCCTGCGCCACGGTCCCGCCCCTCCTCTGACGTCAGAGGAGGGGCGGGTTCGCGGCGCAGGAAGCAGCGCAGGGATGCTGACGCTGACTTCGCGATCCTGCTGCGGGCTGCTTCACAGGTGGTGCAGGAAGGTCAGTGGGGCGAGCGGTCCTTCGGGGGTGGCGGGGGACTGAACGGCAAGGTCGGGAACACCCCCTTAGGGCTGGTACCCGGGGCGTCCCGGCCCCCCCCCGCCCCCCCTAGGTACGCCACTGAATGGTCACCATTTTAATTTAAATGCCAGTGTTAGTGTTTAAATTACTATGCATATATTTTGCAGGCTCAAAATAAACACGTAATTTGTCCCTAGAGCAGGGGTGTCAAACTCAATCACATAAGGATCCGAAATCTAAAACATAGGCTATGTCGCGGGCTGAATTTTTTATTAAGATACTTAGGGTTCCTTTTATTAAGGTACGCTAACCAATTTAGCGTGCACTAAATGTGCACCTTAATAAAAGGACCCCTTAGTCTTAGTAGAAGTATAGGGTTACAGCTCTGGCAGGCTACACATTTCAAATATGACAAAACATAAAATAAAATTATTTTTTCTACCTTTAGTTGTCTGGTCATTATTCAGGCTCTGGTTGTCTTCTGATAACTCGCTTGCCAGGGTTTCCTTCCCATTTGTCGTTTTCTTCTTTCTCCGTGCTAACCATCCATCTTCCATCTCTGTCCTCCCCTTCCATTTCCCTTCCCTCCCACCATCCCCTGATCCATCATCTCTCCTTTTCTCAACTACCCTTTCATTCAGTATCTCTCCCTCCTTCTCCACCATCTCTCCCTTTCTTTTCCCAACAACCCTCCTATCCAGTATCTCTATCCCCACTCCACACCATCCCTTGTGTCCAACTTCTCTCCCTTTCTGTTCCTTCCCTCCCTCCATCCCATTCTCCACTATTTCTCTCCCTCTCCTCTGTTTTTAGACCCCCTCCTTCCCTCCCTCTGTGTACTTCTACATTAGGGCCCACCGCCGCCCCTCCCCTAAAGCCCTGCATGTTTTCCCCCTTCTTTAAACCAGAGCCCGCCTTCTTTCTAGCGTCCTCTCTCTTCCCGGTCTCACCTTCAAAGCAGCCTGCAGAGTATCGCCAGTGCTGTAGCGAACCTAGCAGACTGCTGTCAACCTCCGCAGCACGTTCCCTCTGCTGTGGTCCCACCCCTCCTCTGAAGTACGGGACCGCGGCAGAGGGAACATGCTGTGGAGGTTGATGGCAGCCTGCCAAGTTCACTACACCACCGGCGATCCTCTGCAGGCTGCTTTGAAGGTGAGATCGGGAAGCTGGGATGGAGGGAGGGCCAAATCTTGGGTAAAGGGGAGAAATATGTAGAAGCTGATAAAGAAAAGGTTGAATTGCTTAACAGATATTTCTGTTCTGTGTTCACGGCTGAAGCACTGGGAGTGGGACCACAGAAAACAAACGTGAATAGGGATGGAGGAGTAGTAGACCCTGATCGATTTTCTGAGAGTTGTATTCGTGAGGAGCTAGCTAAAATAAAAGTGGACAAAGCAATGGGGCCGGATGGTATACATCCTAACGTGCTGAAGGAACTTAGGGAAGTTCTGGTACCTCTGCTGACTGACCTTTTCAACGATTCTCTAGAGTCAGGAGTGGTACTGGAGGACTGGCGAAGGGCGGATGTGGTCCCTCTCTACAAAAGTGGAAGTAGGGAATTACAGGCCAGTAAGTCTGACTTCTGTGGTAAGCAAATAAATGGAAACACTTTTGAAACAGAGAATGGTCTAGTTTCTGGAATCCTGTGGATTACAGAACCGAAGGCAACATGGATTCACTAGAGGTAGGTCTTGTTAGACAAATCTGATTAATTCTTTTGACTGGGTGACCAGAGAATTGGATAGATATGCGCTAGATGTGGTGTTTTTAGATTTTAGCAAAGCCTTTGACAGTGTTCCACACAGATGTCTAATAAATAAACTGAGTGCCCTCGGGATGGGTCCCAAAGTAGTGGGCTGGGTCAAGAACTGGTTGAATGGAAGGCAACAGAGGGTAGTGATCAATGGAGATCGCTCTGAGGAAAGGGATGTTACCAGTGGTGTGCCTCAAGGTTCTGTTCTTGGGCCTGTTCTTTTTTAACATTTTTATATATGATATTGCTGAAGGGCTGTTGGGTAAGATTTGCCTTTTTACGGATGATGAGAAAATCTACAATAGAGTAGACACACCGGATGCTGTGAATAACTTGAAGAAGACCTGACAAAGCTTGAAGAATGGTCTGAAATTTGGCAGCTAAAATTATTTCTATAGTGCTGCCAGACATATTCTGTAAGTTACATATGTAAGTGGGAATCCCACCATGCCCTGCCTCTGTTTATACCCTCCTTGCAAATACATGCTTTGTAAATTAGGAATTCTATGAGTGTCGGAGCTGTTACCGCCATGGCTGATGCTAAAAACCACGCTATAGTTTTGTAAAAATGGAGGGAGGGGGGGTAAAAATATTGTGAAATAGAAAATGAAAAGGAACTCCATAATAGATAGGAAAGATGTAATCATACATACAATAATATATAATAAACATGTTTTGTTTTTTTTCTTTGTTTTTTAAAACATGTTTATTCTCTTGTTCCTCTGAAATATCTGGAAGTCCAAATGCGTGGGTAAAAAAAATATGTTATTTATTTGTTAAATTTTGGCAAAGTCAGTATTCCTGTATTAACAAGAAGCTGGTTCTAAAGTGCAAATGCTAACCAGAAATATACACTTTCACGGGTGGATACCCATTGTGCCTGTGGTGTGATAGGGATAATCAATCTATGCTGAGTTAATGATCTTAGACTGTTCTACCTAAGGAATAGCTAATGACCATAAGGAATAGTTAGTGAATCTAGATAAGTGGATGTGTCAGTTTAAAAAATGTGGAAGTGGTGTCAGAGGAAAGGCTACTTTAATTAGGGTAAAGGGTTGAGACTTGATATACCACTTCTTCAGTGTGGTTTCAATCAAAGTGGTTTATGTATTTTAGACAGGCACTTATTTTGTACCTGGGGCAATGATGTGTAACGTGACTTGCCCAGAGTCATAAGCCACTGCAGTGGGAATTGAACGTACAGCTACAGAATGGCATGGCGACAAAATTCATCACCGTTCCCATCCCCGCGGATAACCACGGGAAATAATCCCATGCCATTTTTTAGTGTCTGTTTCATCCTCAGTCCTTCTACACCAGCATTCTTCATAGCAAAGCTTGAGGGTCAGTGGTTGTGGCCATTCATACTCTGATTCTTATGTGAGCCAAGGATAATGAAGCCATTGTGATATCACTGATGTGATTGGCTCTTAGGCACTGGTGGAATGAGGCATTATGACATCACAATATCTGCTCTGGATACCAGAGACTGTCATTCTGTAGTGTCTGTTTCAACCTCAGTCCTTCTACACCAGCATTCTTCAAAGCAAAGCTTGCGGGTCAGTGGTTGTGGCCATTCATACTCTGATTCTTCCCTCTCTCCTTAAAGAATGACATAAAGATGGTTTCCCGTGGTTATCTGTGGGGATGGGGGGGACAGTGATGAATTTTGTCACCGTATCATTCTCTACTTACAGCTTCTGGGTGCTGAGGCAGCTGCTCTAACCACTAGGCCACTCCATTCCACTTGTTGCAGTGCTGCTATTGGGGGTGGTTGAGTCAGGCAAGAGGGACAGACGCTTGAACCAGGGGGGAGTAGAGAGAAAGGAGATGCTGGAATAGGAAACGGAGGGGAAGAGTTGCTGCACCAGGGTGAGAAACATGCAGGCACTTGGAGTGGCCCTGATGCGGACCACCCGCTGTCTAGAATAAGAATCGGGGGGGCTTGCAGCTGAGGAGGCTTAGCTTCCCCAAGCCTCTTATACCAGACATCTGAACATGAGTGCCAGCAGACATTGAACTGCTCTTCTGCAATTACTCACTTAATTTACAAAGCATGTATTTGCAAGGAGGGTATAAACAGAGGCAGGGCATGGGTGGGATTCCCACTTACATATGTAACTTACAGAATACATCTGGTAGCACTATAGAAATAATTAATTGTAGTAGTAGCAGTAATACTGTGTAAGCTATGTGAATCCCTGCCACATTAAGGCAACTGTAATTATGGTGTAACTGTGGATACCTAAATGTTAGACATGCTAATAACCAGCTTACACTAGGACTCTAATAGAATCTAGTCACTTAGGTTCCATTATAGAATTGGATCCAACCACCAGTGGCATAGTAAGGGGGGGGAAGGTGGGACGGACCACCCAGTGGCATAGTAAGGGAGGACGGGGGGGCAGACCACCCCGAGCATTGTCTTAGTGGGGGCACCAGCTCCTCTCCTCTTCTCCGCCTCCTCCCCATTCCTTCCCACTCCTCCCCCGCTGCGTGATCCTTTACTTCCCCCACCACCACCACCATATCTCTAGCTCTTTGCCGGCACAAGCAGCACCTCCAACCTATTGTTCATGCTGGCCTCGGTGCTCTTCTCTGACGTTAGTTCCAGGTCTCGCGACTAGGAAGTGACATCAGAGTGAGAGAGACGATGCCATTGCAGTTACAGGTACAGGGAAGGGGAGGGGAGCGTGCGTGGCAGGGGGTGGGGAATGAGCAGGGGGGTGGAGAAGAGGGCTAGGGGGAACTTGCCACCGCCCCAGGCATCTCTCACACTGCTACGCTGCTGTCTACTACACGTCCTTGAGGCACTTAAATGGAGGTGCTCAGTTGTACAACTAGCCTTATAGAAGCTGAAAATATATGGATGGAGACGTGTTTATGTTTATTACAAAATTATTCTGAAAGTTACTAAGTCAAAAGTGGGAAAACACTGAGGAGTATGTGGTATTTTCAACACTAGTGGAGAAAAAGCCTCAAAACCACCATGCAGCCCATTTCACTTGTGAGATGTGAAATGTATTTTATGAGTGGAATTTTTTTTTATGCCTATGATCATATAAATACCACTTTTGGCAATTAACTTTCAGAATAATTTTGTAATAGAATTGCAGTTACTATACAATAATCAATACAAAGTTTATATGCTTAACAGGCATGAAGTTGACCCCAGCAGTTTCCTGGGGTTTGCATTATTTTTTTTATTTTTCAAAGGCTTTTGAGATTGTAATAAAGAATGCAGCTTGAACACTGCAGTATAAAGCCTCAGTACAGTCACAACTCCCAGGTGTTTCAGTAGTATCTACCAGATATATATTTGGCATATGATGTCATCTGCCATCTGTCTAACTCAAGTGACTGCATCCAGCACTTGATCACAATCAAATTATCACACAGGACTCTTGGATGATTTGGCCTTCATTCCATATCACCACATATAAAGATGGATATTCAGCTCCAGCCCACTGATAGATTCTGCTTACAGGTTCAATAAAGGACACTACCCTAATTTGCTATAAAACTTTTGTTAAAGTAAGCTTATACATACAGTATGTGAAGATTAGCTCAGAGACATGGAGAGGTAACATGAAGGAAATTCCCAACCACCTCACCACCTAATCATTGCTAAATCCTCCATACTTGTAAGCTATTATGTAGTTTTAAAAAAAAAATCATGCCGTCAAAATTCTAAATCTCATAATTCATATCAATATTGTGACTAAAAATAAATGAAGAAAAACTTAGCTAAAGCATGGTTCCTTGGTTTTGATGTGAACATGTTTCGTGCTCCTACATCAGGAAACCAAACAGCAAGATGTTCAGCCGTACAAGAAAGAATGTTTGGGCAGCCAAAAGGTGATTTTAATCTTTATGACAAGGTTTTTCCCCAACTGGTCCATGTGCCTAAGGCCCCGCCCACAGGAGGGGCCTAAGACAACTGGGCCGATTCAGGTTGGCACAGGCACCTCAAGCCCCACCTGTGGGCGGGGTTTGAGCCGCCTGGGACAATCAGACCCTAAGGCCAGCCATTCCGGAGATGGCTGGCCTGTCAGACGGATGGGCATGGCGGGGCGGTCATGGGGGGGTTGCGTTGAGGGAAGGAGGGCCTGGGATTCCTCCTGCCCGCATTTTAGTGGGGGGTGATGGTTAGGGGGTGTCGCCGGGCCAGGAGGGCTTGGGCTCCCTCTTGGCCGGATCGTGTGGGGAGGTTGGAGATCGCCAGGCCAAGAGGGCTTGGGCTCCCTCCTGGCCCCATTGGACTCAGTGGGGGGTTGGGGATCGCAGGGCAAGAGGGCTTGGGCTCCCTCTTGCCCCAATGCTGTTGGGGGTTCGGGGTGTTGCCGGGCAGGAGGGCTTGGGCCCCCTCCTGCCCGATCGTAATAGCCGGGGGAGGGCTGATCGCTGCAGGAGAGATGGCTCATCTCTCCTGCCAGCGATGGTGATCGCCCACCCCCCTCCGAATCATGGCACTTTGGGGTGAGGATCGCCGGCAGAGGAAATGCCCTGTCGCGATGCTCACCCCAAAGTGCCATGGTTCAGAGGGGGGTGGGTGATCACTATCGTGGCAGGAGAGATGAGCCATCTCTCCTGCAGCGAACGTTGCAGTAGGGAGTAGGCAGGTTGCTGGGGCTGCTGAGCTGCAGCGATCAGCTCAGCGGCCCCTTTTCGGCACTTATACCTGTTTTGACTTGGTCTAAGTGCCGACTAGGCAACCTGCCTAAAGTTTTGTTTATACCTGCTGTACGCCTAGGTGTAGGTCAGCCCACCTCCCGTCCTTTCCCATCCTCTAAAAACGCCTCTTTTTGCTCTATGCATTTAGAGGCAGGGGAAAGGCCTAAGCTGGTTTTAGATACGTCTAAAACCAGCTTTGATTATGGGTACTTGGACGATCAGGCTTTTTGATCGTCCAAGTACCCATTTAGGCCACTTTTTAGACGTTTTTTTTTTAATTTTGTTATTATGAGCCCCATAACCTTTAGTTCAATGCGGTTAACAAAAGATTATACTATAGGAAAATACAGAGATAATGTGATGCACAGAAATTTAACTAGCCAAAAATTTTGAGAAAAGATAAGGCTTCAAAAGTTTCCTGTAATGTTTATAAGATATAAATCTAATCAGTAATGGACAAAAATCTTTGTCATAAGAAGCTGCTTGATAGGAAAGACAATTCCCATGATGTTTCTTACTTTTACAGCCCTTTGCTGAAGGAAACGTAAATAGGGCATGAGATTTTCTACTCCTCTCATGTGTCACAATAACAAATCTATCAACAAGATATAATGGGGCAACACCAAAAGTGACCTTATACTATAAACATCCCAACTTGAAAATCACCTGGGCCTCTACTGGGAGTCAATGCAACTCACGATAATAAGGAGTTACATGGCCATAAATCATTCTTACAGCTATATTTTGAACCAAGGTTAGTGTAGCCAAATTGTTCTTAGTACTTGTCAAATACAATATTATAGTAATCCAAAATTCTAAAAAGTAATGTCTGAACTAAAAATGTAAAGGCAGTAGCATCAAAGTAGGATCTGATGGTGCGGAGTTTCCACAAGGTAACTGAATAGCAGGGTAAATATCAGGAAGTTAAAACTGCTCCACAAAAACAATCAGCATCTCCCTTCTGGCCCTGCTCCATGCAAGATCATCCCCCCAAGATCCTCCAAAACAAGCAGCATTCCCTTCCAAACCCCCGTGCAAGTTTAGTCCCTTCCAAAATAGACCCACCTCCAAAACCCCCATATTCAAACAGCATCTCTTCCCAAACTCATGCAAGATTGGCCCCCTCTAAGATAGACTCCCTAACCCCCCACCCCCCACCAACACAGGAAGACCCTTCCTAAAATGCCTAAAACACATGCAGCTCCTCCCATTCTGACCCCATCACCACCAGCACCAGCACCATAAGAATTGCCTCCTTCCTGGAACTCCCTTAAATCTTCATTCTCAGGAATGAAAACTGAGATTGGATCTGTGGATTTAAAGATTGAAGCACATGGAGAAGTTCTAGCAAAAGATGAAGAGCAGTTGGAGAAACAGGAGAAGAGGTTAGAGGAAATGAAACAACTGGGGAATATGTTACTGAGAGAGAGAGATAATGCAATGGAAGTTGGAACATATGGAAAATCAAATGAAGAAAAATAACGAGACTGTTGAATCTCCTCTTGTCTTTCCTGTAGAGAAAAATAATGAGACTGTTGAATCTCCTCTTGTCTTTCCTATAGAGATGGTACAGAAATACCTTTGTGAAATATTATCTGTTCCATCTGACAATATGCCTCCTAAGAGTTCAATATTTGTCATTGGGTAGAGCTCTTGGTTCATCAACCCCAGTGGGAGAGGTTAAAGTATCTCCAGACTCTGAATATAATAGCTTCTTGGGGAGAGCTATCTTGAAGTCATTACAGAAAGAGCAATTCTTCTTTTGACTTTTGCCTTGGAACATGATAAGAATTATATTTTATGTCTTTACTTCCGCCATTTACATGAACAGTTCCTTGACTCTACTATTTGTATATTTCATTATTTTGGTTCAGGTGACACAGAAGCACAGAAAAGACTTTCTAGCCTTCAGGTGGCAAATTCTTTTTTTTTTTTATATATATATTCTTTATTCATTTTGAAAACTTACAGCAAGCGTACAGGAATATATCATTAGTAACAACAATAACACTTGTAATTCTCATATAATTCTACAAACATAAAAATTATATCCCGTCCCACCCACCTTCTTTCAAATATTATAATAAATTATATCATAAATATAATATAAACACATAATATAGTGAAATTTCCAGAAAAACTCCCTCCCACCCCTCCCCCAATGTGTACATATGTTCATCCAAGGAAAATGATGTTTACTCCTTACAATATCGTTCCAATGGCCCCCAGATCTTTATAAAATTATTATAATTCCCTTTCTGTATTGCAATTGCTCTTTCCATCTTAAAAATATGGCATACTGAATTCCACCAAATGTGTAATTAAGATTAGTATAATTTTTTCAGTTATTGGTGATATGCTGAATAGCAACCCCAGTCAAGATTAATAATAGTTTGTTATTATGTGCTGATATTTGACTTTTTTTCCTCATAGCCATGCCAAACAGAATAGTATCATAGGATAATGCAACATGGTTTTCTAATAGACAATTTACTTGAGTCCAAATTGAATTCCGAAATAATCTTATACAGGGACAATGGTAAATTAAATGATCGAGTGTCCCCGCTTCCAGATTACAATGCCAGCATTTATTAGGCTAAAGCCACTTTTTGCCACTGTTTGGTAAAAAAGCTCCTTATTCTGGTAAAAATGATCTTTTTTTTTAGCCTAAGCAACTTTTAGATTTTTTGAGTGGCAAGGGAAATGGAAGGAGATCTGGTTAGCCTCCCATAAATGGTACATTCTGGCTGCAGGTTTAGACATTTATTCTGCTAACTAATTTTCTGAAGATGTTAATTTGTCTTTTTTTTTATTTATTTTGTTTCTAGTGGTCTCTCCCATTTATAATTATGGGCTAAAGGAGTGGCCTAGTGGTTCAAGCTACAGCCTCAGCACTCTGGGGTCATAGGTTCAAACCCTACACTGCTCCTTATGATCCTGTGCAGGTCACTCTATTGCCCCAGGAACATTAGATATATTTTGAGCTCACCCAGACAGATAGGGAAAATGCTTGCGTACCTGATTGTAAGCCACTTAGATAACCTTGATAAGCAGAATATAAATACCTAAAATAAATCATTTTTCCTATAGCTTTTTTCTGTTTTCTATTAAGTGTAAAATGCTTGAATGATATATAATATTTTTATTATATTAATTGATGGAATTAAGTGCTGTTTATTTTGTAAACTGTTTGATAAATTGTTGCACTTGATGTTGGTTATTATAATGAATAAAAATTTTTTTAATGTTTTTTAAAAGATGTAGTCCCAAATGAAAAAAAGAAAGAAAAATCTTATACATAACACTGGAAACTATTACAACGAAAATGTTTACTTTTGTAGTGTAGGGTCATGAAATGGTTAACTGTTGTTTAAAATATTGCTCTGGCCTACATAGCTGAAAACAGTGTACAATCTATTGACCTCATCTGCCTGAAATGTATGTCCCTACCTTACCACATTGTAAGCTAAATAGATAAGAGTTTGAGCCGTGATGTACCCTGCCCTTCTGTACATTTAACTGTAAGAGTTAGATAAGTGTCCTGCTAGTGACCTGCTAGTGTGAGCTTAGAACCAATGAGCGTTAAGAAAAGTAACATGTGAAAAGCTTTTTATAGAATTCAGTTGTATAGCCAGAAAAATGAATAAATATCTCTGTAACTTCCTGGTTTCGGCACTTCTGAGCCAGCTTGGAGCTCAGGGGTCCAGCATGCATTCTGTAATAAATCTCTTGTACTTTCTTCACGCCTCTGACTTTGTGTGTCCAAGTGACCTTTCAGTAGTTGTGTGCTTCAGATTGGAGCTCTTTTCTTTTTAAAGGGCCCGTTACAAATATATTGTGAAATATTCTAATGCTAAGGATGTTTTATTAATCCTGCCTAATTAACATTCTTTCTACGTGATAAACAGGCTCTGAGCCCTCAAGGTGATGTCGGTTTGGGAAATGAGATTAAGGGAGTGTCTGTGGAATAATACATCCTCTCCATAATATGATAATAACTGTGACTAATATCATTTTCTTTCCTTTTTAGTTTTAATTTCTTAGTTTGTTGGTGGCTTCTTTACCCTATCTCTTTGGTATTCTGTATAATGTATGACCTATGTCCATTCTTCGTGAGCTTCATGGTAAAATTATAAACAAATAGTTTTGTAGAGACCTCTCAGGGTTAGTAGGGCTAGAACCTTAAATATTGCAGTTCTGACCTTTTCCTAACCCTGAAACTTCCAGAACAGGAGCTTGCCTTCCTTTCTAACAGTCTATGTTCCCTTCCATGCTAAGCACATGAGCAATTGCTCATATATTCTAGGAGTGTTGCTCCAGTGGCGTACCTAGGGTATGTGGCACCCGGGGCCCATCATTTTTTGACACCCCCCCCCCCCATGTAAAAAATTTTTTATTTTTTTTTTGCAATAACCATGAAATGGAATAAATGGTCAGAATAGAAACAGGCAGTGAAAATTTTCTTTTATTGAACCTCATATATGTAACCATTATTCCAAACATAACAAAACATAAATTATGTCTAAATTGTCATGACATTAGAAGTACATATGGAGTAGTTGCAGGCAGTGGCGTACTTAGGGTATGTGGCACCCAGGGCCCATCATTTTTTGACACCCCCCCATCTATATGAAAAATATGATTTTTAGTACCAATCTACATATCGCACCACAAGAGTGTACCTAGGAAAAGGCTGCATCTTAAACACTGCAGTGAGCACTAGAACACCAACACATACATTGTAAAACTAAACAAGCCAGATCCCGCACAGTCAATTGGTCCTGTAGTCAATGCCAACTGAAAACTATGTCTTTTTCATACACACAGAACAGAGATACACCCTTGCCCAAAATGGAATAATCACAAACTAAAAATAGAAATATGTAGACAAAAGTTAAACTGATCCGCCAAGAAACCAGACCCTGGATACAATGCAACACCACAAAAAACAGTAACACATGTCCTCTAAAACAGTGCAAAATATAAAGACAGTAGATGTAAATTTGAAAAAAACTGATACATAACAATCACCACTTTATAAATTAACAAATAAAAATAAAACAAATAATGAGATATAAAAAAATACAATTTTATTGGACTAATCCCCATAAGCTCGGTCCCCATCCCCGCAAACCACCTGATTCCATCCACACAAGCCTTGAATTGTTTATATTAAAGTATAAAAAGAAACAATATTCTGTACAATTGTCAATTTATAAATCAGCGTCTTCTCCCCACTCTCTTCCCCATTTCCCTTCAGCATCCTCAGCCCACTCTCTCTCCACTTTCCTTCAGCGCACGCACATAAAAACAAGCAAGTAATTTTATATCATTTTCATTCTATTCATTCATAGAAATTAAAGTCTAGATAATGCCAGTCACATAACAAAACATGATTTTACAAAAATAATTCCCTGCAGTCAAGCCTGCAAGGATTATTAGATGTCTTTCAGCAGTTCCCCTCCCTCCCTCCCCCTTACCTTTGTGGCCAAGTCAAAATGATCTACCAACAATAAAATTTTAAAAACACAAAGCACGCTGTACGCAGAGAAAATGTTAATTATCATTTATATTCCGCGGGTTTTCAAAGAGGTCAAGGCAGATGACTTTATGCAATGTCACCTCAGTAACAACTATACAAAAATAGACAAATATTCCCCCTCCCTTTTTACTAAACTGCGATAGCGGTTTTTAGCGTAGGGAGCTGCGCTGAATGCCCCACGCTGCTCTCGACGCTCATAGGCTCCCTGCGCTAAAAAACTCTATTGCGGTTTAGTAAAAGGGGGCCATAGTGCAAAATATAGACAGCAGATATAAATTTTCAAAACGGACACATTTTGATCACTAAGTTGAAAATAAAATCATTTTTCCTACTTTTTTGTCTGGTGATTTCATGAGTCTCTGGTCCTTCTTCTGATCCTTCTTCTTTCTCTCTCCCCCTGGCTCCCCTCTTTATTTCTGCCTTTCTTTCTCTCTCCTCCTGGCCCCCCTCTTTCTTTCTGCCTTTCTTTCTCTCCCCCTTGACCCCCCTCTTTCTTTCTGCCTTTCTTTCTCTCTCCCCCTGGCCCCCCCTCTTTATTTTTTCCTTTCTTTCTCTCTCCCCCTAGCCTGCACAAAGCCATCGTGCCGATTTCTCCACTTCCACGATTCTTTCCCTACCCTCACCCCCAAGCCAGCAGCCGATTTCTCCCTGCTCCTTCCCCGATGTCCTGATGTCCTGAACTTCATCGGGCAGCAGCAGCATTCACAATTCACTGATGTTGCCCGCTTCAGGCCTTCCTCTCTGTCGGGTCCTGTCTTCATGAAAACTGGAAGTAGGCAGGACCCGGCAGAGAACAAGGCCTGAAGCCGGCAACAGCAGCGAATTGTAAACGCTGATGCTGCCCGAAGAAGGTAATGGAGCACCGAGGCAGTCCGCTTCTCCCCCCTCCCAGCCGAACCCCCGCTGACCCTCCTATCTCCCCCCCCCCGTGAACCTTTCCGACCTTCCCAGCGAGAGCAGCAAACCTCCTTCGCGGCTTTCTCCTCCCTCTGCCGCGTTACTGATGACGTCATCAGTGATGCGGCAGAGGGAGGATAAAGCCGACGCTACTGGAGGGAGGTTTGCTGCTTTCGCTGGGAGGGTCAGAAAGGTTCACTTGGGGGGGGGAGAGAGATAGGATGGTCAGCGGGGTTTCGGCTGGGAGGGGGGAGAAGCGGTCTGCCTTGGTGCTCCAAGGCCTGGCGCCATTACCTTTTTCGATAATGGCGCCGATGCTGCTTTCGCTGGGAGGGTAGGAGCGCGATAGGGACCGGGCCAGCTGTGCACCCCCCCCCTAAGGCGGCACCCGGGATGGACCTCCCCCTCGCCCCCCTTGGTACGCTACTGCCCTGGGGAAACAGCCTGCAACAAGATCGCGCGATGCCAGAGATTTTTGCCTGCTTCGGCTGTTTCCTCCGCCGCGGTCCCGCCCCTCCTCTGACATCAGAGGAGGGGCAGGACCGTGGCGGAGGAAACAGTCGAAGCAGGCAAAGATCTCTGGCATCGCGATCTTGCTGCAGGCTGTTTCCAGACGCGACACCCGGCGCAAGGGGGGGTAACTGGACCGGACCGGGAGCACCCCCTCAGGGCTTGGTACCCGGGGCGGACCGCCCCCCCCCGCCCCCCCCCCCCTTGGTACGCCACTGTGTTGCTCACAGATTTTACATGGTTGTTCACAAGAATACTTGCAATTCAGGTAAATTGTTGATTTTTAGAACTTATTGCTCACACACAAAATTTTTTTTTTTTTTTTTTTTTACTTACCACTCACATGAGAAATAATTTGCATGCACACAGCCAGTCCTTAGAGGGAGCATTACTGACAACCCTTGTAGGGGAAACAAAAGTAGCAGGGCAAATGCAGCTGTCATCAAGTTTCAAGTTTATTAAAAATTTGTTTGACCGCTTAATCCAATTTCTAAGCAGTTAACATAATAAAATTACACAAAACATATTAAACATATTAAAACAGGAAAGACAAATGACTTACACAAACATACGGCATCAAAAGGACAGATGGGGAAGAACTACAATAAATATAGGATAAATAAGTCATAAAGGCTAAAACAGTAGGTTGGGTCATGGTGAGAGAAGGAAAAACACAGATGTCTGAATGGGAAAAGCCATGGCACCCCCAAACTATGAGTACCTGATCTGGCATTGCCTTCCATTATCTGCTGCCCCCAGGATTCAGAACTTCTCTCCTTCCTTCCCTGCCACAGCCCCCTCCTGCTCTTTACCTTTATCATGTCAAAACATAGCATGCAAAAGTAGTAACAAACACTGGATAGGAACACACATGGCCCGACCCATTGCAGAATCTCTTCCAGAACCCAAAGGAAATGTCATCAAAAGGGTGGTCAAAGAAAACAGAAAAGGTGACCAAATGGGATTCAATATCTTTATTCTATGAAGACGCGACACGCACGTATTTCGACCAAAAGGCCTACCTCAGGAGTCTTAATTCTTTGATCAATACTGTATATGTTGACCGTTTTGTCTTATAGATTATAATGATTGAGTCATTCACCGAACACATCAATCAGAATGATCACTAAAAAATTGTGTTCACGATGTGATCATTCTGATTGTGTTCAGTGAATGACTCAATCATTATAATTTATAAGATAGAACTGTATTGATCAAAGCATTAAGACTCCTGAGGTAGGCCTGCGGGCCAAAACACGTATGTGTCGAGTCTTCATAGAATAAAGATATTGAGAACCACCTGGTCACCTTCTCTGTTTTCTTTGATAAGGTAGAATCTCTTGTTGCTTTGTATTGTCAAAAGGGTAGGACATATCATAGGGTTCTACTGCTCAGGACTAGGAAAAATACCACGACGAGCCTAGTCACACATATTCCTGTCTAATGTCTACTACTTTTATCGCATGCTGTGTCTTGGTTAGCATCAGCATGACACTTTTCCCCTTTAAAGGTAAAGAGGAGGAGGAGTTGCAACAGGAACAGATGAAGAGAGAAAAATGCTAGACCCTGAGAGGTAAGGAAAATGCTGTACATGGGGAATAGAAAGGTACTAGGGAGACAAAAAGGGAACAATGGATATAACTATACGGGATGAAGAGAAAGGAAGGTGATGCTGGACCAAGGGGAGAAGGAAATAATAGGCATGGGGAAGGGGTAGGAGAGGAGAGAAAAAAGAGACAACAAGGAATGTAAGATTAGTGGGGGTGTAGGGTTGGGGAAGACAATTATTTTTTATTTGATGGAGTCTATCTGTGTTCTTTGTAGGTGACATTAAAACCAGTACTATTAACTTGACGGCAGAGCTGAAAACAGGGTCTGAGGTAGACATTGGAGTAGGTTGAGGTTAAAGGTAGAGCTTGGGTTCCTCCAAAACAAAAAGGTATTTCTCTGCCCCTAATAAGAAGTACTGGGGACAATGGCAGTGATGGCTGCACAGTTACACAGGAGTTTGGACCTCAAGCAAAGAACAACTTCAGTGGTGAGTGAAATCATCCTGCAGCACGGGAGCAACTGTGGCCTTAGGCAGCTCCTGCTGCTAAGAGAAAGGAACGGAAGACAGTGTTGATCAGTGGTGGATCATAGGGGATTGGACCACTGATTAAGGCAGTGGGAGTCTTAGAGAAGATCCAGCAGTGAAGATGGACACTGTGGAGGCAGTTTTGGTGCCTTGGTGATTTAAGAACAAGATAAAACTCAGTGGGGATAGCTGTCTTCTGGGGATTCAAGATGGCTGCTGAATTTTGCTTACCTTTCTGTTTCTAAACATGGAGAAGCATAAATGAGGCCAGAAGCAAGGATTTTCTAAGCCTTCTGTATCATATCCAATTGATACTTTTCTCAAACATGCTGGAGAGAACGGAACTACATCAGAGAGGCCACCACTAGAGTATATGACTGAGAGTGGAGGATAGGAACACTCCTCAGATCTCAATGTGACATAGTCCAGATACTTGCACCCTGCACCTGCAGCTGAAAGCATCATTTCTACCAGCCGAAAATGTTCAGTGCCTGCTAAAGGAAGTTGGATAAGCTGAGAATTTGTCTCAGGTTACTGGGACAAATGAAGTTTCTTTGGGTCAGCTTGATGCTACAAGGGAAAGACTGGTGTACAACAGAGAGGAACTTTATGCAGCAGATTTCAAGAATTGTAGAACCTACTCTCAAGGTAAGGATCTCATTAAACACCCCTGAGTTACCTAGTTCACTTCTTCATGCTGCTATGACATTGGATTTTATATGGACTTTGATATCTGATCTGGCTGATATTTTCCCCAGTTATTAATAATTTAATGCCACAGGACAGGTAAATGAAATTGAAACAAAGATTAAAAACTTGGAAGAAGAAATTGAAGTGAAGTCACAAAGGAAATCTCATACTATAGCAGCATTAATTTTTGTAAGGGCAACTATGGCAAAATGAGGAAATTTCCCTGCAAATGTATTATAAACTATCAGTTATTTTGGCCCATTCACATTTGACTTCTTTTTGGCTACTAAATGAATCTCTGTTTTAGCTCCTTGTGAAGCCAATGGAGGCTTTATAAGTTTCTTTATTTAGAAGTTTTCCTTCTCCTCAATATAATAGTGAACCTTTTTTTATTTTTCTCTCTCAAATTGTTGTTTTCCTTTGCTTATTTTATTAGTTTTTTTGTACAAGTAACGACTACATGTAGTGATGACGAGTGTGAAGGAATGGATGGAGAGTAGTAGGCTGAAACTGAATGTTCAAAAACTGAAAATGATGTTAGTCCAGAGGCCGCAGGCGCAGGAAACTCCAGGTTTGTTGTTGTTTTTTTTTTTTTTACAGCTCTGGGGCACCCCGATGCAGCACTCTGATGAAGTAAAGTACTTAGGTGTTGTGGTGGATTCAAATATGACTTTTAAAAGTCATGTTCAGAAACTGGTTTTTTTTAAATATTATGCCTTTTCAATAGAAATTGACCACACTTGTCTCCTGGTATTTTCAGGGTCATTCTGCAGTCAATGGTCCTGTCATGTTTGGACTATTGTAATCTTGTGCACTTGGGTTTGCCAGGAACCTTATTGAGTACATTGCAGGTCGCTCAGAATTCAGTGGTTAGAACCCTCTTCTGGTTGGAAAAGACTGAGCATGTCACTGAATACTATGTGAAGCTATACTGGCTGAAATTAGAAGATCGCATACATTTCAGGTTGCTTGTGATGGTATATTTGTGTTTGAATGGCTTGGCTCCTGTAAGTTTGGCGGATGCTATTCATGCTTATGTCCCTCTGTCAAAATTGCGCTTTGTCTATCATGGCGATTTGTTTGTACCATCTGTAAGGGACCTGAGATTGAATTCCTCACATGTGACTATGTTCTCCTGTAGGGGACCCCAGAAATGGAATCTCCTACCTTTGTATATCAGAAAACAATGTGATCTCGATGGGTTTAAGAAATTATTGAAGAGACACTTATTTTGTAATATGAAATATGGGCATTAAGGCAGCAGTTTAGGTTTAAGCACTGGTTGCTTATTTGTGTGACTGTTTTTATATGTATTTTATGTACTTTTATTATGTATGTTTATATTTTGTCACACCTGTGCCCCCAAAGAGCGTAATGGGCAGTCAGGTAGTGACACGTTGCTCAAATCTGGCATGGTTCCCCTGGAACTAGGGGAGCCTCTCAGGACATTACTCCCTAGGCAACAGGCTAGGATCGCTCTTTCAATGGTCTTTCAAGGAACGCCACTTAGTCAGAATGGCCATAAGGAAAAAAATGTAAACTTTATTTGGCCATAGGCCTCAAAATCACAGTCCATAACAGGTTTCAATGAAAGCATGAAAACATAACCAAAAGAAAAGATTCCTCAAAACAAACTTTAACTCTGTTGCCAGCTCTGGACTTTAGTAGGTAAATTATACACAGTCCTCATCACCAGAGTCTAATGTTAGGCATGCTTTATGCAGGAAAAATAATACAATCATTTCGAGTAAATGCTTCACTATTTTACAGCAACTAAAATAAGCAGCTCTCTGTTCCTGAGCTGCAGGATGGGAGTTTATTGCAGTGATTAATAAGCCCATAATACTGGGCTACTGGCCCAGGTATCTATGAGAAAGAGACAGCATAATTTACACTTCTATGAAGTGGGTTCTTTAGCAAGGAACACGGACAGCTCTATGGCATTTATGCAGTAGACAGCAAACACTCAATCAAAACTGAGATGGTGGTTAACAGAGAAAACATAGCAGCTTTAAACTCAGAGATTTTCAGTACATTTCTGAGAAGCATGCAGGCTCAATGCAATCAACAGGCTGCTATAGTAACAGATAACAGCTGGTGTTCCCACATGGAGATCTGTTAACAGTGAATCAGAGGAACAAACAGGCTGAGTTTCCTGCCCAGTGTTTGACTTAATTAATCACTGTTTTGTACAGTGAAGGATACAGTCCCTTAACTTAAGGCACAGAGGAAAAATGCAGAAAACTTTACAGTCCAAAAATACGTTCTCTTGCAGCACACACAGTCTGCATACCAGGAAAAAACAGCAAAGGAAAATATCCAATAAACTCACGTTTGTTTCAGACCACTTCCATTTGCTCTGGCCAAACTTCAGCTGCAGCACTGTTGTCCTCAATTATCATAGCCTCACCCGGCTCTGAGGAAAAGAATTCTTAAGGCATGTTCCTTTCAGCTTGCTCCTCTCTCATTTCCCAATCAGTGCTGTGTAGCTGAGCTGCCTGGTCTGGGGTAAGCTCACTCCCATTCTGAGCTTCCTGCCTCTCCTCCCCCTGCTCTATGCTGAGCTTTGCTTTAAACTGAGGAAAACCACACACCCTTCAGTGTGGCTTCAGTGGGGGGAAGAGCTTAGCTTCTTCAGCTTGTGACGTTTCTCTGAAAGAAATCTTTCTTTCTGTTTTTTTCCATACAAAAACTGGGTAATAGTAGGGCAGAGATTTCCTGCTTTGCTTTGGCACTGCCTCAGGTAAAGCAAACCTTTCCTGTTCTGTCTCAGTCTCATCTTCACTACTCATAGGGTAGTCAGCTAAATTACTGTCATGGGCTCTGACCTGGTCAGCCCTTCTGCACCGGGATTTGTATGATTTTCTATATTTTTCTGTGATAAATCTTGGTATTGCAGTAGGTTTGTCACAATTTGTGAGCCGTTTTGGGAAAAGCGGGTTATAAATAATAAATAAATAAAAAACACAAGTTTAATAGCTGTGTTCTGAATTAATTGTAAATATTGAAGTTCTTTAGAATTGGTGCCAATGTAGCATAAGTTACACTGGTCAATGTGACTAAGTACAACAGAGTGGATTAAAATATCAAGTGCAGACAGGATGAAGAAATTTGAAATGGAGTGAATCATACTTATAACTTATGTACAACAGTTGAGATTTGGGATTGGAAGGTTAGTTTAGAATCTAAGGTAACATTTAGTATTTGATTTAAGAAGTTGAACAGGATAGGGGACAGTGGGGAACCTTGTGGGACTCCACAGAACTGGCTTATTTTAGTTATCCCTATTCTCCGATAGACAACCAAGTTTTTGTGAGGCAAAGAACATCAAATTTGTGGTAAGAGTTAAGGTCTTTAATGTAGTAGCGAATATTAAGAAGTCCTAAGGCTAATTAGGCTGGTTTGGGGGGAGTTGAGATGAATGAGGGAGGGGGAGGGAAAGAGGGAGCACAGGGGATTGGAGTTAGATATATCACCTGCATCTGGAGAGTGGCTGCTTCTGGGCAGAGGGTAGCAGGTACCCAGTGGCCCCATAATACTGGAATGGGCCTGGAGAGACACATCATGAGGTAATGAAAAATGGAAAAGAGATGGGTATGCTGAGTGATTTGAAGATTGGAAGTGAACCTCGTAACTAAGAGGGGTGCGCATGAAGGGTTCTCATGAAGAGTGCACTAAGGAACAGGGTATGCTCCTTGTGCATGTGCTCCTTAGGCACATGCCTTTGTGGTGTGTACCACAAATAAATTTCTTGATATAATGTGGAACCAGGCACCTATTTTGAGGTGGTGAGAGAGGTAATCTGGGCCAATTGGGAAGCAGAGGATTTCCAGGTGGGTGGAGTCAGTGAGAGAGGCAATGTGAACCAATCAGTAGGCAAAGGATCTGCAAAACAACAAAGGAAAGAGCAGTGAGAAGGTAGCCAGACTCCCAGACTTGTCTGAATTCCGACACTGTTCTAGTTCCTGTAACTTTTAGTCGATGCCTGTTCCAGGTATCCACCACCAGTGAAAAAAAAGTATTTTCTAGCATTTCTGTGGAGCCTCCCTTCAACTTCTTATTCCATGGAAAATGCTTCCATCTGAGCCATAATTCTCTGCCCTAAATGTGTGTCTAGTGCAGCTAGAAAAGGCAGGAACCATTGATTTTGTGAACTGTTTTACTGATGTAATTAATGAGATACTGGAGCAGGCTTTTGTCTCTGCTTCATTACAGCATTTGATAGTGCAACCTGGATCCCTTGCTTTTGGCTTCTAATGAACCCATTTCCATCTGTCTTTTTATAGCAAAATTACTTGATGCGACAATGTAACAAAGATCTTTTGGATTCATCTCATTTTGATTACCTGTACCAGTCAAATTTCTTATAGGGAAACAGTATTGACACTGTATTACTTATCCTTATACTATATATTCTGCTATTATCTAATAGAGTTCTAAGAAGATAACCTTAAGATAACTAGCTAATTTATCTAGGAATTAACATTTAGAAGGGTGTAAAAATTAACAGTATAATGCACTTTCATATAGCAATTCATACCATAGAGTAAAATTAGCTAGAGCAGTGTTTTTCAACCTTTTTTGGGCAAAGGCACACTTGTTTCATGAAAAAAATCACGAGGCACACCACCATTAGAAAATGTTTAAAAATTTAACTCTGTGCCTATATTGACTATATATAAAGTACCGGTAATTCTCTTGAATAGGAATCAAATAAACACAAAGAAAGTATTTTATAATTACTTTATTATGAAATATTAAGTAAACAGAATAGTGAAAAATTATAAAATACTTTATTCAGTGCGAAACCTGAGCCTGTTTGGCTGAACACAAAGCTATTCTGGCTGGAATCGAAGAAAGACACACACGTAGCTCTTCGTCAACAGCTCTCAGTCTCTCTCTGTATTTGGTTTTTATAGCATACAAAAATAGACAAATATACCCTCCATCCTTTTTATTAAACCACAATAGCAGTTTTTAGCGCAGGGAGCTGCGCTGAATGCCCAGCGCTGCTCTTGACGCTCATAGGCTCCCTGCGCTAAAAACCACTATTGCGGTTTAGTAAAAGGTGACCATATTGTAAAATATAGACAGCAGATATAAATTCAGAACTGTGCATAGTAAGTGAAGGGAAGTTTTCATCTCTGGGAATTTACCCAGTTAACTATTAAGTTATTTGGGCAAATTCCTTTGAAAACTGTGGTAATACTGCCTCCACTTTGCTAAATTTAAAATAAAATCTTTTTTCCTACCTTGTCTGGTGATTTCTGGTTGCACTTTCTTCTTCTGACTGTGCATCCAATCTTTCTTCCCTTCTATCAGCCTGTATGCTTTCTCTCCTCCACACCTCATTCCCTCCCCCAACTTTTTCTTCCTCTCTCCCTGACCTTTCTTTCTTTTTTTCTGTTTCTCTTCTTTCCTTCTGTTTCCCTGCCTGCCCCCTTTCTTTCTTTCTCCCTGCCGTTCCCCAAGCCACTGCCACTGCCACTGCCGCTGCCATCAGGGAACAGGACCCACCAATGGATAACAGGCCCCAAAGCCGATGCCGACGCATGCTCTCCCTGACGTCAATTCTGCAATCGGAGAGGAAGTTCCGCCCAGCCAGGCAGCGATTGGCTGGCCCGAACTTCCTCTCCGACTGCAGAATTGACGTCGGGGAGAAGAAGACTTATCGGCTCAATAGATTAGATCGCCAAGACAAAGTGAGTCCTGGGTGATCGACTCACTTTGCCTTGGCGAGCTACTGGCGCCCCTGCCTCGGGCCCCCTGTCAGCTCCGGGCCCCTGAATGCAGGACTGGTAGTACTGCCCTGATGGCAGCCCTGCGGCACACCAGGCAACATCTCGCGGCACACTAATGTGCCGCGGAACAGCGGTTGAAAAACACTGAGCTAGAGAATTCATTTTCAAAGCACTGACACACAAAGTGCTATAGAAACCTATGTGTGTCTTAGTGCTTTGAAAATAAGCCCAATATTTCTTAAATTACTACCACTGCTACTACTATTTATCTTCTTTATAGCGCTGAAAGGCGAACGCTGCACTGTGCATTTAACATTCAATAGATAGTCCTTGCCCAAAAAAGTTTAAAATCTTATTTAGACAGACAGGACATTTCAGGTTGGGGAGTTTCTGGCAGGAGGAATAATACAATGGGTAAGTAGTAGGTATCTGACAGTGATTGGGAGCTAAGAGTTGAAAGTAGCTTCACAATAAGTGGGCTTTTAGCTTGGATTTGAATTACATTGATATTTTTTATAGTCTTCTTTCAACAATTAAAAGTCAGCAGGGATGGGAACACTAATAGTTTACCGGTGGATATTGGCGGAGGGGTTGTGTTCTGGTTCCCGGTCTCCTGCAGCAGCGGTTCCTGCTCGGATATCACCAACGCCGAAAGGCAGTGACAGAGACAGACCCCCTGACGTCATCGGGTCCGTCTCCTACAATTTTCTATACTTTAAAGGGAAGCCGCCGCCGCGGAAGCACTGGGACACTAATAGCTTACCGGTGGATATTGGCGGAGGGGCTGTGTTCTGGTTCCCGGTCTCCTGCAGCAGCGGTTCCTGCTCGGATATCACCAACCCCGACAGGCAGTGACAGAGACGGACCCCCTGACGTCATCGGGTCCGTCTCCTACAATTTTCTACACTTTAAAAGGAAGCCGACGCCGCGGAAGCACTGGGACACTAATAGCTTACCGGTGGATATTGGCGGAGGGGCTGTGTTTTGGTTCCCGGTCTCCTGCAGCAGCGGTTCCTGCTCGGATATCACCAACGCCGACAGGCAGTGACAGAGACGGACCCCCTGATGTCATCGGGTCCGTCTCCTACAATTTTCTATACTTTAAAAGGAAGCCGCCATCGCGGTTGCAGCCGCAGCCGCGTTGTCGCAGGGCGTGGCTGAAGGGGCATGCCCTAAGGGGCACGCAAGGCCCCTTGGGAGCCCCTTGGAGCCATGAGGAGTCCGGGAGCTGGAGCTTACTGGTAGTATTAATTAATTTTTCCTTATTGTAATTGTTTCCTTATTATGCTTGTCTGAATATGGGGAAAACAAAAATAAAACCCAAAAGCTCAACATCAGTGGTATCGGGCCCCATGGACAGACATTTAACATTATTGTCTGATAATCCATCAGTTGTACCATTAAATGTTGAATCTTCTTTGTCAGGAGCTTCAATAAGTCCCCTCGAACGGACTCCTCCTCTTCACCCGGTATTCAGCGATAGTAGGAATATTAACCCTACTATATCCGATGGACAAGTGGCTTCATCTACTCAGACAAGTAAATTAGTTTATGCTGAAATTCCTAAACCACTGATTTTTTCTGGAGGAATGGAAGAAAATCCACAAACAGAGGAAATGCAGGATATTACCTTAAAGGACTTATGGCTAGGAATAACTAGAGTTGAAGGGTATCTCAGGGTAACAATGAAACAAATGGGGGATTTTTCTCAGTCGGTTTCGTCTAAACTAGAAGATGTGGATTCTAACTTTGTTTGGATAAACGACTAAATGCTATTGAAACTCAATGTAATAATTTACAAGCTGTCTCGGTATCAGCTGTTAAAGATTCTACAGTGATACATTCTAAAATTGAATATATGGATAATATGAATAGAGTGAAAAATCTCCGCTTGGTCAATTTTCCAGTAACTCACTTATTGTCACCTGAAATCTTATTAAGGCATTGGGAATGGCCAATGCAGAGAATTTTCCAATAAATAATTATTATTATATTCCTCCAAAAAAACTTGAATCTGCCCAGGAGGTGGACCATCTGACTACAACAGAGGTAAACTTGACTGAATTTTTAGAAGATACACAGGATGTGATTCAGAGTCGGTCCACCCTGGTAATAACATGCTTGAGTGAGATGGATAAAATGTTGATAATGAGACTTTACTTCAAAAATAGGTTAATGAAATTTTGTGGGGATTTAGTTAGGATTTTTCCAGATGTATCCAGGACCACTCAAATGAGGAGGAAAGAATTTCTGAAATTGAAGGATAGAGTTTTGGCCCTGGATGCATCTTTCTATCTGAAATTTCCTTGTAAATGTCTAGTTAAGTTACAGGATGTTGAGTACGCTTTTTGGGATCCTATACAATTACAACAATTTTTGGTTGAAGAGAACAGAAATGAGAAATGAGATTTGTTTCATTTAGCTGAGAATATGAGGATAATTTAGATTAACAATATCCTACTTTAAGGAATGATTCAAGGTTCTTTAGTTTGAATCGAGAATTATTGTCCTTTATTTTCCTGAATTTATTTGATAGAAATAGCAAAATGTGTTCCCCCTTAATGTGGGCTTAAAAGGAATTATGTATGTATAGTTTGATTACGTATTAATTTATTTACTTATTTTTCCTTTTTTCCTTTGGAATTATTGGATATTGTAAATGTATTCAAAATTTATAAATTTTTTAAAAAAAAGTCAGCAGGGATTTTATCTCTATCGGAAGTGCTGCCAAAAAGTGGGGTGGCTCTGTAATAGAAAGAAGATTGGAAAACATTTCTACAACTTGGAAAGATAGAGCATTGAAATGAGGAATTCAATGTAATCTGGTGGAGAGTGGCCTACAAATTAGCCGTGTGAAATGCTGTGGGCTTAAGCCATATAGGATCTTAAAAATTAGACAAGCCAACTTAAACAAAGTATGGGCTTCTATTGGTAACCAATGTAAAGCCACATAATAAGAAGTGATATGATCAGAAAGATTTAAAGAGTAAATTAAATCAACAGTCATATTATGAATTGTCTAGCCGTTGAGGTAAATCTTTTGATATAACTAGATAGGCCACATTGCTATAATCTAGTTTGTTTAATATAAGTAATTACACGAGCAATATGAATCAGTCAGGGTGCAAATATTTCCGGATTATTTTCAATTTTCACATAATTCCACTGCAGCAACAGAAGTCCTTCCTGTTAGGGGTGAGGAAGCTACAGGCTCCTGGGCCCCCTTAATATCTTTAACTCAGCCACTCCAATAACAGTCTTCACACCAAGAGATGTTATTCCATAGGGCAAGTTGACAGGTGGCAAAAATTCCACTGTCAGCAAACAAGACAAAAATCTGGGTTGAGCAGTCACTCAAAACATTTACATAATAGCAGTACTTAGAGCTCCTAAATCTCTGTGGCCCCCTTTGCAACCAAGATTCTTTCAAAACAACTGTGAGATCCTTTGTTACCTTTTCAGCATTCTCCTGTCATACATATACAATGCAGCTCCGTAGACCATCTCTCATTCTCCAGACTAGAATCCAGTGTTCTAGGTCAGTGTTTCTCAACTCAGTCCTGGAGTACCCCCTTGCCAGTCATGGTTTCAGGATATCCACATGAATTTGCATAAACTTGATTTGCATACACTGCTTCCATTATATGCAAATTTCTTTCATGCATATTCATTGTGGATATCTTGAAAACCTGACTGACAAGGGGGTACTCCAGGATCGAGTTGAGAAAAACTGTTCTACAGGAGATCCAAAATTATATTAATAAATTAAGCTCCTGGCATTCTATTTCCCAGTACAGTTAAAGCATTCACTTCTAGATTTAAAGAGAGAGCGAGCTTTTTTTTCAGTTTTCATTCTGACTTGTAAAATTCTTGGAAACAGAGTTTAAATAGATTTCTAGGAGCAAAGCCCTTTCTTCCAAACCATGTTCTTATTTCTTTCTGTAGAAGAAGAAAGGTTAATTACTAATACCAGTGCTTCTTGACTATTTAACACTACCTATTGCTTTTCTCTTTGCCTGTCATCTTACTCTCTGTTTGCAATGTTGGTTCTTTTGTTTGCACAGCTACAAGTCAATGAACAACACAGGCAGAGGAATTCTTTGAACAAAAGTGTGGAGGAGTGGCCTAGTAGTTACAGCAGCTGCCTCAGCAAGTCATGAGTTCAATTCCTGCTGCAGCTTCTTGTGATTCTGGGTATGTTGCTTAACACTTCATTGCCCTAGGTACAAAAATAGTACCTGTCGGAAATATGTAAATTGCTTTGATTGTGTACGTCACACCGAAAAAGCAATGTTCAAGTCCTGTCACTCTTTATGATTTGTAGAAAGGTAAGCTCTTTTATTTCAGCAATATTGTCTAGCCTGTATTATGATAAAAAGCCAAGCTTTTACTACTACTACTACTATTATTTATCATTTCTATAGTGCTGATAGGAGTACGCAGCGCTGTATGTTTAATATGCAATAGACAGTCCCTGCTCAGAAGAGCTTACAATCTAATTTGGGCAGACAGACAGGACATCTCAAGGTTGGGGAGTTTCTGGTAGAAGGAATGATACAATGGGTAAAGGTATCTGATAGTGAGTACGAGTTAAAAGAGTTGAAAGCAAACTAAAAAATTTTCTTTTTAAAGATGCATTTAATAATTAGAAAGCCTGACTAGGAGTTTCATTCCAATCCCATAACTTCTCTGAGGTTCACTGTTCTTTCCCTTCCTATTGTTTTTTTACCATAATTGTCTTCTCTTCTATCAATCAAATTGTATTTCTTTTCCCATCCTTTCCTCGTGTTTTATTATATTTATAAAGTTAGTCTTCAATATGTTTTGTAAGGTTTAGTTCTTTGTTTGTTTTGTTGCCCCCTTAATTTTGTAATTTTACTGATATGTTCATCACTTAGAATTTTGAATAAGCGATCAATCAAATTTATAATAAACTTGAAACTTGAAAGCAGCTTTTAGCTTGGATTTGAATACTGCTACAGATGAATTATGGCATATTGACTTTGGCAGCCTGTTCCAGTCATATGGCGCAGCAGGAAAAAAGGGGCAGAGTAGAAATTTTGCTCACAAATCAGGTAGGCAGCAACTGTCCCCCCCCCCCCCTACCTGTGACCCTGCCCCCCAGCTTTTCCCTCCCCTTTCATGTACCAGTTGATACTACTGTACACTTTCTTCCAAAAATGGGAATTTATTGAAATTCCTTATATTCCTTAAATCCTAACCTCATTTCTAACCAACTATAGGGCAGGCCTCATTGCAAGATTGGGGACCATCAGGACTTAAAGAATCACCACTTATATGTTTGACTTTTAGTCATTCTGAATCTGAGAGACCCCACTGTACAAACTGGTTACCCTTTACACTTGTCTTTCGTCTTCCCAAGTTGCCGCAGCTTAATAAATGGGACCATTAATTAGTTAATTGGTATTCAATTGGTGATAAGTATCAATAATTAGCTTTAACAAGCAAAAGTGGACATTAATTTGCAGTTATGTTTGTAACTGACTTATGGCCCTATTCTATTTTTTATTGCAATTTTGGAATATACAATCCAATAACAGAAAGTATAGCAATAGGTTACAATTCCAGCAGAAATTAAACTAATGAAATTTATCATAACATAATCAAGGAAATTATTTCCTATAGTTTGCATTAAAGAAGGAAGAGAGAAGATAGAAAAAAAGAAAAAGAAACATCAAAAACTCTTTCAGGAAATGTAAACAATCTAATTATGTGCCGCTATCTAACATACCAATCATCCCAATTTCAAAAGATGGATCCAACTAGAAAATAATCTTAAGAAGAACACTTATCTTGAAGAAAACATTTTAAGTAATTTGGATCAAAACAGTACATCTATTACCCAGACATCTACAGGGGAAACCCAAGAAAAAGGCCATCAATATAGTCTTGACTTAAGCTGTATTACAGCTTCCACTTTGCCTGCATTTTCCAGGCCTATCTGCAAACAGAATTACTCTTTGACCATAAAATTAAGGGCTCCTTTTACGAAGACGCAGTAGCGGTTTAACGCGCATAATAGCAGCTACTGCCTCATTTTGAGCAGGCGGTAGTTTTTCAGCTAGCGCAGGGTTAGCACGTGATTAAAAGTCACGTACATTAAAGCCACTACCGCGGCTTCGTAAAAGGAGCCCTAAATCTCTTTGAACTTGAAATAATTTTTAAATAATAATGACATCCCATTCTGATCTCAAAACAACTACTAGTGTTGCTGTAGTTGGTAACATATCTTGAGTTGACTCAAAAGAATTTGTCAGATCTAAACTGTCTCCCTTCTTCAACTTATTATTTCTTTCCCAATGGCAAATAATATAATTGAGACACCTCAGTTTTCAGAACATCTTTCAAATACATATCCCATAAGATCTTTGGTGACAACCACCTTGTTTTGGGAAAATGACACAGTCTTATGTCTGGAGCCTCCCTACAAATTGAGTTCTCCTCCAAGATTTTGGGAATACTTTTTGACTCTTCCCTTACCTTTAAGGATCAGATAAACTCTCTGGTTAAGAAATGTTTTTTTTTTCAGTTTACAAATGCTGAGAAAAGTTAGATCTCTTTTCCATCAACGTCATTTTTCTGTATTGGTCCAATCAATTATACTATCTCGGCTAGATTACTGTAATGCTATTTATCTTGGAATCACAAAGATCTGCCTCCAAAGACTACAATTGATTCAAAATACTGCTGCGAAGTTGATTTATGGAAAAAGCAATTCGACCATATGACTCCTTTGCTTTTGAGCCTCCATTGACTCCTGGTTTATCTCAGAATTCAGTTTAAATCTATATGTATTATTTTTATAATTTTACATGGTATTTTTATTCCTCATGTTTCTCTTCTATGGAAAGTTTATAGATTTTCATATGCGAGAGGTACTCAATGATTTAAACTTTCTTTTCCTTCTAGGAAAGGAATTAAAGGAATCAAGAATTTCAGCCTTTCTTTAGCTTTTAAATTTTCCCAATTATGGAATGAACTTCCTTTAATTTTGAGGTGTCCCAGTTCCTTCCAATCTTTCCATAAATCTTTGAAAACTTTTCTATTTGCTAAACACTTTGAAAATTAATCTCCAAGTATTTTAGCATTTTTATTAATTTATTGTTAACCGTGTCGAGCTTCTCCTGGTTGAAGACCCGGTATAAAAAGCTAAGTTTTAGTTTAGTTTAGTTTCTCCATAGCTTCCGTATATCAAATCCAATATTAAACAACAAACAATCACCTTTAGAAATTTTAAAGAACTTTCATCCGAGTCAATACAAGCAACACTTAAATTAAATTTTTCTGAATCGGTCACTAATTCAATAGATGATTTAACCAACCTGTGGAATATGGCCATTCAATCTACCATAAATAAACTTGCTCCAATACAAAATAAAATCATCTCTGTTCGTAAAATCCGTAACCCTTGGTTTACTGCAGAACTCTTACTTCTTAAAAAACAATTAAGATCTCTCGAACGAATGTGGAGGAAAGATAAAACCCAAAATAATTTTCTAACATACAGTGAACATGCGAAATTCTATAAAGCAAAAATAAATCAAACCAAAATGAAATACTATTCCGAAAAAATATTAAAAGCTAAAAATCCTTCTCTTCTTTATGCCATCCTCAATAATATAACACCGAACAATAAAAAACAATTTGAATCAAGTAGTACAGTTCCCACAGCTCAAGAACTTGCTGATTATTTTACTGAAAAAATCATTAACATTAGGAAATCATTTAAAAATAATTTACTACTTTCAAAAGATCTTGAACAGGTTAATCCAGATTCACTATTTTCTAAATGTTCAAAATTCAAAATACCTAGCTTAAATGAGATTGAAGTTACTCTAAAAACTCTGAATATCAAAGGCTCTAAAAGCTGATCAAATACCATCTCTAATTCTCAAACAATATTTTGACATCTTTGGACCTTTGATTCATATATTAGTTACCGAAAGTTTAAACCAACACACTGTGCCCTTGGATTGGAAAAAGTCATATGTCCGCCCCATTATTAAAGATAAAAATATTGGTCACGATGATCTATCTAATTATAGACCAATATCTAACATCCCCTTTTTAGCAAAATTAACAGAAAAAATTGTTTTCAACCAAATTTCAGAGTTTGTAGAAAAAACTAACGTGTTACATCCGAATCAAACTGGTTTTAGACAGCACCATAGCACGGAACACTCCCTGATTGGCATGACAACTTCTATTCAATATTTCTTAGATCACCATCAATCGGTGCTGTTAACTTCTATTGATCTTTCAGCAGCATTTGATACGATTGATCATCAACTTCTTCTTAACAGACTCCAATCTATTGGGGTTTCAGATGAAGTTCTTGCTTGGTTTACATCTTATTTCAGTGATCGCACATCCACAGTTCTTTTCAATGAATCTTCCTCCAAACCTTCACAGATTAAACATGGGGTTCCCCAAGGATCTATTCTTTCACCCTTACTTTTCAATATTTTTCTTGCTCCACTAATGACATTATGCCAATCTGTAGGCTTTCATGTTTTTGCCTATGCTGACGACATACAGCTACTGCATCCTCTAAATAACAATAACATAATTAAAATTTCGGCTATTAATGGAAAACTTGACCTAATTCATCAATGGCTGGATAAAAACAGATTGGCACTTAATATAAAAAAAACTAATGTCATGCTCTTTCCTTGGAAGGATAGTTTCCCTCTTGTTACTCCTATTTCTATTCAAAACGTTCCCCTAAAATCGGTCAAAAATATTAAAATTTTAGGGGTAATTTTTGATAATAAACTTAATTTTCATGACCACATTAGTAACATCGTGAAAACTACCTTTTTTAGGTTACGTAAAATTTGCTCTATTTCTAAATTTCTATGTCCCAAATCACTCAATATACTGATTCACTCTTTGGTGATGTCTAAAATCGATTACTGCAATTCTTTGTTTAAAGGAATTGCTTTACATGAAATAAAACATCTGCAAATTATACAAAATGCATCAATTAAACTAATAACTAAATCCAAAAAATTTGACCATGTAACACCACTTCTCAAAAATGCTCACTGGCTTCCAGTTATTCACAGAATAACTTACAAACTGTGTATAATCATCTTTAAAACCCTATATAATATGACCCCCGCATTTTTATTTAAGTTATTAATTCCATATTCTGCAAGGAGAACTTTAAGATCTAACGAACAAAACTTACTGTCTATTCCCTCACTGAAAATCATTAACACGAGACGACAATTTATTTTTTCATGTACTGCACCGCAGACTTGGAATGCCCTCCCTATTTCTTTAAGGGAGGAGAAGGAATTTGGGAAATTTAAAAGTAACTTAAAAACTTTCCTTTTTAAAGATGCATTTGCAATCTAATTTTATTATCCTATTATTCCATCGTACTTTATTATATCTTTTTTTATTTATTACCATCTTGTATTTTCCTTTAATGTTTCTTCTTTACTTTAATGAATTGTATTTCATCCCTCCTTACCTAATGTTAAGAATATGTTAAACTGAGTGTAATTTAATTTTGTTTAAGTATTTGTATGTATTGTATTGTCCCCTAACAAATGTAATTTTAATGTGTACATCGCTTAGAAGTTTGATTAAGCGATTAATCAAGACAACTAATAAACTTGAAACTTCCAATTTCATACCCAGAGAAAAACTGTTCTTTACAAAAGCAACACAAATATTATGGATAGAAGTAGTCTATTTATCTAGCATGTTCAAGCATTGATCCACAGCCTGCAGCTTCTTGTCTTGATCTTCTAATTTGGAGAACTCAGTCATCTGGATGAGCTGGGGAGGGCATCAATGGGAACTCCATTAACTTGGAACATGAGGACGTTACTGGCCAGACTTTACAGTAGATATCTTGCAAACAACAGGATGTTTGGATAGGCTGGAGTGTGTTTAGATGGCAACTTCAGCAGTTGGAACCTAGGACAATACCAGGTGGACTTTAGTCTATGGCTCAGAAATATCAAAGAAGAGACAAGTTAATTTAATCATGTATTTTTAATGAGAATAACTAATGGGCAGACTGGATGGACAGTTCTGTTACAATGTTACTATGTTGAACACAATTTTGAAGAATTGCCTTGATTATAAATAATGAATTCCCAAGATCTTTGAGAGATACCTATTTTCCCCTTTGGGCTGGAATCCAAATCCCTTGAACTCAGGTAACAACATAGGAAGCAGAACTGAGGAAATAAAGAAACTGGAGTCAGGTTTTGTTGCTGTTTCCAAACTGAAGGCTTCACCCTTTGGGCTAACATTCAACTCAATCAGACAGCGTCTCTTGGGGCACCCCCTCACGTACCAGATAATTCTATGGCATGAGTTATGGTAGAAACTGGATCGTCGGCTGTACTGCTTCCTGAAGGACTTGACCAAGTGAGCCAGGGGAGTCACTTTCCAGACTTCCCACCCCAGTGATGGTTGTAGGCCTGGTTATGAAATATAAACTTGTAAAATACTGAGTACTTTGAGAACTTCTTTGCATAAATGATGATTGTAAGTCCCTAGTATTAGCAATACTGTTTAATTATGCAGGACATTCTTGAGCTCTTGTTATGATCCAGCTCTTCCAGAAGATGGCAGTGTTGACCAGCTGCTACATTTCAATTCTTGAAAAGCTGATTGGAAGCAGAACATTCTAGCTTGGTAGTTTCTTTATATCAACACTGCTCTCACATCATATCTTTTAATGTTTGAGAATTAGTTAATACAGCAAGCCAAAGCTCATATAAAAGTATATTTTTAATGCAAATTCACACTACATGTGGTGAAATTGGTACAAAGGAGTTCAAATGGGTCATATTACAGTACTTTATGAGAATAATTTTATAAAATATTTGCACATGTAAAGTCATTCTTTTGCTCAGCCAGTTATGCATATATATGTATGCATATGCCTATAAGATCACATACTGAATACATATGCTGCACATAGTGATTCCTGAGAGTGTAGTTTAGACAGATAAGAAGTATAATTGTGTTGTATGCACATATTTTATAAAACATGGAACAAGTGTAAATGCATAGATCTGCATTTGCATACTACTGGGGGTGGTTCTGAGAATCTTTTATAAAGGCATATTGGTCACTATGTTGGTTTTATAAGATGAGTGCTTTTCGGAACATCTCATATAGGTGACCTGGTATACAATTACTCTGAGAGTAAACTATTATTTCAGCAACCACTGAGACTACTTCAGGATGTAGGCAAGCTGTAACTGCAACAAGGTGGCTTCAACCCCACAGTCAGAATATGTTTGAAGGCTATTGAGGAGCAATCAGTGAAGTCAGATAATTGCCTCCTAGAACTACTCATACTTCCCATATCCTTGTAGGATTGTGGCAGTTTGCTCAGAGAGCTAGATTCTTTGGTTCTCCTGCAGTTATTCCTGAGCAAGTTGTGGTGGAGCCCTGATAGTCCCATCAGGGGTTGGTGCCTCAGAAACAGGCCAGGCCTTCAGGAGCCACTGACCAGGAAACTTATTCTATGTAGGCTCTTCCTATGGTGAAGATAGTCTAGTCTTAGAAGGTACAGCATGGGCATCCTTGGAAGCAGTTCTTCCATGAACCTTCTTAGATGGATCAAGTTGCTGGCTTCATGGAGTTTCCAGTGCTGAAACTCTGCTAGCTGAAGGGTTCTTCCAACAAGTAGGGAATTCCTTCTTTGGGAGAAGATGATGTTGTCTTGGCAGATAGTCTCTTCTGGAGGGCAGAGATATCTGTTGGGATACTCTGACCTTGTCTCCTAGTCATTTTGAATTGTGATTTCAACAGTATGGGACACTTGTCTAGTGCCATGGGCAGATTTGGCCTGTTGGTGCCCAAGAATTTTTTTTTTTAAACGTACCTGCAAAACAGGTGGTAGTGGTAGCTGTGACAGACTGCCTTTCTGGTAAAGGAAGGATGATGCTTAAGGCTTCTCTAGCCTTAGAGTACAGGTAGACGTTTCAAATGTTGCCCAGAGATTGCAGGCAGTGGTCTGTAGTGGTTATGTGATCAGTGGCTGTCGTTGTTGGGTCCTACATCTTCTCTCAGGGTTTTTAGATGAGAGGAATAGGAAGTAATGCTTCTTCTTTGCTTTTTCTCACCTGTTTCTTGGCTAATGGCAGAGGAACAAGGGTTTCTCCAGCCTGGGAGAACTCTGAATTTAAAAATTAAATGAGATGGTCTTAGCCAGCTAGCCTCACTGTGGGCTAGGGGTATAGCTACAGATGGGTCTGGGAGGCCTAGGCCCATCCACTTTAACCTTAGGTCTACCCAGCAGCAGCATGCCATTTGTGTGGTTAGCAGGGATCCCCATACCCCGCCAGCTGAAGATTCAGCAGCCTGCTTTTCTACTGCCAGTTTTTAACCTCTGCTGCCAGCATCACTGTCTTTATATCCGCAAAACTTGCAGAGGTTTTGTTTTGTGCTAGTATATAAAAAAAGCAACCAGCTATTCCTTCTGCTATGCTGGTGTGATATCAGAGAAGAAGATGGGAGTAATAACACCTAGTAAACAACGCATTGACCAGTCAAGGACTTCCAGGTAATGATCTTTCCCCACAGAAATAAATTTGTACATGCAAAGAGGATCTAAGTCTGGGCTATGTTCAAGGGCGTAGTGAGGGTGAGTGTTGCCGGGGTGGTGGCACCCCTCCCCCTCTTCTTTCCCCCTCCCCCTGCTTCTTCACAACCCCCTTCCCCCCACCACGCAGGCCTATCCCCTTCCCTTGAACCTTTTTAATTTTCCAGATGCGAGCATTATTATGAACTTGCTGCCTGCATTGTGTCAGCTAACCCTCTGATATCACTTCCTAGGTACGGGGTTGGAAGTGACAGCAGAGAGGCAACACCGAAGTGGGCAGCAAGTTTGTAATGCTACTTGCTGGGGGGGGGGGTTGAGTGGGGGATTTCTTGACAGCGGTGGTGGGAGAGAGTGGGCATCTTTCCCACTGCTGAGAGGGGGGGGAGGCAGTGTTGGGTTATTGCCAGGGGGGTGTCAGAGGGATGTTGATTGGTGGCGGGCGGGAGTGCACATTTCTACTGCTGCTAGGGGGGGTGTCGGGTGGGGGGTTGCTTGACTTGAGCAACTCAATTTGTTGCTGTTTTTTTAATGTGTTTATTCTGCGCATATGTCTATCGCTATCATCAGCGATGGGCACATGCAAATTTAGCGAACCATCGCTACTCTCCGCCAACCTCATTTACATGATCGTTTTTGAGAGAATGACTCGCTTTTTTTAAAATCGCTACAATAACAGCTGTGACAGCAGCCCATCGGTTTTTAACACGAAGTTTTGTGAATCTAGCCCTTGGTCCATTTTCTTGTGATCAGCCACCTGGACTATTGTAATTCACTAAATAAAGGCATTTGGTTTAAGGATCTCAAATGGATCCAACTCATTCAAAATACTGCCATATAAATAATCACCGGCCACAGGAAATTTGACCATGTCACCCCATTACTGAAATCTGCACACTGGCTTCCTATCTCACACTGTATCACTTATAAAATCCTGCTACTCATTTTCAAAACCAATGCCACTGATATGCCCCTTTACCTTAGTAGGCATTTAACACCTTACTGTCCACTCGATCTCTCAGATTCACCAATGAAACTTGCTTGGTTGTTCTTACCTTTCAACAAATTACCTCAGATACTAATCACAGCTCAATCTTTTCTGTACAAGGCCCCGAATTGTGGAATCTTCCCTCAACCCGTCTACGATTACAGACTTCACTAAATGCATTTAAGAAAGATCTCAAATCATTCTTATTTACTGATGCATTCTCTTAAGCCTCCCCCTTTAGAAGATGCAGACTTGGTGGATCAGGCCAAGCACTGAGACTCTCCGTTGTATTTCCCATTCCCACTTTGCTCTAAATATTGTAGTTCTCCCCTTTTACCTCACGATCATGTTATGTTTTGTACATGCCTTTCCTTTCGCTTTTTTTTTTTAATATATATATTATATTATAAGCCACTTAGGGGTCTTTTATCAAGCTGCACTAGCAGGGTTAGCGCGTCGGATATTTCATCACGCGCTAACCCCCGCGGCTGGCTAAAAAACTAACGCCTGCTCAATGCAGACATTAGCGGCTAGCGTGGCAGGCGGTTTAACGTGTGGTATTACGCAGCTTGATAAAAGGACCCCTCAGACTTTTATGATAGGCGGGATATGAAATTTTAATAAAACTTAGAAAACTTGGAGTTATCACGTGATATAGTCAGTTAAGTTTTAGATACTAACTGCAAATATTCAGTAGGGATAACTGATTATCTCATGCAGAATATTTGCAGTTAGCTGGTTAAATGCTATTTTACCAATCAGAGACTGTTTCTGGCTAGTTAAATAGCTTTCAATATTGGGCAGCTAGTCTCATTCTTGTATTCAAAATGATAGGCACGAAAATGGTTATTTTATCTATTTCGTGTGGCTCTTAAACTGATCTTTCTTATTCCTATTAGTTAGGGTTACCAGATGAATGGATTACCCCGAACATGTCCTCTTTTGAGGACTATGTCAGAAGTCCGGGCGGCTTTTTAATTTTACAACTTTTGTCTGGGGAAACTGGACATCTAGTAACCCTATAGCAACTCACGTACCTAAACAAAGTCCTCTTCTCCCCCTCCCCCCCACACCTTTCTGGAGTCCTCCTTCTCCCCTCGTGGGATTTGATGCTTGCTCACCTGGCATTGCTGTAACTTTTGGCCATCAGCAGCATGATGAGTGAAATAAACATACTGCCTCTGGTGACCTGGAAGCTTTCTCTCTGCTACTGCTTCCTGTTCCAGTATAGGCAAGAAGCAGTAGCAGAGAGAAAGCTTCCGAGTCACCAAAGGCAGTGTGTTTGTTTCACTCACGCTGCTGATGGCTAAAGAGTTACAGCAGCACTGGGTGAGCAAACACCAGATGCCATGGGAGGGACCGCGGGGATGGGAAGGAAGGAAATATGCCAGACCTCCAGGGGAAGAAAGGGAAGGAACAGAGAGATGGCAGACCACAGGAGGGAGGAAGGAGAGAGATATCAGACCACTGAATGGGGAAGGGTGGGATATGCTAGACCTCCAGGGGAAGAAAGGGAAGGGGCAGAGAGATGGCAGACACGGGAGGGAGGAAGGAGAGAGATATCAGACCACTGGATGAGGAAAGGGGGAGGAAGAAGAGAAAGATGCCAGGCCAGGGAAAGGAGGGTGGAGGAGAGGATAAAGATCCCAGACCATAGGAGGAGAAAAGGGGGAAGACAGATGTCAGACCACAGGAGAGGGAGGAAATAGTACACAGGGATGGAGGAAAAGAGGGGAAAGAGGGAGGACATGATACACAGGGATGGGGAAGGAAAGGGGAGGGAAGAAATTTTGTTTATGGATAGATGGTAATAGGGGAGAAGAAAGAGGGAAGAGATGACATACATAGACGGTGGGGAAAGGCAGAGAGAGGGAGGAGGGAGTGTGCATGGATAGATGGGAAGGGAAGACATGGACAAGTAGATAGATCTGAGGAGGAAGCAGAAAAATGGAAGAAAGTTGAATATTAAAAGTTAATGCCAAAGATGGATGTAGGGCAGAAAGTAAAGGAGAGAAAAACAGCAAATGGATAAGAAGGCCCTGGGTACAAAGTTAAGAGCACAGACAAAAAGAAGTGCAACCACAGACTGGGAAAAAATGAGTAGAAAAATAAAATCACCAGACAACAAAGGTAGGAAAAGTGATTTTATTTTCAATGTAGTGATTGAAATGTCAGTTTTCAGAATTCACATCTTCTGTCTATATTTTGCACTGCTCAGGAAGAAATATATTTCTTTCTATTTTATTAAACACTGACATATAAAACCATGAAAATTCAATTAAAAAAGTACAATGATAAAAAATACAGTGATAAAAATCCAACCGGACCCTACACAGTCCATGTTTCGGCGAACACGCCTTCCTCAGGGGTCCAATGGTTTGCAAACTCACATATAAAGAATTGGACTGAAAACAGTCTATTGTCTTTAAACCTGTGAGCAAAGAACACTGCAGACAAGCTGAAATAGCAAAAAAATGCCTTTTTTATTCACTAAACATTTTGAAAACTCTCTTGTATTTCGGTTTACTTTATTTTTTTAATTTATTGTTATCCGCGTCGAGCTTCCTTTGGTTGAAGACCCAGTATATAAGGTTAAGTTTTAGTTTAATTACTGTACAAAGATAAGGCTCCCTTTACATATTCCTCTGTGCCATCATATATATCCAACAAGACCTATCACTTCTATCTCTTCAATTTCACCAAAATTTGCCCCTTGCTCTCTGAGCACACTACCTGGATCCTTGTCCACACTCTCATAACTTCACGCTTACTGCAATCTGGTCTCCCACAGTGGTCACCTCTCCCCCTTGCAATCTGTGCAAAACTCTGCCATGACTCATCTTCTACCAACCTTGCTACGCTCATGTCACCCCTCTCCTTAAGTCACTTCACTGGCTCCCTATCTGCCATCGCATACAGTTCAAGATCTTATTGCTGACCTTCAAGTGTATTCGTTCTGCTGCCCCTCAATATCTCTCCTCACTTCTCTCTTTTCCTTAGATAAGTCGCTCTCAACTTTACCCTTCTCCACTGCCAATACCAGACTTCATTCCTTTCATCTAGCTGCCCCCTATGCCTGGAATAAATGACCTGAGTTTGTCCATCAAGCCCCGCCCCTTCCCTTGTTTAAAAGCAGACTGAAACCCCACCTTTTTGATATAGCCTTCAATCCTTATCCCTACTCCTCTACCCTCCAACCCAACCAGCTGATTAACCATTCCCCTTAACTGTATCCATGACATCCTGTTTGTCTTTGGGAAGCAGAGCTGAGCTTCTGATGTCATAATGGCTCTTCCACCAATAAGAGCCAATCTCATCAGTAATATTACAATGGCTTGATTGTCCTGTACCTCCTCTGCCCTCCAACCCAGTCCGCTGATTAATCGTTCCCCTTAACTATATCCATGACATCTTGTTTGTCTGTCTTGCCTATTTAGATTGTAAGCTCTTTCGAGCAGGGACTGTTTTCTTACTCTTTGTGACTCTGTGCAGCGCTGCGTGCATCTGGTAGCTCTAAAGAAATAATTAATAGTAGTATAGTAATAATAATACATGGATTTTATAGGTAAAGGTAGATCCCTGAATGCAAGTGCCAAGTCACATGATTGCTACTTGCAAGAATGGTTTCTTGGCAAACTGCTTTACCATTTACCTTCCTCAGCTAATGAAGTGCAATTATTTTACTGGATGGATGGGCAAGTTGGCCAGCTGACTACTTGACAGAAATTTCACTGTAGAATTTGAACTCAGGTCACAGAAACAGTAGGCAAGTGACCTTCCAATTGTACTTCAAGACCTCATATAGAGCCTTAAGGCTACTGTGAACTGAAATTGCTGCCCTCTTTTATCATTTTATCACTCTAAATGTTAAATGATGGATTGAAAAATTAGTCAAACGAGGCATAACACAAAGTAAGGAGTTTTATTTGTCTGCTTTTCACTTTATGGTGCTTCCTCTTTAATGTACACAAAGAACTCATGAAACACTGTGAAGTCATCAACTTCATTACCCTACATGGCAAACACTACTTTTTTAAACATACAAGAAATATGTTAGAGAGGTTCACAGTTAGAACATATAATCAGGCATGGCTGTGAAGGAAGCTTTATTTTATAGAACTTTTTTGTTGTTTTTTAAAAATATGTACAAGAGGCAGGTAAAAGGCTGAGAATTAAAGACAAACTGATGAAAACTTCATATAGCATTAAAAAAAAACCCTGAGTATAGAAAAAGCCATAAAATCAGAATCATTGTGAAAAAAAAGCAAAACAAAAAGCAAAGTCAGAGTTATAAAGTACAGTTAATTTTGCTTGATTGACTCAAAACATATTTTAATGCTCTGTTTTTCCTGAATTACACAAGGCCTACCAATGTGACAGGGAAACATTAAAATACTCAGATACAAGCCATCCAAAAGTTCTCATTCTTACAAAATGCCTTTAGCATTATAACAGTAGGTACCTGGTAGGGGGACTTTTCTGGACCAAAAATATGTTTAGATAAATGTAGAGACCTCCAAGGTTCTGCATTTTGAGGAAGGCAGAGGCCTCTAGTGTCTACTGAAATACTGAACTTTGACATATGAATATCCACATGATTCCAGAATAAAGGGAGGGCTCTCTTCATCTTTTTGAAGGAAATTGGGACTGGCATAAAACCCCAGCCTTGTTGAAATTTTTTCTTTGGCTTTTGCTTCCCTGGCCACCAATGAGGAGAAAGGGGCAATGAGGGGAAGGGGTTTTTGGCTCTGATACCCTGGTCACTGTATCATTTCTGAGAGGGATTCAAGGACTTTAGTTAGCTCAGCCAAAGTGCTAGAGGGAGTAAAGTGGTATGAAGTGCTAGGATTCTTGAGGCTTCTGTACTTGTCCAGATGTACATGCTGGAAATCAGTAACCTGCAAGTTGCTACTTTGAAGGAAAAGGAAAGAGAAGTTAAGCAGTTTGGAGTGCAGGAGAACAGGGAACCTGGTCCTGAAGAATGAGGAGACGAAAACAAGAGAAGAGCCCAGGAGTAAAGAGAAACAGACAGCAATGGAAGCCATTTAGAGTTAAATCAACTCTGAAGGTGTAGAGGAGTAAGAGAAAGATGAGTCGATTTGTATCTAGAGAGACCTGGGAGAAAATAGGCAACTGTATTGGCTGATATTTTTGTTCTATTTTGCATGTGATTTTTATCCTTTTTTTGCTTAGACAATTGTAGGTAAACTTTTGATTCAGAACCCTAATAATGATTTGAACTGTTATTAACTGGAAGTGGGGGGAGGGGTTGATTTTTGCCAGTTATCCCCCTCCCTCCACCCTACCTCCACCAGTGATACTGGTCTCAATCTGAATCTACCTACAAAAATTAATAACCCTCCAGGAGTGATCCAGGCAGGAAAGGGTTACACAAAAATTAATAACCCTCCAGGAGTGATCCAGGCAGGAAGAGGTTACACAAAGATATTAGCTGAGGGGACCAAATAATCTCAAAAGCCCCCGCTGTCCATCACTGTATAATTTTCATGTTGGACCAATGAAATGCATCACAGCCTGCAAATATTTCTGTTTTCATCAAAAGCAACGTATCAACTAGAACTTTGCATTACTGGTGAGAAAGTAAATATGCTCCTGATTACACTATTTTTTATGCCCACAGATTTTGGAACAATCCCAGGAGTATGCAGGTAAATTATCCACTTCAACCACCATTATTCACAAACTCCTGTTTCACATTATTCTAATAGTTCCTTATTTAAAGGAGATGCATACACTTTGTGGTATAAGATTTATTCCATAAAACCCCAGACACAGCTGCTTGAAAACGATAGAATAATGCTAACATGGCATTTCAAAGCACAAGGCAATGGATTAAAACATCTCTTGGCAGCCAGTTTTATAAAATAATATCCAGTTCCTTCAAAAATACTTTTTACAAACACATTCAAGGCATCTTTTCAAATAAATTTGGCTAATATGTAATTTTATATACACATACAGTATTAAAGTGGGTGATGAATAATTACCTATCTATAGCTAGAATCTGCTGCAAAGATAGTAAATAAGGCATACATTGCTATCCTTACCCTCATCTCCTATTCATGTTTCCTTTATCTCATCTATCTATTCTGAGAGTGTATGTGTGTATATGTATGAGAGAGAAATGTATAATGAGAACCCAGGCACTACTATGGTTGATTTGAATGAAGAATATTATCATATATCAGTCAGCCTCAGCAAGATGTTATCTTACCGATTTGCCAAACTTCATTCTATCTGGCTTAACAACAATTCCAGATCCTCAGCGGGCCACCACACACTCAAACCATCTCATTGTGTTGGGCTTTACGCTCCCACTCGTCATCGGACGGGTTTTTGACGCAATGGTTGGAGATAGCTGTGTGAATGGGAGAGGGAGCCTTGATAAAGCCCTTTGAATTATACGGGCGAAACATGTTGGCGACTGATGTTTCCACCCTCCCGATTAGCGTCGAATATACAAAGCTAAGTACTTTTAGCATATACTAAAAATAATTCTTCTATAAAAAATATAGAATGGCTTCTATAAAATGGCTTCTATAAAAAGCCAGGCAGGTCCTCGTTAGGGAAAGCCCTCAGCTTCCTCCCTATCCTGCCTAATAGCTTGTTGAGTACTGCTGGCTTTTCAAGGGGAAGGACACACCCTGTTCTACCTGAATCAGCAAGTAGCTGCTCCTCTCTTTGGCTCCCCCGGTGATGACCTGGATAATAGTGCCTCTGCTTGCTTTCAGGTCTAGCTTTACTCTGGCTCTTCTGGTGGATACTAGGGAAACCACAGGGACCAAGGCAGGCACAGAGCCTGACTGGTCACAACACACAACACTAACGGAAAGGCTTAAAAGCAGCAGAAGCAGTAGAGTGCATATGTCCTGTGCGTAAATGTCACCGTGGGATTATCAGTGTGCCAAAGTCCTGCGTGCTTTTGACAGTGTACCGTATCCCAGTGATGGAGCCACAGGTGGGCCTTGGCCTGCCTACTTTAGGCTGAGGCTCACCCAAAATTTTCATGCCCTTATTATGGATGGTGGGGATCCTCAAGCCCTGCCAGCTGCAAAGGTCCTCCAGCGGCTAGAACTCCTCCCACGTAATCCAGCTCATGGCACAAAGCGCTGGCTTCCCCATGCCGCATATGCTCAGTTTCAGGCATGAACAAAGACTGAGCATGTATGAGAAGAGTGGGCAGCGGCAGGACTTGGATAGAACCACTGGCTGAAGCAAGTGTGAGAGGGAGGAGTTCATGGCACTGGAGGACCCTTGCAACTGGTGGAGCTTGGAGATCCCCAGCATTTCAGTTATTTTTAATACTTTGATTTGGCCCCGGGGGGTGGGAACATCACATGTGCCCACCCAGTTTGCCCAGTGGCCCACCCAAAATTTGAGATCTGGCTACACCTCTGCTGTATCCCTCTCAAAGTTCTCTTGCTCACAAGCAGTGTTCTGTCTGGGTGACACAATAGAAATCAAAAAATGAGGACAGTGTTCAGGACTCCACCTTGAGCATTGAAACAGGCAATTCAGGGTATTATACTGAGGCTTCTCAGTAGCATCAAAATTTTCCCTGATGCAGCAGCTATAAAGGCGTGAAACATTGACTGTATTGGAGTTGTTTGAAGGACTGCAAGAGGGAGATGCTTGCTGGGACTTTTAATAGAGGTGATACTGAGCACCTGTTGCCTGAATAGATCAGGGACTTCCTTAGACTCCTTCCTAAGGAAGTCCCTGATTGGTTGAGGTGCCCCAGGCCCCTCCAAAGGGAGGAGCCCGAGGCACCTCAGCCAATCAGGGCCTTAGGCCCCTCCCTGTGCATCTGATGATGCATCGGGGCGTGGCCTAAGGCCGCACTTGTGGCGGGGGAAGCGTGGAGCAGGAGGGACTGAGCATTCCTCCTGCTCCCAATGATCTAATAAGGTACAGGGAGGTGGGCCTTACCCGGTCATCCAGCCGGCCTCGGAGGATGTCTGGAGCAGGAGGAACTGAGCACCCTTCCTGCTCCCAACTTTTAGGTATAAGGGAGGTATTGGGCCGGGTCGGGCCAGTGTGGTCGGGGTGGTGCAGTGGGCAGTTGGGGGTGGTGCAATGGGCTGGTCATGGGGTGGGTTGGGCCAGGGGGTGACTCACATGCCTGTCAGGGGAGGAGGAAGGGGTGACTCAGTGGCAGGGCAGGAGGGAGTTTGCATCCCTCCTGCCATATTCGCGCGGACGGGGAGGGCAGTGTCGGGTGGTAGCAAGAGGGAGTGGACATCCCTCCTGCTATTTGTGGGTCACCGGGGGGGGGGGATCGTGTTTGTTGTGAGGGCCCTTGGTCGGTTTTTGACAGGCCTGCAAGTCTTTTCATTTTTTTTTAATGGGGCAGATATTTTGCATGTGTAACACATGCAAAATATCTGTGCCATGGGAAAAAATGAATAAAAAAGACAGGAAGGCCTGTCAAAAAACCTGCAGATCTGTCGGTAACTGAGTTACCGACAGGTCTGCAGCAGTCGGGTTTGACAATAGTAAAACCCGATTCAAAATAGCCAAGCAATTGTTAGTGAATCAATCACTTGGCTATTTTGCATGGGGTTTTGCTAATTTGCATGGGAGGATCGGGATTGGATCGCTACTGCCTTTAGTGAATGGGGATGGAGGGAAATTTGGTCGCAAAGGGCTCACAAACCGATCGGTAAACGATTGATTTGCTTAGTGAATTTAGGCCTAAGTAGTAGTATTCTATAAATTTAAATAAGCCAGTGGCACTTAAATATAGCTACTAAGCTATAGAATGAAGAGGTTAGTAATCCTGGGGCCATGTATATTGATCAATCATCCCCAAATGTATAAAAATTTGTTTTATCTGATAGTATAATTGCTGGTGCACAGTGGAGTTTTTCAGGACCTTTGAGGGAACTGGATGAGATTTTAAGACCCTGTTTGTTTAGGGGCTTATTGAATCATACTGGGATCTTTATCTCCCCTTTATTCTGTGAAGGATTTTGAATGATTTCCAGATTTATGAAGATGTTTTATTTGATGGTTGTTTTGTTGATCTCTCCACTGTCAATTTTTGACCATGTATACAGATTCATTCTCTCTCTTTATATACTGTATATACAGAGAGAGTGCGAGAAAATATACATAGGCACACACACATGCATTTAAAATCGGGTGATGAGATACTTATGAGGAAAATGTTTCGAAGATGAGTAAAGGGATAGATATGCCATATACGAAACAGATATTTTTGTGTGTGTTTTGAGATACAAGGAAACAAATACAAATGTACTCACAGGCATCAAGCAAATCATAATTGATTTGTGATGCTTAAAAATTCCTGAGATTAAAAAATTGTATTTTACATGAAATATGTGGCTTCTGTTCAGTGAAATTTGGAAGTATAAAAAAAATATATATATTTGAACAGGAGTACATTTTCTTTGAGGCAGGAGCTACCTCAAGACCAGCTTGAGGATTCTGTTTGCCTTGGTCACTTTTTAGGAAGCACTGTGCGTGCAGAACCAAACTTTTCTGGAATCATTATTGACAACAAAACCAGGCAATCTGGTGTCATGTGCTGTGATAATGATCCAAGGAAGAGAAGTCACCAGCTTCCTGCTTACTTTTATTGCTCAGAACTTTTAGGGCTCCTTTTACAAAGGTGCCTTAGGGCCTTAACGCGCGGGAATAGCGCCCGCTAAAATGCCACGCGCTCTTGAGCAGGCGGTAGTTTTTCAGGTAGTGCGCGCTAATCCGGTGCGTGCGCTAAAAACGCTAGCGCAACTTTGTAAAAGGAGCCCTTAGTTTCACTTAGTCATCAACTAAGTGACTACTATTAAGTGACTACTAAGTGGACTACTATTAAGACGTTATTTTGCCACTAACTTGTGCCATTTTAGAACAGGTGCCATTTTATGCAGTGAGACCTAGTTACTAATAACTGGGTAGCCCATACTGATAATTCCCCCTCCCCCATTAATTAAAGAAAAGAGATGTCTCTAGATATTGAAATCATTGCTATATGTAATAAAAGTGAGCCAAATACAGGGCAATCAAGCCACTGTGACATCATGGATGAGTTTGGCTCTCGGGCATTGGTGGAATGAGGCATTATGACATCACAATATCATCTCTGGTTACCAGAGACTAAAACTCTTCACACTAAGAGTAGAGATTAATGTGGGCTACTGTTAAGATGTATTAAATCACCACTAAACACAGGTCCCATTTTATGCAATGAGACCTAGTTACAGTTAACAGTAAAACAGCAAGTCTTAACGGTACCTTGATAACTTCCCCCCTTAAGTCTCTATTTTACAGTATTTGAAATTGACGTGGAACCTTTGAACTTTATATAGGCCCATACAAACCGAAACAAAATGTTCAGACTAGAACCAGAGTCTATCGGCTCTAGAGGCCCTTTTGCTAAAGCTTAGCATACGTTAACAGACACTAAGGGGTCCTTTTATCAAGCCGCGTTAGCGGGGTTAGCGTGTTGGACATTCCATCACGCGCTAACCCCCGCGGCCGGCTCAAAAACTAACGCCTGCTCAATGCAGGCATTAGCAGCTAGCGCGGCAGGCGGTTTAACCCACGGTATTACGAGTGTTAAACCCCTACCGCAGCTTGATAAAAGGACGCCTAAGCTTTAACAGAAAGTCCCTATATGAAGACCAGAAAAATAACAGTATAGCTGACGTGGCAGCAAGATTCAAAGAATATAAATAGAAAAATACAGGTGAAAACGGGTTTTTTTTTCACATGACAGCATTCTTAATGCTATGAGTTTGGCAAAATATTATTTCAAGTCCTTGATATATATTATTTTAACTTTTTATATAATATAAATAAGTTCCCATATAAATCTCCATAAAATTTAAGTGATAATAAGAACTCAGGAAAATCAATGGCTGCACTGAATGCTAACTGGGAAGTTTAAAATATATACAAAAAATGGATTTTAACCTGTATGCAAGTAGATAAAATCTGAAAAAGATAATAGGGGGAATTCTATAAATGGCACTTGGGGACAGATTCTGTAACTGGTAGCTCCTAAAGTTAGGCACCTATTTCATGTCAATCACACTTAGGCACCTAATACAGAACCAGGCCTAACTAAAACTTAGGAGCCTATTAGGAGCCTATAATGTAGCCCAGTTTTACAAGCCTACATTATAGGCGCTGAAGTACTTTAGAGAATCAAGCCTAATGGTATCTAGGTCCTTCTCTGTTTCTAAACACGCCTACTTTCGAGTTAGGCACCATTATGGCGCCTATCTTGTGTAACATCGGGCCTAGGAAGATAGGCTCATAATTGAAGCCAATATACTAATTAACTTAGGTACCTATTTATTTAGGCGCCTTTTATAGAATTTCCCTCTCATTGCCGATTTCTGCTTACAACTCTGGGCACGAGACTTATACCTGCTGAAACCTGGTGTAAATCCTAACACCCAAGTTCGGCACGGAGATCCATGATTCTGTAACACTGCGTGCAAATTTTGGGAATGCCCATGACCCTCCTATGGCCACGCCCCCTTTCTGGTTGCATACTATAGGATTTAGACACCCAGCATTATAGAATAGCACACAGCCAGATGCAGAAATAAATTCTAATTGATCCCAATTAACTTCAGCAATTGATGGTTATCAGCTCCTTAGCAATACCAACAAAATAAGATCTCTATCTACCATATGAAAAATGGAGGAAAAAAAGCCTCAGAAATCCAGAGGTGTACCGTGCCAACAGGCTTTTTTTCCTCCATTTTTTTTCATAAAGTAGACGGAGATTTTATTTTGTTGGTAAGAGCTCATTAGGCAATTAAGTTCTGCGCTCATCTTGCAGCGAGCCCAAATTTGGGCACCTAAATCTGAGCGCTATATATGGAATCCAGGTGAATGTTACCAGGCCAGCCACCTTGCCCTTACTCTGCAAGGTTTAGCCAGGCACAGACATGTGAAGAGTATTTATAATAGGTCTGCACTCTGCTTACAGTCTGGCTGCCCTGAATAGGCCCCCCTTCTTATGATTGGAAGCTAAGCAGCATCAGGCTTGGCTAGTACCTGGATGGGAGACCTCCTAAGAATACCAGGTGCTATAGGCTGAGGGGTCCCATGCTGGCCAGCAGCAACATAGTGGAGCCACACACTGCACAGAAGGCAACGGCAGATCACTCCTGAACTCTCCATGAAACATCACAGGGTGGATTCCTCACCGTGTGTGTTGCCATGAGTCAGTGGCATAATCCATCCATCCACAGGTGCACTACTAAGCCTGCAGAAATTATAACTGAAATAGAAGTACATCAGCTAGGATGAAGGTGAAAAGGTGCCTACTTTATAACCTCACGCCACCTAAACTCCTCCCCCAGGCTGCATAGAAATACACATCTACTTATTATAGCACATACTTGTATGCCTGGGGCAATTTTATAAGAGGCTTTTTAATCATGCACAACAGTATTTACATCCAAAAAGCATCTTTATATAATTAACCCCTTATAGGCACACATTCTAGGATGGTTGAATAGAAATGGGTTTACCAATTGGTTCCATAAATGTTGGACAGGCTGATAATATGGAGCTGTAGTCTTGTTTTTCTTAGGAAATCAAAACTTCAAGTCTATACAGGCAAGCAGGATATAACCAAGACTGGATCAGCCTCATCAGCATCAGAAAAACAAAAAAACAAAAAAGAGCCATTTAGCAGCTCTCTGGAGAAATGACTTGCTGCTGGTTGATAGCAATCATGTCGCAGCCAAGAAAAGTACATTAATGCAAAATTCTACCAGTGGGGCTTTGTTGCTGAACGTTATAGGAAATTGAAAGAAAAAAAAAAGCAACAAAAACGTAATGTTACATATTAAGTTGCTGTTTTTCCCCAACACGCTTGGAAATGCAATGTGATTAGCTGAAATGAAATTAGTTGAATCTAGGATTCAAACCTTGGCAAATGGATTGGATCTCTTTTTGCAAGACTTTCTTTTTTAAAAAAATTTTGTGTTCCCCTGGTGTGAAAGCAAAGATAAGCAAACACAAAAAAAAAGGGGACTGGCTCATACTTATGTACTCTTTACATGCAGACTTTGCATCTGTTTCCGAAGGGCAAAATTTCTCTTTGACAACTGAATCAGAAAAAAGAAACACACTAAAACTACGTATGTTATTTTTTCAGTACAAAGGCACATGTTTAAGTATGCTCTTTGGGCTATATATGACATCTCAAAAATCAGAGCTAACTAGAATGGCACATAGTGTGATTATACAAAGTGTGCGTACCTTTTATAGAATTGTGCTTAGAACATGCATGCGACACATAACATGCATGCTCTTTTAGGCAAGGTAAAACCAGGCCTAAATGCCTGAACCTAAGTTGTGCGTACAACAGGTGTATTCTATAACAATGCGTGTAACTTTTAGGAACAACTCTGATCTGCCGACGATCTGCCCCTGGTCATACTCCCTTTTCAAATCCACGCACTGTAACTGGCGCATACTTTTTATAGATTCACGCTTTTTGAATTGTATAGGTATGTGTAACTTTTAATTAGTTTTAATTAGCATCGATTACAAGGCATTAATAGCCAGTTATCAGCACCAATTAGGCCAATTGATCAATTAAAAGACGTGTGTGTACATATTCTACATACACTGATCTATGGGCTAGATTCACTAAGCAAACAGATCGTGTACCAATCGTTTTGCAAGCCCTTTACGACCAGATTTCCCTCCTGCACTATTCACTACCGCCTATAGCAATCTGATCCCGATCCTCCCATGCAAATTAGTAAAACCTCATGCAAAATATCCAAGCTTGGCTATTTTACTACTGACAAACAAAATATCTGCCCCATAAAAAAAATAGAGAAGACAGGTAGGCCTGTCCAAAAAATGTGCGCACCCCCCAAACGCGGCTTCCCCTCCTGATGCTGCCCCCCACCCCACCCAAATCAGGCACAACCCAAGCCTTAGGAAGTCCACATGATGCAACAGGGCAGGGCTTAAGGCCCACATTAGCAGTGCGTCATGAGGAGGAGGAGGGGCAGGAGCAGGAGGACTTTGCCGTTCCTCCTGCTCCCTGAAGACTTTGCAGGAGGCCTATGGAGCAGGAGGGACTGAGCACCCCTCCTGCTTCCAACTTTGAGGTAAGGGGGTGCCGAATCGGGTCAGGCCTGGCCAGGGGGTTGGTCGGCCCCTGCTCCCAACTTTGAGATAGGGGATGCTGAATCGGGCAGGGCCCGGCCAGGGAGTTGGTCAACCTACGGAGCAGGAGGGAACGAGCACCCCTCCTGCTCCCAACTTTTAACAGGCGGGGTGTCGGGCCATGCTGTGTCAGGGGTGGGCTGGGGCGGGGAGGAATTGGTCGGCCTATGGAGCAGGAGGGACCGAGCACCCCACCTGCTCCCAACTTTGAGGTACAGGGATGCCGGTCAGGAGGGTGGCGCAGTGGGCCAGTTGGGTGGGTGGTACAGTGGGCCGGTCGGGGGTGGGGTGGTGGTTTTTAAACGGCAGTGGCAGGGAAAATTTTTTGTGATGTTCGGGGAAGGAGGAGTGTTCGGGGCACTTATTGGGAGGGGGGGTGTTAATTTTTTTTTTTAATTGGGCAGATATTTTGCATGTGTAAAACACGCAAAATATCTGCCTGATAAAAAAAAATTTTAAAAACTGGCAGCAGAAGCCCTGACAGCAGTGACAGGAGGCTGTTTCTCCTGTCACTACTGTCAGGGCTTTAGCGATCCATGCAGTTGGCTGGGGGTGTGCCAATGATATCTCCATTTGCATGCAGGCATTTAGTGAATTTGTCGGCCTGCATGCAAACGGAAATGGATTGCACACAGATTGGAAGGTTAGTGAATCTAGTCCTATGTGCACAATTTTAGGTGTCAGGTACAGAATTTAGGGACTGTGTCAACCCCATCTCCAGGAATGCTTCCCTGATATATGGGCACAATTATTCTACGTGTGTACTAAGAATCACAAATTTGCTGGATAGTTTTCAAAAACTCAATTTTCACGCATAAAACCCTGCTTCATAACTGGTTCAAATGTTACATTTTAATGGGGGCAGTTTGCACATCAATTTCCATTCTGTCCTACCCTTCTGTTTATGGCAGAACTTTGAAAGGACCTTCCAAGCGTGTTGAAGAATACCTGACCCTGTCATTACTATCATAGAGTAGGAGGCAGATGTGGGTTAAAAGAGCCATGGTTTCTAGTCATGATGGTTTTTCACCTGGGTCCTTGCCCAGCCTGTGAGAGATTTTGCATTATAAATACACTAATCAGCTCTAAGACAACCTACAGACAGTTGGAGAAAAGCACAGTTAATGCAACTGGATTTGTTGGGGGGGGGGGGGGGGCGGTTTAACATGGTCCAATGTAGGAAGGCAAGTAATCATTATTTTTACAGATTTGTACTAAAAGTATTACATTTCCTTCTTAATTTTATTCAGAGGGCTTGCATAGTTAATCTGTCAGCCATGAAATGAACAGCGCCTTCATAAAAACGTTCAGTATTACCTTCTATATCTCCTTCCAAAGAAGCCTTTATGGACAGGTACTGCACGTACGCTTTATTGGTGTTGCAAATGACGCAAGAAAGCATGACTTTTAACTTTGAAATTACAACAGAGAAGCCAAGCTCCTGTTGTAAACTAGGCAATTCACTTCCTTGCAATTACTATCACCATTTTAATACTTATTTCTATATTGCCACTCGGCACAGTTCAGCTTTAAGATTTTAAGAAAATGGCTCTGATCCTCCCAAAATGACTTCGTGCTGAACGAGTCCATGTTCCGATTGCAGAACTATTGAATCTGTATTTAATTCCAGTTCTGCCACTGGGGTCAAACCGATGTTAGGGCTGCTTGAGTCCATCTCACTAGAAATATTCAGACAGCCATCTCCTGCTCTGGCTTGAGTCACTTTGACCTCTGGGAATTTGCTGAAAGCAAAAGTCTGTAGTGGGTGATAATTCAGATTGTGTTGCATTATGTCTTCTGTGGAATTATTTTTCAATACCATCCTTCCTATTCCATTTGGCACATTGGAAAGTAAATGCTGATGATACTGGGGATTTATCACCTCCTCTTTAAGGCTTATGACACCAGGCTCCATTGTTCTAATGACGGTAGCAATGACAGTACCAGGGTGTTGTGTTATGATTGGTTGACCATTGGTATTGAGTTCCATCATGTGAACAAAGCTGTTTATCGATTGCTGGGCATCCCTGTTGATAAATGCTGTGAGACCACTGTCAGCAGATGGTAGGTGACCAACCAGAACCTGCTGCTGTTGATTTTCCAGAATTCCATTCACTGAGGGAAGCACAGTGGGGAGGGCATCTCCTCTAACTTGAATATCTTGGCAGGGTGAGATGGTCTGCAGAATAACTTTTGGTGCAGACAGATCTGAAGCACTGCCATTCTCCAAAACAGTTCTGAGAGGAATAGTTGGGAATATCAGGGGTTCTGTGGCATGTGCAATAGGACCGGTCATGTCTGCAGAACTGGAAATATTTAAAAGACACCATATATTAGAGCATAATATGAAGTTGGCGGCAAAAGTCAGGACTACAGTTTACTTATAAAATTCTCCAACATAAAGAGCAAAGTTATCAATGTAAGCTACCATTATGACATGTTATTTTATCACTACCGAGACCTAGTTACTAATAACTAAAGTTAACAGTACAATAGCACACCTTAACAGGACTTCTAAGTTTGGAGGTGAAGCAACTATTTTGACTGTTTTATAAAAGTACATTGGCACTTGTTTTAATTTATAAAATATTAGCTCAAATCCTACTGCAACCTAGATTGAAGGTATAGACACTTCAAGAGTATGTGTAAATGGTAGCACATATGTTATGTAGATACATGTATCTATATATATAAAATCGGAGGTGTGTATGTGTGTGTGTATGTGTGTATGTGCCGCGATCACACAAAAACGGCTTGACCAATTTGAACGAAACTTGGTATGCAGATCCCTCACTACCTGGGATGATATGTTCTGGGGGTCTCGCGGCCCACCTGCACACGTGGGCGGAGCTACAAACAGAAAATCAGATTTCACCCATTCATGTCAATGGAAAAAATGTAAAAAGCTGCCAACGCAAAAACGGCTTGCCCGATTTGAACGAAACTTGGTATGCAGATCCCTCACTACCTGGGGTGATATGTTCTGGGGGTCTCTCGGCCCACCTGCACACGTGGGCGGAGCTACAAACAGAAAATCAGATTTCACCCATTCATGTCAATGGAAAAAATGTAAAAAGCTGCCAACGCAAAAACGGCTTGCCCGATTTGAACGAAACTTGCTATGCTGATCCCTCACTACCTGGGGTGATATGTTCTGTGGGTCTCGCGGCCCACCTGCACATGTGGGCGGAGCTAAAAACAGAAAATCATATTTCATCCATTCAAGTCAATGGAAAAAATGTAAAAAGCTGTGGGACCGATTTGAACGCAAATTGGTATGCAGATCCCTCACTACCTGGGGTGATATGTTCTGGGGGTCTCACAGCCCACCTGCACACGTGGGCGGAGCTACAAACAGAAAATCAGATTTCACCCATTTACGTCAATGGAAAAAATGTAAAAAGCTGTGGGACCGATTTGAACGAAACTTGGTATGCAGATCCCTCACTACCTGGGGTGATATGTTCTGGGGGTCTCGCGGCCCACCTGCACACATGGGTGGAGCTACAAACAGAAAATCAGATTTCACCCATTCAAGTCAATGGAAAAAATGTAAAAAGCTGTGGGACCGATTTGAACGAAACTTAGTATGCAGATCCCTCACTACCTGGGGTGATATGTTCTGGGGGTCTTGCGGCCCACCTGCACACGTGGGCGGAGCTACAAACAGAAAATCAGATTTCACCCATTCAAGTCAATGGGAAAAATGTAAAAAGCTGTGGGACCGATTTGAACGAAACTTGATATGCAGATCCCTCACTACCTGGGGTGATATGTTCTGGGGGTCTCACGGCCCACCTGCACACGTGGGCGGAGCTACAAACAGAAAATCATATTTCACCCATTCAAGTCAATGGAAAAAATGTAAAAAGCTGTGGGACCGATTTAAACGAAACTTGGTATGCAGATCCCTCACTACCTGGGGTGATATGTTCTGGGGGTCTCGCAGCCCACCTGCACACATGGGCGGAGCTACAAACAGAAAATCTGATTTCACCCATTCAAGTCAATGGGAAAAATGTAAAAAGCTGTGGGACCGATTTGACCGAAACTTGGTATGCAGATCCCTCACTACCTGGGGTGATATGTTCTGGGGGTCTCGCGGCCCACCTGCACACGTGGGCGGAGCTACAAACAGAAAATCAGATTTCACCCATTCATGTCAATGGAAAAAATGTAAAGAGCTGCCATTCTCACAGTAATTCAAAAACGGCTTGACCGCTTTGACCGAAACTTGGTATGCAGATCCCTCACTACCTGGGATGATATGTTCTGGGGGTCTCGCGGCCCACCTGCACACGTGGGCGGAGCTACAAACAGAACATCAGATTTCACCCATTCATGTCAATGGAAAAAAAGTAAAACGCTTTCATTCTCACAGTAATTCAAAAACGGCTTGACCGATTTGAACGAAACTTGGTATGCAGATCCCTCACTACCTGGGGTGATATGTTCTGGGGGTCTCGCGGCCCACCTGCACACGTGGGCGGAGCTACAAACAGAACATCAGATTTCACCCATTCATGTCAATGGAAAAAATGTAAACAGCTGCCATTCTCACAGTAAATCTAAAACGGCTTGACCGATTTGAACGAAACTTGGTATGCAGATTCCTCACTAACTGGGGTGATATGTTCTGGGGGTCTCTTTACCCAAGAATTTATATGTTCTTGCTCCTGGAGGTGAAACTAAAAAATGTTGTTTATAATCAAGTTTTGTGTTAGTTGTATTGTATTCATTTTGTCAAATATTTCACATTATAATTTAAATATTGTACTTTTTATAAAGCTGTAAAAAAATAATTTCATTCACCACTATAAAGTATCTTTATTTGAATCCATTTACAGTGTTATTGCTATAATTAAATACCCGTGCAATGCCGGGGCATCAGCTAGTATTTTATAAAATACACATGTAAATCATGACCCCCTGCTCCAATGCATGCCTACCTTAAAAGCATGAACCAGTTTGCACCAGCTTTTTATGAGCCTCTTAACTGTGAATTGCTTGAACCTGTACTTGATATTTCACCCTATTATGTAACCTTTACTTATTATGATAATGTAATTCCCCATATTACTATATAGGCCTCTTGGCTTGTAAATCACCTTGAACTGGATAAGTGTGATTCAGAGTCCACATACACATCTAAAACAGTGTTTTAGACCTGAAAATGGTTTCTAAAATCACCCTCTAAGACAGGGGTCCCTAGCCACCGGGTGACGGACCAGTACTGGTTTGTGGGCTATGCCAAACCGAGCACAGAAATTGTAATTTTATTTACATTACAGGCAGTCTCTGGGTTCTGTCTGGCTCCCTCCTCCCAGCCGCACTTCTCTTCAGAAAGCCGCAAGCAGCAACTCCTACACACAGCCTGCGGCTGACCCGGAAGCCTTCTCTCTAGGCTTCTGAGTCAGCCACAGGCCACATGGAGGAACCGCAGCCATGGCTTTGTAAAGAGAAGTGCGGATGGCTAGAGGGAGTAGGCCTGAACAGTTAAACACCTGTGGAAGGGAAGCATGAACCTGAGACACAGAATAGAGGGAGGAAAGGACGAAGAGGAGCGCATTGGGACATGAGAGAGAGGAGGCATGTTGGGACACAGAAGGAAGGGAGGGAGCACAAACTTCAGGCAAAGGATGGAAAGACGGAAGGAAGAAAGGAGGGAGGGAGCATGAATGTGGGACATAGGATGGAAGAATAGAGGGAGCAAGGGAAAGAGATGCTGAGGTGAGGAAGGGAACAGAAAGGGAGAATTGTTGAGCATAGGGAGGGAAAGAGAATTATTAGACATGGTGGTGGGAGAGGAGTGAGAGGGAGAAATGTTAGATGCACTTTATTGATTATGCGCATGAAACCCCACCTGGTCTGTGGAAAACATAAGAACATAAGAATTGCCGCTGCTGGGTCAGACCAGTGGTCCATCGTGCCCAGCAGTCCACTCACGCGACATCTCATGCGGCAGCCCCCAGGTCAAGGACCAGTACCCTGAGACTAGCCCTACCAGCGCACTTCTTGTTCAGCAGGAACATGTCCAACCCAAAGGTTGGGGACTGCTGCTTTAAGAGAATGGAAGCAACTCTTTTAAAATTTGCTCCTCCTTCAAAGATTAGAGCCTTATTTATTATGCATTTCAAAACCAGGATAATACATCCACAACTATTCAAGAACAGTTATTTTAACACATGTTAATGTTTACCGCAGCTTTGTAAAGGGCCCTAAAGTAATTAATAAATGTAACACAAAGTAAAATGAAAATGCTATGCTGACACAAGTGTGTCAAACAGTGTCCAAAGAAGGGGAAAAATGAGGTGAGAAAACAAAAGGCTAGGCTTGCACTTTTTTTGCTGATGATGCAGTCTTTCAAAAGCTGAAATACTAAGGCCCACTTTTATTAAGTCACTTTTACTACGCTAAATGCTCCGACACTTAAAGGAAGTCTAAGAGCGTCAGAGTAGCGTCGGAGCATTTAGCGCTCCGGGCCACAGTAGAAGCCTCTATCATGGGGTAAACTAGGTGGCATGGTCAAATTCCATCTGAAGCTGCCACAATTACCCTTTCAGAAAATAAACCTTTGTCTCTTTGAGGCCCTTTTACTAAAGCTGCAGCAAAGGGGACCTCAGTGTGCCCCTTATGCGGGTCTTTCCCGCCGCTAACACAATTTTCGCAGTGGATGGAAAATGGCTGATTTTCTCATTTTCTGAATTAATGGCCAAGCACTAATTTTGCCATTAGTGTGCAGCTGTTTAAAAAAATCTTACCACATGAGCCCTTTCCGCCACCTATTTTGTGGGTGGTAGGGCCCTCAGGCTAACCAATTAGCGTGTAAGGACGAATCACATGCTAATTGATTAGTGCCATCACGCCCCTCTCCACCCCCAACATGCCCCCTTCCAAGAAAATTAAAAATATTTTTTTGTGCACCGACCCCTCTTTTACTAAGGCGTGCTTGGCCGTATTAGCGCATGCTAAAAAGGCTAGCACGCCTTAGTAAAAGGACCCCAGTATGCACACGCAGATTGGTCATTTTATCATGGGATGCCAGCGCACGTCCCATGATAACCCTTTTTAATGTGTGGTAAGAGCACGCTAATGCTTATCACAGTTTAATAAAAGGACCCCTTTGTTTCTTGCTCTTATCTCACATTAAAAATGATGAAAGCACCATATTCTGCATAAATAAGGATGTTGTTGCATAACCTTTAATTTAAGAGGAAACTGTTCTTACCTGGTTGCATATGTTGTATTTATCGAGGTCCCGTGTTCTGCCTGTGAAGCATGAGGCTCCGATGACCGCTGTTGCTTTTTCCTACATGCCTCCTCAGTTGCCACATGCGTCTTTTTTCCTGCTTTCACGGATCGCCCCAGTCTTTCTTGAGCTAGTGCCATACTGTGAGACGCAGGCCACGGGTCTGAGAAACTGGATCCTAAGCTGTGGGTCAGGTATGAATGATTTCTCTGTGGGCTCGTAGTAGCGATGAGATCAGACGAATCATCTTCAATTACAATGAGATCTTTAGGCATCTCTTTGAACTGATAAACTAATCTCTGTCCTTCAACTTTTGACAAGATGCCACGTTGATAATAATACCTGTGGAAACAAAGCATTCGTACTTAAGTTATAACTACATAGACTATGGAATAATAAACTGCTTATATTATTTGCATGTTCGCTTACCTCTTTACTTACACGCTCTTTTGTTCTCCCTAATTTCCTCTGACCTATTATATAGTTCTTTTTTGTTTCAATTGTGTTTTGATTTGTAAATCACTTTGGGGTCCTCTTACTAAGCTGTGGCATGAAATAGTATGTGTGATAAGTCTAAAATGTGCATGCACTATCCATGCACTAAAAATATTATTTTATGTTTTTGGCTCCAGAGGCATGTCTGGGTGGTGGAGAGTGGGCACTTCTGTGCTAATCAGGTAGCACTTCAGCATTGCTACATGCTAAACAGCACAGGATTAGTGCATGAACCCTTAGAAGCTGATTCTGTACATGTAGGGTTAACAGACGTCCGGATTTTCCCGGACATGTCCTCTTTTTAGAGGACGTGTCTGGGCAGCTTTTCAAAACCCGGCACTGTGTCCTGGTTTTGAAAAGCTTCCACCTCGGGACCGTGTCGGGAGGGCATCTGCGCCTGTGCACTTGCAACTAGGTGATGTCACATGCAAGCGCGTGGGATGTCATTGCATTGCATCCCTGCATGGGCAGGTGCCCTCTCGACGCGGTCCCAAGGACGAGAACAGGTTGAGGGGGTGGGGGGTGAGACCGAGGTGGAACGAGGCGTGGCATGGGCATAATGGGCCAGGGCGGGACGGGACTGAGCGGGCCTGGGGGCAGAGCTATGGGGCTGGATTTTATGGGAGTAAAATCTGGTAACCCTATTATATGTCACCTAAAATATCAGCGCCAATTAGTGTGGCATTAAAGGGATAATTCTATAAGAAGCGCCTATATAGGCACCGTTCAGCGCGATTCAAGTAAAATTGGGTGCACCTATTTGGGCACCTATTTTGGAGGCGCCCAATAAATAGGCCAGCTCTAGGAACAACTAAAAGTTCGGCGCCCATGCGAGCGCTTAAGCGTGCTGAAGAGCAGCGATTCAGTACCAAGGCGCCTGACGCAAAGCCACGACCATGCCTAACATGCATAGCGCCTATTTTTTTGAAGGCTGCCTAAATGTTTAGAGGCGCCTTGTTACAGAATCGGTCTTTCTTGATAGGCGCCTAAGTTTCAATTATCGCTGATTAAAAGCTTAATAGGTGCCTACCTAGATGGGCGCCTCCATAATAGGTGCCTAACATTAGGCGCCGGTAACAGAATTTGGACCCAAGTATGATTCTATAAAAGATAGGTGCTTCGTGCTGCCTAAATGTAATTCAGTGTCGCTAGGTGTCCTAAATTTAGGTGCACCCTATTTATGCTAGGATTTTCTTGGCCTAGATATGTGCACCTAAATTAGGCATCTATATGGAAAACACACCTACGATCCACCCCCTTAACCATGCCTACTTTGTGATAGGCACCTAACATCCAATGAAGTGCAATTTATATCAATTATGAGGTACTAATTGTCTATTATTAGTGCCAATTATGTCTATTAAACAATTACTTGTAAGTTGTGAGCCGATGTAGGAGCCTAACTTTAGGTGGACGATAAGGAATTTGCCTGTTACTGCCTTCAAAATGGTTGGCAGTAAGGGTTCATGTGCCAATTTTTATTAATGGCTACATGCTAATGGCAACAATTGTGCATGGCTATTAATTAAGAAAATGGAAAATTTGGAAAGTCTATGAGGGCTAAGAACCAAATATCTTCCAAAAATAATAAACTCTTACTTATTTTAACAGGAGTTGCCATACAACAAATAACATGCAATTGGAAAAATTGGAATAGATTAAACTACAGTTTTTGGTGGAATTTCAGTGTGTCATATTTATAAAATGGAAAGATCGTTAGCTATTCAGAAAGGAAATTTTAATAACTTTCAAGATGTGTGGGGGCCATTAACAAATTATTGCAATGAATAAGTATTCTTTTCCCTGATTTGTACAAATGTATGAATGGGGTGGGGGGAGGGGGGATTTTATTATATGGTATAAGCGTTATGAGATGTTGAAAGGATGGGAGAGAAAGGGATAATTCTATTTAATATGAAGAATTGTAGAATTTCAAGTGATGTATTTAAGTTAAAATGGTTGATACCTTTGATGCACTTGATGTAAGTTATAAAAATGAATAAAGAATTACAAAAAAAAAAAGAAAATGGAAAATCTGCCATTTTTAGCTGCGGTAGAAATGGCCTTGGCACGCAGGAAAGCCCACGTAAGAATGGGCTAAGGCCACTTTCTACTGCAGCTTGGTAAAAGGACCCCTTTGGTTGTTTCAGAAAGGTGGTACAGTATATCTAATCTAATCTAATCTTTGGTTTATATACTGGGTCATCTCCCAGTAGAGCTCGACTCGGTTCACATGTAATTAAGACTAGAGTACATAGCATAAGGTGACCATTTATTTTTTTCATCAAAACAGGACATCTATTAATATTCAGTCCTGCCCCCAATCCCACCCTAGCCCCACCCCAATCCCGCCCCCAATTTCTTCCATTCATTTTTCATGTACACATATCTTATTAATTAACAATACACTTTCACAAGAATGAATAATCAAAAGGGTACTGTAATAGTATTGGAACGTGAGCACATAGACCAATCTTAATGGAGGAAAAAAGGCCTCAGACAGGGGCCCGCCCACCTCCACAATGGTGGAATAACGGCATTCGAGCGGTCACTACACTGGCCAAATACCTCCTAGTAAAAGTGGTTCAAGCAAAGTGCTAGTTTCCAATTCTTTTGAAACTTTATTGTAGAATAGAAGACAAAAAAAAACCTTATCTTTCTTTCATCAAGATCGGTATACCGATCGGTACACCAAAGCTAGAAACAACCTTAGACACAGTAGAAAAATGGATGATGGATCACAAACTAAAACTAAATTCTGAAAAAACAAAATTCCTTTTGCTCGAAAAAGCCCAAACACCTACCATCACTGAACTGAAAATCAAAAATACCAAATACCCAATACAGCCCAAACTAAAACTCCTAGGAGTTACGATAGACAGATGTTGCACAATGCAGCCCCAGATCAACAAAACAACCCAGAAAGCTTTTCTAACCATGAGAAATCTCCGTAAAATCAGAAAATTCTTTGACCAAGCACAATTTAGACTAATCGTCCAATCCCTAGTCTTAGGTCTGCAGGATTATTGCAACTCCCTATATCTTCCTTGTTCAGCCACTATGATAAAACAACTCCAGACCATACAAAACACCGCCCTCAGATTGATCTACTCACTCAAAAAATATGATCACATAACAACTGCCTTCTTAGACTCTCACTGGCTACCCATACAAGCACGAATCCAATTCAAATTCTACTGCCTGATATTCAAAGCATTACACGGCTCTTCCCCCTCCTATCTAAATAACCGCTTAAACCAAATCTCCACCTCAAGACACAGAAGAACCTCGAACCCTTTCGCCTTCCCCCCACTCAAAGGCACACAACGCAAGAAAATGTTTGACAACCTTCTAGCAACACAAGCAGCAAAAATCAACCATTCCATCTCCAATCTTATGACAATATCAGACAACTTCAAAACATTCAGAAAAGAAATCAAAACCCTGCTTTTCAAAAAATTCATCCAAATATCTTAACCCCTCCTCTTTTACCTCCAGAAGATTCACCTACCTTCAGATAACCTTCCCCCAAATTACCCACCTTAACACCTTCCAATTAAACAAATACCATAAATAGATTGTAACCTACCCTCTCTAACTGAATTACATATGTATTTTTCATACAGTTCTTCACTGTCAGTTTAATTTCCATCCTATAAATTCACATAGAATTTTTTTTTTTTTTCAACCATCTTTATTTTCTCTTCTTTATTAATTTCCAGGTACTTTAGTTAGATTGTGAGCCTTCGGGACAGTAAGGGAATTTTTTAAGTACCTTCTTACTTCTCATTTATAATCTTAATGTATATTTTCTTCAAACCGCTTAGAACCTAACGGATGTAGCGGTATGTAAGAAATAAATTACATTACATTACATTACACCAATCGGTACCGATCTTGATGAAAGAAAGATAAGTTTTTTTTGTCTTCTATTCTACACTAAAGTTTCAAAAGAATTGGAAACTAGCACTTTGCTTGAACCACTTTTACTAGGAGGTTTTTAGCCAGTGAAGTGATCGCTCGAACACCGTTATTCCACCATTGTGGAGGTGGGCAGGCCTCTGTCTGAGGCCTTTTTTCCTCCATTAAGATTGGTCTATGTGCTCACGTTCCAATACTATTACAGTACCCTTTTGATTATCCATTCTTGTGAAAGTGTAATGTTAATTATTAGTGGTTTTCACATACCCGAGTCATTTTGGCTACATATCTTATTAATTCATAATGGTAACCATAAAATTAAAAAAGCCCACAAAGCACACTATACGCAGAGAAAATGTTAGTTATCATTTACCGTATTTTTTGCTCTATAAGGCGCACTTTTTTCCACCCAAAAATGGGTGGAAATATCCGTGCGTCTTATGCAGCAAAGGTACTTTTTTTAACCGCCCCACCTCGACGTACCATTTTAAAGGCCCGTTTTAAAGGCCCTAGCGTCGGTGAGCACCCGAAGCCTCTTCTCACTCACCCGTGGTGTCCAGATCCAGAGTCTCGCCCTCGCGAACAGCGGGGCCTTACTGCCAAGCTGCTTCCTGACCCAGCTAGAGAGGTCGTCTTCCAGCTGTGACCACCGCTGATCTAATTATGGCAGCCTGCACAGCAAACTGAGCAGGCTGCCATTGGCTTCCGAAGCACATTGCCTCTGCTGTGGTCCCGCCCCTGATGTCAGAGGAGGGGTGGGACCACGGCAGAGGCAATGTGCTTCGGAGGTCAATGGCGCGCGGCAATTCAGTGCACGCTAAAAACGCTATCGCAGCTTAGTAAAAGGAACCCTTAGTTTCAAGTTTTATTAAAAATTTGATAAAATGCTTATAACAAATTTCTAAGCGATTAACATTAATAAAAATAGGCATCTAAAAGACAGACGTAAACCGTGACTAACTAGAATCTAGGGTAAAGGGTAGAACTACAATTTTATTAAAAAAGAAGAACAAATATAGGAAAAAAAACATCAGGGAAGGGATAAGAACTGCCTAAAATAAGGCTGTATTTGAGCCTAGCAGAGCAATGTTTGTGTTGTACAAAGTTTAACTGTTTTTTGATCTCTTTAGTGCTTGGGCACTCAAACTCTAGTGACCTCACCAGACAGGGAATCCAAATCCTGGTCTCCTATATCTGGCCATACAACTCTCTCAGTTACAAGGTGCACCAGCTTTGTATAGTTTTGAATAACTCCCTACACATAATAGATATTATGATCTGACAGATGAAAATTACACACTGATTGGGGAAATGGTGCTACCACGTGAGGCCACTTCTCTGTTAGAAATTTCATCACCCAGTAATGTACCACAGGGTCTGGAAAAACAAGAATGATCCTGGTAAAATCCTATTCCTGGATATGACAACACTGCTTGGGTGTTGAATCACTCAGCCTTAGGACAAATGACTCACAGTACACCTGAAGAAACCTGTCATGATTTGGTATGCACGTAAGTACAGCTTGATGTCTTAATCTTGAATATGCATAAGCTACAGAATGATGCATTTGCTTAGCATAAGTACATATAAATTGGTTACATTAAAGAACAAAGAATCTCATACTGGATAAGCCAGAAAAATTAATTAGCCTAGATTGATGGAGTATTTTATTCATTGGCAATAGTGGAACTTTCACAATGACTTGTGAAATCACAATCAGCTGCTACATAACAGCCAAATTTAACCTTAGCCTATTTGATATTACTTTTTATGCAGTTCATCATATGAAATGTTGGGAAGAATTTTATAGAAAAGGGATCCGTATTTTTCTATTTGTCCCTCTGGGAGCAAACAAATTCTACAAAGAACGGACACAGAGTCACAAAAAAAAAAAAAAAAAAATTGGTTTGTGGGGAAAAAATGGGAAAATCTTCGATGCGTTTGAAAATCAGAAAATTGAGTCCATATTTCTGAAAATAAATAATCTCAAAAGATTCTCATTACTTGTCTTTGGCAGGCAGATAGAAGCTGTGGAATGATGACAGACAGAGGGAAATAAAGCAGATGGTAAAGGATGACATCTTCTAAATATTTTTCCCTTACTTCCTCAACCAATGCCACACCACTTCCATACACACAGAAACACATGCTATATGTATCGGACACACATAGGCATTCCACATCCCAACCCTTCCCAAACACATGCGCTATATCTTAATACACTACCCACTGCCAATATATGCGCAATAACACTGGACATGCACATGTATGCACTACATGCACCCTTGATGCCTATTGTGCATTCCTAATGCACGACTCCACACATTTTCCCCATACATACTCTCTACCATTACACCCACATGAAAACCTTATAAAACCCTCCTCCCCCAGATCCCATCGCTCATGCTAGTCTTCAATTCGTGTAAGCTCACTCTATCCATCAACTCTGTAAGCTCCCTGGGAATGCCCAGGCCAACTCTTTTTGTAAACCGCCTAGAACTGAAAGGTATTGGCGGGATAGAAAACACTAATGTAATATAATGTAATATAATATAACAAGGTCTATTACACTCACAAACCTTGCACTCTCGGTTCAGGCCCCTTTTTTATCAAGCCGCATTGGGGATTTTATCAAGCCGCGTTGGAGCCAGCCACTGCGGTAAAAGCTCCGATGCTCATAGGAATTCTATGAACTTTTACCACAGCGGCCGGCGATAAAAAAAATACAACCCCTTAATGCAGCTTGATAAAAGGGAGCCTCAATTTCACTCACTGTACTTTTTACAAAGGAACACCTTCTTACTTATTTGATATAATTTCTCCTACTATTTCTAGATCTTCTTTTGAACAATGTCTATCTCTCCCCCCCCCACCTCCACCCCTCGACATAGGCACATCTGGAGTCAACTCATCATTCAGCCTTCTTTTTTATTGCTTCTCGTTGGTGGAATGCTTTACCTGTTTCCATTCCCAAATAATTATCTTTGAAAAAGTTCAAATCTTTATTGAAAACACATTGGCCCCTTTTATGAAGCCGCGTTAGGCTTTTTTATGAGCTCTGACACTCATAGGAATTCTATGAGCATCAGAGCTTTTACCACAGCGGCCATCAATAAAAAAGCCTAACGCAGCTTCATAAAAGGGAGGGGTTGTTTTTCTACAACTTTCAATGCTCAACCTGAATTAGCAGATTTGTATAGGCCATTTGATTTGTCTGCTTTGTTTATGTCTTGAATGATTGGTTTCTGGCCTGAGTGTTCACTATCCTGTCAATTTTAATGGAGTTCTAGTTTCAATTTATTTTAGCTTCTATTTTATGATATTGTATACCGCTTTGACCTATTTTCTTTTCAGAAAGGGTGGTAGAGTAAGTCTAAAATAAACATAAACATATATCGCTCCACACATACACACCCATAAACCCTCCAAGAAAATCCCGTTAGAACTCTTCACATACTCACACACACATATATATAGTGAGAGGGGCATTTTCAAAACATACGTCTAAGTCTGATTTGGATGTATGGCGCTAGACGTCCAATGTCGGCAGAAAGAAGATGGCAGAAACCACCAATTTTTTTTAATCCTTTATTTGGATGTCCAGGCCATTGGGATGCCCAGACCACGAGGAAGTCTATCTTTATACCACATTGTCAACCAAAATTTCAGCCAAGGCCCAAACGTCCAGGACGAGACCATTTGTATGTGGGAGGGGCCAGTCCTGTAATGGACTGGCTACCCAGACATGGCACCAGAGCATTTGGGCACCTTAGAGGGCACTACTGTGAACTTCACATAAAGAGTGCCAGATAGCACAGTTACTTACCGTAACAGGTGTTATCCAGGGACAGCAGGCAGATATTCTTAACACATGGGTGACGTCACCGACGGAGCCCTCGGTACGGACCTTTTTAACTAGAAGTTTCTAGTTGGCCGCACCGCGCGTGCGCGAGTGCCTTCCCGCCCGACGGAGGAGTGCGTGGTCCCCAGTTAGGATAAGCCAGCTAAGAAGCCAACCCGGGGAGGTGGGTGGGACGTAAGAATATCTGCCTGCTGTCCCTGGATAACACCTGTTACGGTAAGTAACTGTGCTTTATCCCAGGACAAGCAGGCAGCATATTCTTAACACATGGGTGACCTCCAAGCTAACAAAGAGGGAGGGGGGATGGTTGGCCATCATGAAAATAAATTCTGTAACACCGATTGGCCGAAGTGACCATCCCGTCTGGAAAAGGCATCCAGACAGTAGTGAGTAGTGAACGTGTGAACTGAGGACCAAGTGGCAGCCTTGCAGATTTCCTCGATGGGCGTGGAACGGAGGAAAGCTACAGAAGCAGCCATAGCTCGGACTCTGTGGGCCGTGACAGCACCTTCCAGTGAGAGACCGGCCCGAGCATAGCAGAATGCAATACAGGCAGCAAGCCAATTTGAAAGTGTCCGTTTGGAGACAGGACGACCCAAACGGTTGGGATCGAAAGACAAAAATAGCTGAGGGGATGTACGGTGAGCTCTGGTACGATCAAGGTAGTAAGCAAGGGCACGCTTACAGTCCAGCGTGTGCAACGCCTGTTCCCCAGGGTGCGAGTGAGGCTTAGGGAAGAAGACGGGCAGCACAATGGACTGGTTGAGGTGAAAAGCCGAGACCACCTTGGGAAGGAATTTAGGGTGGGTACGCAAAACAACCTTGTCATGGTGAAAAACAGTGAACGGTGGGTCAGCAACCAGTGCATGCAGTTCGCTAACTCTCCTGGCAGAGGTGATGGCAATTAGGAAAAGCACCTTCCAGGTAAGAAGCCTGAGCGAAGTTGTGGCAAGAGGCTCAAACGGAGGTTTCATGAGTGCTGAGAGAACCACATTCAGGTCCCAGACGACAGGAGGAGGCTTGAGAGGCGGCTTGATATTGAAGAGCCCTCTCATAAATCTGGAAACCAGAGGATGAGCCGTGAGGGGTTTTCCGAGAATAGGCTCATGAAACGCAGTGATGGCACTGAGGTGGACTCTGATGGAGGTAGTTTTGAGGCCAGCATTGGACAGCGAGAGCAAATATTCCAATACAGTTTCCACCGCTAAGGAGGTGGGTTCCTGATGATGCCGGAGACACCACGAGGAGAATCTGGTCCATTTCTGATGGTAACATTGGAGGGTGGCCGGTTTCCTGGAGGCGTCCAAGATGAGGCGGACCGGCTGAGATAGATTCTCTGGAGAGGTCAGCCCGAGAGAAACCAAGCTGTCAGGTGGAGCGAAGACAGATTGGGATGCAGTAGAGACTGATGCCGCTGCGTAAGTAGAGTAGGAAACACAGGAAGAGGAATGGGCTCCCTGGAGCTGAGTTGGAGCAGGAGGGAGAACCAGTGTTGGCAAGGCCACCGAGGGGCGATGAGAATCATGGTGGCGTTGTCCTTGCGGAGTTTGGACAAGGTCCGCAACATCAGAGGAAGTGGAGGGAAGGCATACAGGAACCGATCCCTCCAATCGAGCAGGAATGCATCCGGGGCCAGACGGTGAGGAGAGAAGAGTCTGGAACAGAAGAGGGGCAGTTGATGATTGTGAGGTGCTGCAAAGAGGTCCACCTGCGGGGTGCCCCATCGAGCAAAGATGGAGAGCAGAGTCGGAGGGTCCAACGTCCACTCGTGAGGTTGAAGGATGCGGCTGAGATTGTCGGCCAGGGAGTTCTGTTCGCCCTGGATATAGACCGCCCTGAGAAAGAGATTGCGGTCCGTGGCCCAGGTCCAGATGCGCAGAGCCTCCAAACAAAGGGGGCGAGATCCGGTGCCGCCTTGCTTGTTTATGTAGTACATGGCGACTTGATTGTCTGTGCACAGGAGGAGGACTTGAGGACAGAGGAGATGTTGGAAAGCCTTGAGGGCGTAGAACATGGCTCTGAGTTCCAGGAAATTGATGTGATGACGACGCTCCTGTGGGGTCCAAAGTCCCTGGGTGTGTAGATCTCCTAGGTGAGCTCCCCACGCATAGGGGGACGCATCCGTGGTGATGATCATAGAGTGAGGGGGTAGATGAAAAAGTAGACCCCTGGAAAGATTTGAGGAGTTCAACCACCATTGGAGAGATTGCTGAAGAGATGATGTCACAGAGATGGGATGAGAAAGAAGATCCGTAGTCTGTGACCATTGGTTGGCGAGAGTCCACTGAGGCGTGCGAAGGTGGAGACGTGCCAGAGGAAGGACATGCACCGTCGAGGCCATGTGACCCAGGAGGACCATCATCTGATGGGCAGGAATGGAGGGATGCATGAGCACCTGACGACAGAGGTGGAGCAGGGTCCGCTGACGATCGGAGGGGAGAAAAGCCCTCATTAGTGTGGTGTCCAGAACTGCTCCAATGAATTGAAGTCGCTGGGTGGGAAGCAGATGCGACTTGGGGTAGTTGATCTCGAACCCCAGGAGGTGGAGGAGAGAGATGGTGTGATGAGTAGCCTGTAGCACAAGTTGAGACGTAGGTGCTTTCACCAACCAATCGTCCAAATAGGGGAACACCTGGAGGTTGTGAGACCTGAGGAAGGCCGCTACCACTATAAGGCACTTGGTGAAGACCCTGGGTGAGGAAGCGAGGCCGAACGGTAGCACCTTGTACTGATAGTGGTGGTGCAGCACCTGGAACCGCAGGTAGCGGCGAGAATTCTGATTGATGGAGATGTGAGTGTAGGCCTCTTTGAGGTCCAGGGAACATAGCCAGTCGTGTTGAGAAAGAAGAGGGTAGAGCGTGGCAAGGGAGAGCATTCTGAACTTCTCCTTGACCAGACACTTGTTGAGGTCCCTGAGATCGAGAATGGGACGGAGGTCTCCCGTCTTTTTGGGTACCAGGAAGTAGCGGGAGTAGAATCCCTGACCCCTTTGATCTGGAGGTACTTCTTCGATGGCATTGAGAAGGAGGAGGGATTGAACCTCCCTCAGGAGGAGGGGGGTTTGAGATGAGTGTGAAGCAGACTCTACGGGAAGGTTGTCCGGTGGAAGAGTCTGGAAGTTGAGAGAGTAGCCGTGGCGGATGATGTTGAGGACCCACTGGTCCGATGTGATGACCTCCCAACGGCTGGAGAATATGGTGAGACGACCTCCGATTGGTTGTGGAAGAGGTAGCGAGGGTGGATGACTGGCTATGCCCTGGAGAGAAGAGTCAAAAGGGCTGGGATTGCTTAGCAGGCTGAAGAGGCTTGGAGGGTTGAGTGGCCTGAGAACGAGCCTGGGCATGGTGCTGCTGTTGACGGGGCCGCCGAGGTTGTTGAGGAGGCGGATTGAGTGGCCTGGCTGAGAACCTGCGCTGATAAGATGACTGAGGTCGATAAGGTCGGGCAGGCGGAGCCTTCTTTTTTGGTTTGATCAGGGTGTCCCACCTTGTTTCATGGGCGGAGAGTTTCTGGGTGGTGGAATCCAGTGACTCTCCAAAAAGTTCATCCCCGAGACAGGGGGCATTGGCTAGACGATCCTGGTGGTTGATGTCCAGGTCGGAGACTCTCAGCCAGGCCAAGCGGCGCATGGCTACGGCCATGGCAGAGGCACGGGAGGTGAGCTCGAATGAGTCGTATATCGAGCGGACCATAAACTTGCGCAACTGAAGAAGGCCAGAGATGTGCTGCTGGAACAGTGGGACCTTGCGCTCCGGCAGGTACTTTTGGAGGGCAGACAGCTGTTGGACCAAATGTTTCATATAGAAAGAAAAATGGAAGGAATAGTTGTTCGCCCTGTTGGCCAGCATGGCATTCTGGTAGAGCCTCTTGCCAAACTTGTCCATGGTCTTACCCTCTCTGCCAGGAGGGGTAGAGGCATAGACACTGGAGCCCTGAGTCTTTTTCAAGGTGGATTCAACAAGAAGGGACTCATGGGGCAATTGAGACTTGTCGAACCCTGGGATAGGGATGACTCGATAGAGGTTGTCCAGTTTACGGGGAGCCCCCGGTACCGTAAGGGGATTCTCCCAGTTTTTGTAAAAAGTCTCCCGTAGGATGTCATGCACGGGAAGCTTGAGGAACTCTTTAGGAGGTTGTTCGAAATCTAAAGCCTCCAGGAAGGCTTGAGACTTCTTTGAGTCAGATTCTAAAGGAAGGGACAGGGCTGCAGACATCTCCCTCAGAAATTTAGAAAATGAGGACTGCTCCGGTTTGGATGTGGCATCGGGTGCCGACGGGTCCTCATCAGATGAGGAGGGATCCTCCTCGGTACCGAGAGGGGATTCCTCCCATAAGTCAGGGTCCCGGACCTCAGGTGCATGTCGAGACACCGGGGTGGAAGGTGCGGTATGGCGGGTCTTGGATAAAGATTTCCCAGAACGCACCGAAACGGTACCAGGAGAGGAAGACCGGCGTCGATCCCGGTCCCGGGAAGAATGACGCACTGCTTGGTGCCGAGGAGGATCCGATGTGGTATGGGAGTGAACCACTGGATGGGTATGAAGCTGCTCAGCCGAAAGAACCGGCATGGAGGTGTTGATAGGTACCGAAGGGGTGGATACCGGGGGTTCGGTACGGGGCTCGGGCCGGTCTGGTACCGGAAGGAGCGGTGCCAGGATAGTGGGCAACAGGTGCTCGAGTTGTTGCTGTAACTGTTCCTGGAGTTGAACCTTTAAGATGGCCGAGATACGGTCATCTAGGGGTGGCATCGGAACCGCTTTCTTTTTCTTCGGTTCCTTAGATGCCGCTCCACGCCCCGGCGATGAGGAGGCCGATGACGAGGCACTCACCGAGATCGGGGCGGAGCGCTTGCGGGACCGGTGCGATGCCGGCAAGGTCGGCGTCGCCACCGTAGTTGGAGGGCGCTCGAGGGAAGAGGAAGGCTTCTTAGCCGGCTTACCTGGCGCCAGAGACGCCGATGTGGGGTCGGGCGGTGTCGAAGTAGATGGTGCCGATTTCTGTGGTACCGCTGTCGATGTCGAGGAGTCCATCGCCGACCCGGTGCCGAAGAGGAGAGTTTGTTGAATTCTTCGGTTTTTAAGGGTTCTCTTTTGAAGAGTGGCACAGCGGGTGCAGGAGTCCGCCCGATGCTCCGGACCCAAACACTGCAAACACCAATTGTGTGGGTCAGTGAGGGAGATCGGGCGTGCACACCGCTGGCACTTTTTAAAACCGACCTGCGGGGGCATGAAGGGGAAAACGGCCTCCGCAAAATCGAACCCCGAGGCCTGTATAATGGCAACAGGCCCCGCCGGGGCAAAATCGAAAAAAGGGGAAAAAAAGCAAAGTTGTTTTTTTTTACAAAGCAAAGAAAAAAGAAACCCGAAGGCAAAAGAAGAAAAAATATGGAAAAAAGCGCGAGCGGGAAGGCAAAAAGTGGTTTCAATGGCCGTTGAAAAAACACACGCGTCTTCTTCGCTCCGCGGAAACGAAGAAACTGGGGACCACGCACTCCTCCGTCGGGCGGGAAGGCACTCGCGCACGCGCGGTGCGGCCAACTAGAAACTTCTAGTTAAAAAGGTCCGTACCGAGGGCTCCGTCGGTGACGTCACCCATGCGTTAAGAATATGCTGCCTGCTTGTCCTGGGATAAAAACATCTCATCAGAACTCTCCAAAAACTACTATACTCGCCTGTCTATAACCACAATAGCCCTTATGGCTGCCGGTGGCACCTATATGGCAGTAGAGTAGGGTTTTGTGGGGCTCACATTTTCCACCATAAATGTAATGGTTAAAGTGGCTTACGGGACTTTCTACTCCTCTCTATGGTTTACGAGCCCACCAGGCTTCTTAAGATACCTGTGTGCAGATCTACTAGGCTTTCCTGTACCAGGTGCTGATGTTCTGGAGACATGTATGTACATTTGCATTCTGATCTTTGTGTATTTGAGGGGGTCAGAGAGCACTGGGGGAGTGTGGGGGTGTCTTACCTTGATGCATGTAGTGGTCATCTGGTCAGTTTAGCCACATTTGTGCTACTTGGACCCTTCTAAAACAGGTCTAGTTCCAAACGTGTAAGTTCCATCCAGGATGTCTTGCAAAATGCTTATCACTGCAAGACGTCCATGTCTAACCCGCCCTTGAGAATGCCCAAAGCCCACCCATAACATAGCTCCACCATTCCCATTTCATGCTCTGAACATACAGAGGCTGGAACACCTCACTAGATGTACAGAAAGATGGTTTTGATTATCGGCACTTGAGCGTCCAGCTATGCATGCCGATCTAGGTTCCTAACTTTAGACCTTTTTTATAGAATCAGGGTCATAGTGCCTAAGTGAAAACCGGCTATTTTGAGGGTGTTCTGGGGGCAGAGTCTGCACTTGGCTGGTTAAGTGCTGGTACTAGTATTCAGCATTTAACTACATATACAGGATCTTATAAAAGTCAGTCCTATTTTTTGCAGTAATCCATAGCTGCTTAAGTGTTCGATTTAACAGGCTATGCATTAGCTGGCTTCACAAAAAAACAGATATTCAAAGCTGAAGCCTAAACCTGACCAAGGCCACAAGACCCCAATCTGTCTGGCTTACAGCATACTACTCTAGCCACTAGGCTTCTCCTAGTAGTTAGAGAAGAGAGCCCCAAATGTACCTTACCCTGGGTGACATTTTGTGTAGTGACTGACAGATTTCTGGGTCTTACTTCTGGTGTTTGCTTTTAACACAAAATATCAGTCAGAAGATGCGGTATATAGGCCTAAAGTTTAGTTTAATTTAGATTGCTTTGCTTTGGCCATTAATGTATGCCATTACTGTACACTACGAAGTATCCAATTGCTATTGTCATCAATTAGGAAAGAAACCCTGAGGTATAATCCCAATCTGCAGGGAGAAAAGCCCTGGGTGTTGCCCTATCACATAGGTTAAAAACCTCTTAGATATATCAATGCTCTTGGGTGTTATCTAGCCTGCAGACGGAAATGCCTTTGCATTCTGCCCTTCAGTACTCACCTCAGGGCCCTTCCCATGGTCTCGTAATTCATGTCAGGCTTGTTTTTATGCTTCCCCCATAGTCTGGACACTGCTTTGGAATCCACAAGCTTGAATATTCCTTTCTCCCTCTGAGTCCATTTGATGTATCGTGGGCAGGTGTTCTTGTCTTGAAGCAATGCCAGTAGAAACTCCCACAGATAGATTGTATTACCTACATAAGAAAAAAAAAAGTATTAGTGATATGGAATCAAATTTGAGGGATTCACAAATCTGGGCAACAACTTCAAAAAGAAAACAGTTTTGAAATAGAAAATATTATGTAGAATTAGATGCTTCATGACTTAGCAATTCAAACATAAATTAATAGAGAGAGAGATGAGGTAGGACTTCCATGGCATCCTGCTGTATGATATACAATGGTAGGGTCACCAGATTTCCTCTTAAAAAAAACCAGAATACCTGGCCCCACCCTGTTCTACCCTCAGCCCTGCCCCCAGCCTCACCTCCAGCTCTGCCTAATTCCGCCCCACCCCCAGCCACACCGCCTGTCTCCTTCCCAGAGGTCTGGAGGGCTTCTGCGCATACGCAGATATCGACACGGCCCCAAGATTGGGGACTTCCAAAACCCAGATAAACTGCCAGGTTTCAGAAATCCCTCCAGGCACCTGGACAGTCCTCTAAAAAGAGGACATGTCTGAGTTTTCCCGAATGTCTGGTAACACTATAGTAATGGTGATCGATCTGTTCAGTGCACAGGGTGTCTCACTCTTCTCTATAATATGCTATAGGGAGTGATGATGGTGCTGAGTTCAGCACAGTTCTATATAATGCGAAGATGAGGGCAAATGCTGGGTGACTCATCCTTTTATACAATATAGTGTGGACAGGGACAAAACATAATTTTGTATGACATCTTTCTTTGTGGTATACTATAAGGAGGAATGAGGCAGGGTGCCATGTTTCATGCTTTGTACAGTATTTGTAGAAGTTGCCTTTTCACCTCTCCCCCTGTAGAAGTTGCCTTTTCACCTCTCCCCCTGCGATGTACTAAGGTTTCTGTACAGCTCATTGCAATTCATGTTTCTAAAGGGATGGGTGTGCCTGAAACTTGAATGGCATCTGATCCCCCACAGGATCTCTCTCTCTCTCTCTAATTGTCCCCCTCACAACAAACTCTCTCTTTCTCCCTCCCTCACTCTCCCTCAGAGCTCTTGCTCTCTCTCTCTCTCTCTCTCTCTCTGCTTTCCACACAGCACATTCTCTCTCTGTCTCTCCTGCAGCATATACGCTCTGTCTTTCCTGCAGCTCTCTCCTCCCCAAAGCACTTTCTCTCTCTTTGCCTACCTCTCAACATAAACACACATTCTCTCTCTCTCTCTCTCTGCCTCTCCCACAGTTCACAATCGCTGCCCATAGCTCCCTTTTAATGACCACACTACTCTCCTTACAGCTGTCTCCTAATGACCACCCCATAACTGAACTTCTCCATACCTCTTTCCCTCTCTCTCTCTCCTCCACCTGCACTTCCCTCATCAGCTCCTGCATCCCTGTACACATACAACCATCATTCTCTTCCTCCTGTGGAATGCTGGTGCAAGATTTCTTCCTATCACACTCCTTGGTTGTCCCTTCTTTCTAGCATGGCTAGTGCACCATAACTCTAGCCTATTCTTATGATGCCATTAAATTATCTCTTGTAAATCCCTACCAAATCCAGTCTTTCCTGATATTCTACTATATACTGTAGCAAATTTTTGATTCTATGCCCCACATCTCTTTCTTTAGATCTAGACTTCCTTGGGTTTTCTTCTGTACATTGGCTCAAAAGTAAGGTCAACTCAAGAAGCTGTGGTGCCCTGAACCAAAATTTGTACGAACAAAGGAACACCCTTTCACTGCTGAAGAGTGAGCAAGTGAGGCAGGCTTTGATACCCTGAGCCAGTGCCTCACCTGGTTCAGGCTTTAAGCTGACCCTGCCCAAAGAGTAAAAACCTTATAGAAGCCTACAAGCTTATTCATTCTCCAAGCAGGAGGTTCAACACTAATTTATTTACATTTTGAGGAAATGTTTTTACAAATATCCCAATTTTTCTGGTTCTTTTAGACACACAACCAGCCTATTAGTCCTTAAGGGATATTCAGGGCCAGTCCAAGTGCAGTAGGCACCCTAGGCCAACCTAGAACTTTGCACCATCCTCCATCTCCCAGGAATCTAGTTTCTCCCAAAAGAAATGTTGACAATAAAACTCAACAAGCATGATTCACTCCAACACCAGAATAATCTTGTAAAACATATTGCTTCATATAAGTACATAATAAAAGCAATTTCCAAAAGTAATATTGGGGGAAGTTATCAAGGAGTGGAATGAGGCAGGCTTTAATTGCACAATGATTTACCATGGAAGTCACCAAGTTGTGGTATCTCAAAACTGCAGATTGCTGCCTCCTGTGGGAAAATAATGCTGCTTGCAAGTCACCTCAAAGATGTCCCTATACAGACTGCCACTAGTAGTCGCCAGTGCCATTTTGGGTGATCACACTGGCGAGAGCAGGCACAACTGGAAATCATTCATGCCCAAATCACTAAACACCAGGGTTTCTAAAACTGTAGGCCCTAGGGGCTGGGCATTTTCTTGTGGAGGTGGGAAGACTTTTGGGGGGATTTTTACTGAGAGAAGGGCCCTTCAAGTTGAGGGGGTGATACAGAATTTCATTCAAGGGGGGGCCTTGATATTTGGGTGAGAATCCTCAAAGGACTTACTGCTTGGGAAGGCACTCTAGCCAACTCTTCCAATTAGAGGTGCTGGCCCCTTTAAAAGACTGCCCAGCAGAATCATGTCAAAACTCGGTGGCCCAATGCTGCCAGGTGGTAAAATAACCTCAGCTTTTATGTGGGGAGGGGAGACCATAGCATAGTTTTTATGTAGTAATGAGGTGTTTTACTTGCAATGGCATGTTTGGCATCTTATTATTATGCAACCCTGCAATGACCTAAATAGCACTGTGCTAGAGCAAGATAAATTGCGTTAGTGCCCTCTAAGTCACATTAATGGGCAAATAATGTGGGTTATTGCCCTAACGCAACTTGATAACTTCCTCCTTTACTTGAGCAAAAGGGGGTATTTGATATTGCCTGTCCACCCTTTAGGCAAAATTGCATGCAAATAGTTCTTTGCATTTGTGCGGCTCTCAGAACCTATGAGACAAATATGTTGCAAAAGACTGGCAAGCCAGTATGTTTACACAGTGTTGAACAGTACTGCTTAATTTTCTGCAGCTTTTGGAAGGGGAAAAAGTTCCAAATTTAAAACTAAATGAGTCAAGGGATATACTTATTTAGCCTTGTACAAAACAAAAACATTAACTAAAGTATCTTTGCCTAGGGAAATGCAATATGTAAGAGCAGAGATCAAATGCAGCTGTTTTCAGACATCTGGAAATACATAAACATTGCTTTAAATTAAGGCAGCTGGGAGATATAAATCCATATACTAGAGAAGGCTTTTTTGATATGTTTTCCACACATTACTACATTGCTAATCCTGAAGAGGTGCTGAGTGAGGATCTGCTAAGGGGAAGAAAAACTCCATTAGAATATTTTACCTGTAGGCATTCAAACTTTGGGAAAGGTGCAAGTACTTCTGCAACCACAGTATGGCTGGGAAGCATCATGTGACCAAATCTGTTGCTCAGGTTACAGCTTCTGTCTCTGTGCACACAGAAAATGTTACCCATGCAGAGGGAGTGGATCCATGTGCAAATTGTCTTCAGCTTTCATCCCTCATGAAGGAAGTAAATGAACTGAGAGAAGAGGTGGCAAGACTGAGAAGCATCTGAGAGAATGAGAAGTATCGATGAAATGCTTCATGAGGCATCAAAGATTTCCAGCAGTGGGGAAGAAGAGGCCATGCTCCATGATACATCATAGAGTTCTAGCAATGGGGAAGAAGAGGCCATGCTGAGAGAGGAAAGCTGGACTCAGATTATAGGACTCTGTAGGACTGATACTGTGACTCCATCTGTCATTGAACTGAAGAACCATTATGCAGCCCTGGAAGTAGAGGAGATAACATGCCAAGGAGAGGAAAGACCAAAGCTCGAAATCCCCAAAGTAGCTTGATCCAAGACAACTAGGAGGCATAAGGGTACAGAAGCGTCCATCTTCAGTCCAGATGATGTCCCAGGAGATATGCTGGCTGCCTGGTGTCAAAATCCAAGATGTTACGGAGAGCTGCCGAGACACATCAAGCCTAATGACTATTATCCAATGCTGCTCATCCATGTTGGCTCTATTGCTCTGTGTCACACCCACCCAGAATCTTACCTTTTATCATAGGGAGCAACAGCATTCACAACTCACTGCTCTTATGAGAGTCAGGCCTTCCTCTCTGCCAGGTCCCATCTAATTCCTGCTTCCACGAAGGCAGAACCGGCAGAGAGGAAGGCCCGGTGCTGGCAGAGCAGTGAATTGTGAACCCTGTTGCTGCCAGACATTCATGGATCATGATGCCAACCATGGGAGTATCCCCTTATGGGCTGTACCTGGAATGGACAGCCCCCTTTAGTATGCCACTTCCTGTCAAAGACAATGAACGTATGCTAATCCTCCCCCATGCAGCAAGTATCCTTCACAGAGCTTCAACTTCCTGAGCTGTCCAGGTTTCTATAGATTTCAAAGCAAATATTGGGAGACTGGCCCTGTGCTCTTCTGGAAGTTAATACTATGTGATATACCTCTCCTCCTGCAGGCTGTGGGGAAGGGGAAGGGGGCACAGGGCATGGAACACAGAACCATGAAAGCTAGCCATATGCTTTTAAGAAACAGGGGAACTGAATGAGAGATGTTGGGCAGGCTATGGGAGCAGGTGGGGACAAGAAGACCCAGAGTGGAGGAGGAGAGAAGTGAGCACTGTGGACCGGATTCTATAAATGGTGTCCCGATTGTAGGCGGCAGTAGGCATCCTACTGCTGTCTTACCAGCTAATCAGGACGCACATTTTTTTAAAAAACCTCCCAAGGCTGGCCACTTACATTGGAGATGCCTCTGAGAGCCTAGGGAGGCACGCAAGCCTGCCTAAGCGGCTATACACATCTCTCTAGGCCAGCGGGAGATGCGTACAATGTAGGCCAGCAAAATGCTGGCCTACATTGTAAGTAGACGTGGCTGCTGAGCTTATCGCAGCAAGGGATCTGTGCCTATGGGCGGGGCCAACCTAAGATTCCGGTTGGCCCAGATACCTAAGGTCCTGTCCATGGGTGGTGTCTTAAGCGCCTGGGCCAATCAGCCCTTAAGCCCCTCCCCGGTGGATCCCACAATGCACCGGGAAAGGGCAGGCCCGCCATTCATACGCAAGCGGGCCTGCCAGACAGAAGGAGGGAGGACCTGGCCGACAGGCCAACTAAAAAGGTTAGAGGGGGGTCCCCAATTATTTCAAGCACATACCAACACTAATCCGCATACATATCTACGGAAATAATCCGCATAAATATCTATGGAAATAATTCAGCTTAAAGATCACCGAAGAGGCAGTGTCTCATAATCAGACACAAGTCTGCTACAAAAACAACCAGCTCAGCACTCATTGAATCCTGTAAAATGTTCTAAAACCGTGTCTGATGTTATAACAAACTGAAATTACATTAAGGTTTTGACGTTACCTCATGAGTGAAAAGGTGTGGTGGCCATGTCAGTCCACTCTTCCAGGTAGTATGTAGAAATAAAACAAAAACAGAAAGGAAAAAAAAATGTATTTTTTATTGGACTAACTTAATGTAGTTTATGATTAGCTTTCGAAGGTAACCTCTGAGGAAGAAGGGGTTACCTTCCAAAGCTAATCATAAACTACATTAAGTTGGTCCAATAAAAAAAGGTATTATATTTTTTTCCTTTCTGCTTTTGTTTTATTTCTACATAGTACCGATGTCAGCTCAGTAAGGCCAACACACAAATGTCTGCAAAAAGAAACTCAAAATCTTACCATACCATAATAGCTCTAACCCCCAGGACTCAAAGAGCAAAAACCTTATCTGTGAAAAGGCCCTAAAAGGCTGATGCATCAGCTGCTGAGAAAACAGAACAAGCAAGATTGCTTCAAGATCACTATGCAGAAACTACGTGCTAGCAGAATACCACACTTTGATTACATGCGCAAAATACAGACCC